>NC_056742.1:432327983-432460483 GCF_019279795.1 Protopterus annectens | reverse complement strand
CACTGAACCTATCAGCTAGCAGGTTGGCTAAGTCAGCAGGATCAGTGTAAATGGTACCACTAAGTACTACTAAAGAACAAACTTAGGCTTTGCCATGGAGGTTCCTAACATAACTGAAGAAAGACTTGTGTTTCCCTTTGTTTTGGAGGCTAGTTTCAACTCATAATTGGCTTTGGGGTTTTTCACTAGTGATCTAATTCACTTGTTGAGGTGGAGGAGGGAGTTTTTTTCTGATTTGGAATTTGTTTCGTTTTTACCCTTGGGCAACAGTTTCTTCCTTTTGATGAAAAGGCTGTTGATAGAGGATGTCCACTAGACAGGTCTGTGTTTTCTTGAGGAGCAGGTTTTAGTTCTGTTGGGTATGGCTGAGTCTTTGCAGTTGTACAGGTGCTTGTATACTGCACTGGAATATTGTTCAGCATAGTTGTCTGCATCCTCTGAGGGGGGCAGTGGTGTGAAGCTGCTGATACCCTTCCTTAGGAGGTTGCAGTCAGTGTTTGAGAAGTTGTTTAACCTAGTTATGGCTGGGGAGGGGTTGAGTGAATAGAAACTTTGAATGAGACAGACTGATGATCTGAACTCACCTGGGAAGAACATATTATGGGAGTGGTGCAGCGGTCACACATGTTTGTGAGAACCAAGTCCAGTATGTTATCTCCCCTTGTGGGGGATGAGACCAGCTGGTCTAGGCATTAGAGTTGATGAAGTCAAGGAGTTATTGGGTGAGTGCATTAGTGCAGGAATAGTTCACCCAGTCTATGGTGGGGAAGTTGAAGTTACCAAGGATCAGGGTGTTAGAGGGTACCTTGATGGAGTCAAGTAGGTCCAGGTAAGAGAAGTGGGTGTCCTGAGACAGAGGGGGGGGGGGTCTATAGCTGGCTATGACTTGGACAGTTGTTTTACCATCTGTCAGTTGCAACTGAAGTAATTCCAGTGTGTCATGCTGGTAAACCAGTCTGGAGGGGTGCCTGTCTTTAATGACAATAGAGACTCCACCATCCTTAGTCTTTCCAACTTCATTTTGGGGTCAGAAAGTGTGGAATGAGGTATAGCCTGGTAAGGCAGTGGTGCTCTCCGCAGCCTTGAACCAAGTTTTTGTGACTGCACAGACATCGGCATCTTCCAGCCAGTGTGAGGAGAGCCTCCAGTAAGTGCATTTTGAGATTAAGCCTCATAGCATTGAGCAGCATGACCTTCAATTTGTTTTTTGACAGATCTTTTATGTTGGAAAATTTGTCTTTGGGACATTGCCTAATAAAGGCAAAATAGGGGATGCAAGAGCATTGGCCAAGATCTGGAACCCCAGGGGTGACAGGTGGAGGCCTTCTCTGGCAAAGCATCGAGGCCTGTCAGCCACGTCATCCCAGGCCGACAGATACTGGATCCCCTTGGAAAGACACTATATATATATATATATATATATATATATATATATATATATATATTTATATATATATATATATATATATATATATATATATATATATATATATATATATATATATATATATATATATATATAAGACGAGTCTGCCTGTTCTCGTAGTGTTTCTATGCATTTCTTCCAGGTGCTCCGGTTTCTTCCCACATTCCAACCGCATGCAGTAGACAGAATGGCCACTCTAAATTGGCCAGAGTTGTGAGTTTGCTGCAAGTGTGGGGTGTGGAAAAACTAAGGTGGCAGGGCTAGTCTTCTGGCAGTGTGAACCTTGGCTATAAATGACTGTTACTGTTGAAGTGACACCTTGACCCCCATGTACAAAAAATGTGAAAAAAGGTTGCGTATGGATAGAATTAAATTTCTATAGAATATTCTTCTTAGTATTAAACATAGAACTGAATCAGCAGTTACGGAACTACAGCTGCTACAGAAAAGTGCAAAAACGCAGAAAAGATTTGCAAGACTTTCATTTTTATAGGGAGTTGTCACCTCTGCTCACCCCCTCCCCCAGTGCTGTTATAGTCTATCTTTCAGATTTAATGACCATTGCAAAGGTGGCATGTCCCACTTCTCTGAGGCAGTAAATATTCAGAGGCTAAAAATAATTGGGCAGCTAAGATTACAGATCCAAATGGCCCATTTTGTGTTTTTGGATATTTTTGCTCCTAACTAATATAACCCTCCTAACAAACACAATCTTCCTAACAAACACACCCCTCCAATAAAGACACATATGTTATAAGGGGATGCAATTGGGTTGGGTTGTGAGGCTAGGCTTATAAAGGCTTTGGGATCATTAGCCTACTATATACCTATGAACCTGTGTATGAACCTAAGAACCTATTTCACTTCTGTTATAGTTTTTTTTTCTTCTTTTTCTTTTTGAGAGTTCCAGGTAGAGGCCATAGTTCATCTACTAGTTGCAGTTAGTTAAGGGTAGTTAGAATAAGTCATACAATAGTAGGGTCAAGTAAATACTCACATAGACCACACACACCACAGAAACACATACTTAGTACTCTGGTACACAGACACACATGCTCACAAGCATTCAAACACACGCACACACACACACACACACACACACACACACACACACACACACACACACACACACACACACACACACACACGCATACACAGAGTCAGTGGTAAATGGTTTGACTGCTTCCACTTATATTTGCCTACTCTGACTTTAAACAACTCACTTAACAAGTACAGTGAGTTTAGCTGGTTAATAAAGATAAAAAAAATAAATGAATACAAAAATATATACTTCCATGTGCATCTTAAGTCAATCTTAATAATGCCAGCTTGTGTTTTTTGAAGTGGGGACGACAAATTCATATTCTTCATTTTAAACACACAACGATTGTCTGTAAACATTCTCAGTAGTATGAAACAGTTAACACTATCAAAAGAGGGCAGTCACCAATTCACTCCAATGGAACTAGTCACAGCTGAGGTCCAGTGAATTTATGGGATGTGGGAGGGGAGTTAATGTGTATGTGCATTGTGTAGCTGGGTGTGGATGTGTTAGTATGTGCATGATTAAAGCTGCATGGATTTGTGTGTGCTACTCTTTGTGTATATGTATCTGTACATGTGTGTTTATGTGTGTGTTTGCCTGCCCGGGTGGTTGCACTATTGCGGGGGGGGGCTTGTTTTTGGATGTGTGTGTGTGTGTGTGTGTGTGTGTGTGTGTGTGTGTGTGTGTGTGTGTGTGTGTGTGCGCGTGTGCATGTGTGTGCGTGTGTGTGTGTGTTTGTGTGTGTGTGCGTGTATGAGTGCGTGTGTGTGTGTGTTTGTGTGTGTGTGCGCGTGTGAGTGCGTGTGCGTGTGCGTGCGGGCGCGCGCGCGTGTGTGTGTGTGTGTGTGTGTGTGAGTGTGTGTGTGTGTGTGTGTGTGTGTGTAGTTGGCTGCCTTTGCTAATGCAACGCATGGGCTGCAAGGAATAGTACTAACATGGCAGGATTTGACAATGCAGTGTTAAGAAGCAAAAAAATATATATATGAAAGGAAAGGAAAAAAGTATGTTCACTGACCTGGCTAGTAGCCCACTTGTCAGGAACAAGCAATCATGCAAACTGGGTCTATGATCCTTGGGAAAAAAATAAATAAGTTCCTTTACTTTAACCTGTAGCAACTCATTTGCTATAAATGTAAAAAAGTAACTTACTATAGTTCAAATACCAAGCAAAATGTAACAACTCAGACCACATATACTCAATTATCTAAACCCTTCATACCTGGCCATTAATGTATGACCAACATTCATTACTGATTGCTGATATTGAACAACCTCCTGAATGGTCATCTCCTAAATTCCCATTGTCATCTTGTTCCCATAGTGGCTGACCCTTCACCCCACCCTAACTACACCTCTGGTTCAAAATGTAATTTAGTTGTACTATTTTTATAAATTAAATATATGAAGCTTAACATTAAAACAAATATTGACTATTTGAAAATGTTATGAATGTCATTTGATGTGTTTTTCTTTGAAACAATCTATTGCAGCATGAACTGCATGCTTTTAAGTGACAGATATGTTGCTGTCATGAATGCCATACATTTCAGTTTTGAACGTAATAGTAAAAGAAATAACCTTTATTAACACGGTAACCAAATGCAGTCCCTATTCAGCCAACCTGGAGTACTGTCAGGTTAAATAACTTGCTCAGAGTCAGACAGTAGGCAAATAGAGGGGAGGCTGTGTTAAGTAAACCAAGGACTGTTGGGTGGGATCTATGCAGAGCAGCCAATATTCTTAAACCTATGCCAACAAGTTTGCATAAAGATAGATATGAGAGAAACACCACCTTTTGCTAATCCAATGTGCATGTTAATATCACTTCAGTTTACTTTAATTAATATGCCAGTGTACAATGCTGAATCTGTGTATGTGTGTGTGTGTGTGTGTGTGTGTGTGTGTGTGTGTGTGTGTGTGTGTGTGTGTGTGTGTGTGTGTGTGTGTGTGTTAATGTTTCTGCTGATGACCCTCAAAAGAATGAGTAGAGGTCTTTTGCTGAAATGGAAGTCTTAGAGGAAGAATGCCATTGAGTTTTAATGGAAGGAAAGCTTATTTTTTTATAAATTTTTAGATAATGACTAAAGAGCAAGTTCATAAATCTTGTAACATTTTAGTTTCTAGCATTATATTTAAAGCTAGCAAGTAATGAGGGATGTTTCAAACTAAATGGGACCTGCCTGAAGCAAAATTAAAATAAATTTAAGAGATGTTACTGGACATTTAATACAGACCTCAGAAATGTAACACTGTTTTGATAACTTTTGGAAAGGAGCTGATCAAGAATTGACAGTGCCTAACATCTCTCCTCAAACTGCAGAAGTATTTAAGACGATAAACTGATTAAGGAGAAACATGTGAGCTCCCTAACCAGTGTTTTCTCAATGCAATGTATATCCTGACACTGATTTTATATGCTGCCTTAGGAAAGATTAAGGCATACTGATGCCATTATATATTGCCAAGATGCGAAACCACATATTTTATGGTAACAGCATGAAAGGGAGATGCACGTACACACAGAGACACTCATAGACATATAAAACTATAAATATTTACATATACATGCATACACACAAAACTACAAATATGCTCCCCTACATTTTACCAAATGCACATTCGTCCAACAAATGCAGGGGGTGTGATTTAAGGTTGACAGTATGGCTGGCCAAACGGTGGCTATGTCGTTGCTATGGAATGTTGATAGAGGAAAGTGGGGTTGCAGAGCAGAGAGCGTGTGTGTGTGTGTGTGTGTGTGTGTGTGTGTGTGTGTGTGTGTGTGTGTGTGTGTGTGTGTGTGAGTTAGGGTTAGGGTTGGGGATGAATGAAGGATGGATGTTGTGTGTTTGTGTACAAGTTTGTGTATTTTAGGGTTAGGCTCAGGGTTAAGTTAGGGGAGAGATGTAGTGTTATCTGTGTGCATTTTTTGAATGTTTGTGTTTCAGAGTCTCTCTTGTATAGTATTAGTGTTATGGGAAAGTTTTAATAGGTTCATAGGTTCATAGGTTTATACTAGGCTAACTGCCCTAGGGCATTTATAAGCCTAGCCCAAAGTTATGTCGCTTACGCCGCCCCTTATGTTAGAAATACTGTGCCCATTAGTTTGTTGTGCCTCTGTCCAGTAGTGACGCAGAGATGATTCCCGGGGTAAACCTACGATCTCCCATCCACCGGTTATGTGTGTATGTATATGTATGGTTTCCCCTTCACAAAGTTGAATGTTCAGAAACTCGAAATGCATATGGCCGAAGCCATATGCTTGAATTTCTGAAGCTCGACTTCGTGAAAGGGATCTGAAAAACAGAAAAACGTAACACAACAAAGTGTTTCTGCAGGGGGCAAGCCCCCCTGCACTCCCCCACACCCCCCGCTACTTATTTATTCCAACTCTGAGATCGCACTACAGCGCAGAATGGGAAATCTCCCATTCTGCGCTGTATGCCATTCCCCATTCACAGAGTCGAGCTTCCACAATTTCAAGCATATGATCTCGACCATATGACTTTCGAGATTGTGGCCGTTCGACTTTGCGAAGAGGAACCGTATATATATATATATATATATATATATATATATATATATATATATATACATACACACACACACACACACACACACACACACACACACACACACACATATATATATATATATATATATATATATATATATATATATATACATACACAAACATATAAACATGTATACATATAGTTGCTTATACCAAAATATTCCAGTTCACTGTGCTCTATATAACCTCACATAAAAATATTCATAACATTTTCAAGTCTGTAGAAGTAAATTAGTTTACCGAATGTGCAGTTACTTTTTGCTGCATTCTCTGCAGGTAGAGTAAGTACATATGCATGGAAACTCCTCAGAAGTATAGCAGTATGGTGATTAACAAGCAACAGCATAAACTGTAGAGGTTAGATAATTACATCTAGAGGCAGACATTGTTTTTTCTCATTTTTTTGCATGAATCAAGTGTAACTACCTATAAAATGCTAAGCACAGACCACATAAAATGTCATGATAAACTTAAAACAATAAGCCAAAATGGTGATAGGCAAATATCTAAGACATTTTTCATACTGAAACCACCTTGGAAATGTAAGTAATTTCTGATTATAAAAGAAAACCCTGTGGATCATGTCATATCAGGTTTAAATGATGTGCTTGTTCATGTGTTTAGTTCTTGCAGTATCATTGTTATATGGTTGTTTTTTTGGGCGGTTGGGTATGTGTTTGTGTGTGTGTGTGTGTGTGTGTGTGTGTGTGTGTGTGTGTTTTGTTTTTTATTAATGACGTGTGCATTGGTGGTTGCCTTTGATTTTTAACCTATATGCATACATATATATGTGTGTGTGTGTGTGTGTGTGTGTGTGTGTGTGTGTGTGTGTGTGTGTGTGTGTGTGTGTGTGTGTGTGTGTATGTGTGTGTGTGCTCTATGTTATCAAACACATTGATTAGTATAGTGCATGACTTTTTGGAATTGCACAGCCTGTCTCTTATGTGCTAAATTGCTAAGTATCTTGCAATACTGGTAATATCTGGCTAAATCCACACATTTTAGTGTATGTGTCCACACTGTCAATCACAATTGATCACAAAACTAAAGATTACTTTACGTTTTTACTTGGAACTCTACAACCCCCAAGCCCCTATCCAGAAGAAAAGAAAAAAAAAACTATACAGCAATTATACTACAAGAGACAAACACATCAGTAAAGCTTAAAATAAAGCACAACTCAATCATTCATAGCATGCTCACTGCAAAAAAAAATGCTTTTCTTGCAAATATGCTTTGTGTTGGATTTAAGATGCAATTGTGAGAATAAGGACCTACTATAACATTCATGTTGGTTATAACACCATTCAATAAACAGTACATTTGATCAAAAATGTTATGGTAACCATGTATGTACACACTCATGCATATGCAGAGGGACAGGTGGAGAGAGAAAGAGAGAGAGAGAGGAAGAAAGCATACTCTCTCTGACACCCATGCCGATTCACGTTTTTATTTCTACAAATAATTGCAGTATAACCTAAGGCATCATAGACTGCATTGGTACTTTAGATAAACAAGCTACATTGTTGTTACAACTCACTTGTGCTTCAAACATATGCCCTATTTCTTATTTTGAACCCAGGAGACAAGAGTTCATCTCTCCATAGAGAAGAGAGACAGTTGCGAAGGCCCCTAAATGAATCCAAGGCATTGATTAGTATAGTGTATGACTTTTTGGAATTGCACAGCCTGTCTCTTATGCACTAAATTGCTAAGTATCTTGCAATACTGGTAATATCTGGCTAAATCCACACATTTTAGTGTATGTGTCCACACATGTATTTGTCTGTGACCAAAGTTTAAATAATACAGAAAGAGATAAAACTGTATTTCAGAGTCTGATGTATGCTTTTTAAATTAATTTATTTGAATAATGACACTTTATGAATATAGCTGAAGATATAGTGCATTGCTAGTCTAGTATTTCTGAGTTACTGACCGAAGGGCAAGTTCAAATCATTAGCACATACTTTTTTAGAATCTGTCTCAAAGCACTTTACAGAGATAATCAGTCTTAAGCTGTCTCGTCCAAACAGGTGTGACATGAAAGTTTTGATTTCAGTATTTTAGAATGAATAACCCTGTTGATGTTTTTATTGTTTTAGCTTTTCAAGTCTTAGGATGATAAATGGAATTTTTCTAATGTTTTGGTTATAAACTAAGTTTACTTCCAGTAAGTGCCATTAAGTTCAAAACTTATATCACAAAACAACTTTTTTAAGAATGGGAAACAGTGCAAAAAATGGTCTACACAGGAACTCTTTGTACTTCTTTCACAAAATCAGATTTCTGTAAAGTATTTGAACTTTGAAGTAAGAAATGGTAAAATATGCATTTGTTATTCATGATGTTTGCAGATCACTGTGTATAACTTTTCAGAAGTGTGCCTATTTTTCTGTGTTTATTTTTTCTGCTTTCATGTACAGAAATTGTCATATAAACATTGCTTTTTGTTTCATCAAAAAATTAAAGTGCCCATCTATATAAAATATATGATTTGAGCACTACTTTTATAAGTGTTAAACAAGAAGGTTTCACTTTTTACAAATTGGCATTTATTAACTATAAGGTCACTTAGTCAAAGGGCCACATTCCAAAAGAGTTGATCTCAGTATAACTGTGCCCCGTTTCTGTAAAACCTGATCTCACTGTAAGTGACTGACTTCAGTTTAAGGCCTATCTATAAAGAAGCATACTAAGGAGGCCAGATTCCAAAAGGCCTGCTCTCAGCCAGCTCTCTGTGTAAATGGCCACTTACACTGAGAGCAAGTCTTTTAGAATCAGGGCCCAGTGTTTATTCAGCTGGAATTGACCTGGTGAATGAAAATTTGTTGATAATAAACATATAAGTTATTCAGGAATTTGGATTCCTCACAGTTATACTGGACAGAAGGATACTGGGAGACTCAAGCTACGTGGGAACTACTGTGGACGTAGCCTACCCTTAAATGAAAAAAAAAAAAAAAAAGCTTTGTCTACCTTTTGTTCATATGTTTATTCCTCACCATACAGGCACCAAGTTACTGGTCAGCTAAAACTACATCCCTTTATTTCTCCAACTTGTAGAACTCTTACCATCACATTCAGATACCAGCAATAGCCTTAAATTTCAGTTAGTAGAAAATGATGCTCAGCTATGTATTTATTTATTTATTTTTGTTGACCAGGAAAGTTTGACTGGGCAGAGCCCATTTTTCAGTGGAGGCCTGTAGAAAAAAGCCCCACCACAGTTCACTAATATTAACAACAGAATTTCAGACACTTCTCCGAAAAACAACAGTTACATTTCTCATGAAACAACAAACATAATTAGAAGACAGGTATATACAGTATTTACATCAACAATTATAAGTCTATGCATTTGTTCCAACTGTAAATCTTTCAGAAGTAAATGGATTGATACTGCAGAAGGGGAACATTGTAAACAAGTTTAGTGTTCTTTTATTTTAATAAAGAAAGGTTTATAAGGAGTTCAAAATATGTAATGGCATACCCCCACTTTGCAGATCAGAAAGAATATGTGAGGAACAAGTGAATCAATGGAGGTCACAGAATCACATGCCAGACCAAACAAGCAGATCCAATTGGCAGAACAGAGGACACAGGAGACAGAAATTAATTTAGAGTTAATTTCACAGGATGAAAACAACTGCACCATTATAACTAATACAAAAGGAGACATTCAAATTTACATTTTTACACATCCACATTTCCAATTGATGAAACCTGTGGTAACCTGTTTGCCAAAGGGCTAACCTTTGTCCCCAGTAGAAGAACTGACAGAGCAAACATACTTATGGACTTAAAATTATATATCTGGAAACTAAACTTTAAACTGGCATTCAATAACCTGTCGGAAGCAATGTCAATATAGCCAGAAACTAAACTATATTCTGGTGTTTGATAACCTGTCAGACTCAATGTCAGGACTAAGGGTCTCTAGTACATATAACCCTGCAATAAACCAAACACTGCTATTGTATGCGAAAATCTGTGAACGAGACATGAGGAACATGCCAAAATAACCTCCAAACAATCTTAATAATGTGACAAAGGAAGAAACCACTAAACTAGATAAAATGAAAAAAAGCAAATATAAAAATAATGAAACCAGACAAAGGGGGTCAGCTCATTGTGGTAGAGAAAACCAACTACGTTGATAGAATAAACAAAATACTTGATGATGTATCATATGAAAAAAGCCTCATTAAACAAATTAAACATTGCCTTACAGAAAAATCAGGGGACAACTAAATGATTAATTTATTGAACAATGTATCAGTATAGATAAATACAATTATTTGAACATGGTAAATCCCACAACACCAACCATCTTTGGGATACCAAAAATTCACAATGATATTAACAACCCCCATGTGCCTGATTGTGGATGGTCAAAGATCCATTATGTACTTCTGTGCAAAATTTTGGGATGATAAACTTAAGCACTTAGTAATTCAAGATGAACACATGTGCAAAGATTCATTGGACTTCTCAAGCAAAATGAACAAACTCAAATTCCATGAAGGGGACACTTTCCTTACAATCAATGAAAAGGACTTATATACAGTGATACCCCACAATACGGGAATAAAGTGGTTCACTGGCTACTTTTTTAAATAAAAATATCCCACAAGAAAGGATTAACTTATATGAAGAACTGCTGGTGACAATGCTAAAAAAACACATATACTTTGAGGGTTAGTATTACTTACAAAACAAAGGGGTGGCAATGGGGTCCTCATGTGTCTCTTTATTGGCCAACCTTGTAACGATCCACTGAGAAACAAACTTTTTTTTTTCAACAATAAGGTTATGGAGTCATGCAAAATTTACACTCATTACCTGGATGACATCTTTATTGTTTGGAAAGTTGAAAAAGAAAAAAATATGTGCCTTTTGGACCTCCTCATTTCAATGTGCTGTACTCCCTGGCTAGCACGTTCTGCTATTTTCAGTTTGTTTTCTCATTTGGCTTTTTCTGTATGTTATAGTCATGCTAAAGCTCCTTGGTAAACACAACATCCAAACTTAAGACTTGTTTAACTGTTTTGGTTGTGATCCTTTATTTTCACTCAGGTCAATCAAACTCTGGAACATAATGCTGACTTTGCAGAACTGTAACTTTTAAAATAGACTGGTGGCACAAGTAAGAAACTTCAGAGCACTTTATTACTTTGAATGCACTGTTGTGTCTTTTCCCTCACATAAATTGTAATAGAAGAAGATATGTAAGTTGAGTAATGCTATGTACCCAACTTGCTGGGACATATTTTTGCCAAGGCCCAGTGAAATGTATGGTAATAGCATAAACATTTTTATGGATTAGTAATGTCAAGGTGATATATAGATACTGAATCTGTAAGTTAATTAACATAAGTTTATAATTGTACAATGGCTCCCTGAAACCTATATAACTGGAGGCAGTGATGTAATATTAAACCGCTATCTTTTAATACTATACAGATAAGCTGTGCAGAAATCTAAAGTCAGAGAATATAAACAAGGAACAGACATTAAAAAGCAAAATATACTGACTGCCAGAAATACAATTTCAAATATTTATGTGCTTGAGCAGTCTGTAAGAAAGATTTTTAATTGTTCACTCACTAACATACTTGACAGTCCAGAAATAAACTGAGATAATTGTTGATTAATTACTTGAAAACAGTGTGTGTATTTTGTAGGTATATCATCTATGTCTGTTTTGCAAAATGGTCACTTGTAAATTGTTATTATGGTTCTGCGATATTGAGTCCATTTATTTAGATCAATCTATTCTATCAGTTAAGATATATAAATAAATAAATACATAAATATATATAAACAGAAAACAAAAAAAAAACAAATAAATAAATGAAAAGTGGAGCAACTCTTTTCTTTCTCAAAGCTTAAGTAAAACAGAAAATATCCAAACAGCCATACAAAATGATAATATTTTTGAGGAATGCGATGCAATATGATATTTTGTATATGTTAAGTGGAAAAAAATCATATTTTTGTTGTTTATTTCTGATGACCAATGAATTCCTACATGTCACACAATATATGCTTAGCATTATGAAGTACAGTTCATCTAAATCTGTAGATGTATATATACTTTCAATTTATTCTAAGTGCAACTGTAGGTATTTCATAGTCAAATAATATGATCTGGAACAGATTTCACTGCTTAATTCCAAAACTTGTACTTTATGCCACTTACATATAAATATTATAGTTTACATTTTGCATCAAGTATTTATATCCAGTTAATCACAGTTTCTTCCTGGCATGAAAATTAAACAGTTTTTACACTTGATGGCCATACTCTTTTTAAGTTATGAAGGAATTTTTGCTGTGTATAGTTACTGCTTTCAACTTTTAAACTTTTCTTTATAAAATACAGCATGTGCATTTTTCACATAAGATGAGGCACATATCCAGTCTGCGTGGTTGTTCCTTTCTAGATAAAATGTAGAAACCATGAATAACATCAGACATCCAGTTTAATCTTTCTCAGTCTCCAGTTTTAAATAGTTGACAAGAATCAACAATATCAACAAGTACAAAAATATAAATGAAAAAGAAATTATGTTACAGGTCTTTGCCCACAAGCAATGCAGAAGCGCAGCAGCAGAACTGTAAAAGATTACACTATTTTTTTCAAGTAAATATCATCTCAGGTAATCTTTACATTACCAGAAAAGTAAGCTCCCTGTAGAACCATACAGTGGTGCAGTGGTTAGCAGTGTCACCTTATAGCAATAGGTTCCCTGGTTCAATTCTTAGCTGGGGTGCCTTTTGTGTGGAGTCTATACTTCTTCTAGGCACTCCAGTTTCCTCCCATACTACAAAGACATTTCTCCCTGGACCTCTGCTGAAAATTGGCTTTAATTTCAATTCAGACTTTCCCGGTAAACATAAGTTAAATAAATAAACCAGTACGGTTTTGCTCACCATAAACAGCTCTAGCTTATTCATATTAAGCCAAAGACCAGAAATTTCAGAAAATGATTGTAATGTATGTATTAAAGTTTTTATTTCTTCTAACGGATTTAGGAATAATACATTCTCTTCATCGGCAAAAAGCAAAGCCTTGGTTACAACTCTCATATAGTCTCATCCTCTGCTGTGCTGTTTGGCAACAAATAGCAGTTGAGGGCTTCAACCTGGGAAAATGAGACAGGGTAAAGGAAAGGGAGCTGATACATGCCCATCAGTCAACACAGAAACCACAGGTAACTGATAGAGTTTGAACCGACTTAATCAAGCTTTCAGGGAATCCCTCAAGTTTTCACAGTGCCCAGATATAGACTCATCGAGTTAATACTTTCTCAAAACCAAATAAAAAGATACTACAGGTTTCAGCATGCATTTAAGGTCTTGCATATATAGTCAAAGAGTCCTGGTGTGATTTGCACTAGATCTAGCCTTTACAAATCCAGCCTGAGCTAGTAGTATTAAAGTGAGCATAATGTTACCCAGCCTGTTGGACAGGATTGTAGTATAGATTTTTACATTTATGTTTAACAAGGATATAGGCTTATAACTGTCTACCTTCAGGAGGTCATTATGCGATTTTGGAAGTACAACTATGAATGCAGTTGAAAAGGAATGGCTGATCTGTAAATCTTTCTGAAACTTCTAGTAAAGCCCTAATAATGAGGAGAGGAGGGCAGGCACCAACATTTTAAATACCTCTGCCATGAGCACACTAGGTCCAGAGGCATTACCCATAGGCATCTGCCAAATGGCATTGCTAAGCTCTACTATCTCTAGGGATTTAGTCAAGATGGTGACTTGCTGGTTTGACAATTGATGGAAGTGTTTGCCATTAACAAATTTCTGGAGATCTTGTAAAGCATTTTATCCTCTCTAGGGTCTTCAGTATCCGGCAATATCTAAGTCTTAATACGTCATTAATTTCCATCCCATTACAGACCACCCTGTCCTGATTGTTATCCTCTATTTTATGTTCTGAAGTTTTCTACATCTTTCTTATGAGGCAAACAGCCTTGTCCTCAGGATACCCCTCGGTCAATGCCTAAATCTCAAGTACTGAATATGCAGATTATCCCTATCATGTTTTTGAATGCACCACTGCCTGTGAAGCTCTTTGTATTCTTGCAGTATCTAAAAGTCAAGAAACTTCTTTTGTTTGCATTTAGAAAAGACATGCTCAGCCTGCTGCTTTAGATTTATAGCACAAAAATAGATCTGCTTCAGCTGCTGTACACAGTCTCCTGAGATCCCACTTAAAGGAATCCCAACAAATCCTCTTAGAGATGGAGTGTAAGGGATTCCCTTCCATGAAGAACCTTATCACATTCCATATATGTGAAACAAGATCTTCCTCCCTAAATATAAGTGGAGCTACGCACCACATTTTTGGGTCTGTGGTGGATGCATTATGTTGGAATTCACATAAAACTGCAACGTGGTCTGAGAATGCTAGTAACACTGATACACTTAACAGTCTATTTAGTATGTCCCGTGATATTAACCAACAGTCCAGCCTACATGTTTCTAATGTTTCCAGGGACATGGATGTATAGCTATCATCCTCTGAATATAATAGTCATCATGCATTTTCAAGGAATAGTTCTCTATGATATTGGTTAATCACTTTCTGGGATCTAACATGCCTCTCTAATCATGGTAGGGTCTTTGTCCCTAAATGACTCAACTGTGACATTATAATCCCCTCCAGTTTGCAATCAAGCCTCTAGGTGCTTGCAAACACTAAGGGACATGAAAAACTCCACAAATCCCATGAGTAGTTCATATTTGGGGTCTACATTAGCCAGAATTAACAGCTCTTTCCCTGTGTTGATTGTTACCCAAAGTGCCCTGCCTTCATTCACTTTATAACGCTCCATTATTACCTAGTGTAATGTTTTTTTTAATCAATATAACAGCTCCTGCCTTAGTCTGTTTGTGTAAGTTGTGATAGATATCAAACTTAAAGAATGACTTAAGTATTCTAGCCGCCTGGTTTACAATTTTACAGTTTTGTACTAGAGTAATATCGACTTTTGTACTTACCAACCAATGCTGCAGTATGCTATTTAAACCTCATATGTTAGTAGAAGCACAAAGAACAATAATCTCAGCAAAGAACAAAGGTAGAAATGAGTGAATGAAGGAGAAAATGTTTAATTACTTAAGTATATAACAGAACAAAGGTGGTAGACTAACAATGCACCACTAAGATGGGACCACACTCAGGATGAGATGCCAGCCTCAACACTTAATACTGAAAGAGCACTGTATTCCATCCATCTTAGCTCCAGCCATAGATGCTGTATGTAATTATTGTATAACTATCTTGACCACTCTTTCAGTTATTTTTTTTTTCTTTGCCCAGTACATTATAAGGCTTGTTGTTATACTTGGATCTGCTTCTGATAACAAACCTTTCCATCCTCTTGCCTTTCACTGTATGAGTACCATCTGATATAGTTGATGGGCCACCATGAGGATTATAGTCCAACTCAGCTGACAGTTCTCCTCAATCATTGATTACTTCCTTATCCTCATTCAGGTTTTGTAGGAGAAAGAAATAGTAGCCCATGTCTATGTACTTTTTCTCAGTTAACATTTGTGCCATAAGCTTTGAGGACTGCTTGCAGATTTTTGTAATAGAACTGTCTGGATGAGAACTGACTTCAGCTGTACCCTTTGGTGGCTTACTGTAGGGTTGCTGCCTTTTCAAATGCACAAAGTGGGACATTTATTGTAGAAATGTGAGATTTTTTCAGGACAAAACATACCTACAGCCAGTGCAAAGGACAGAACTTCACTTTTTTGTCAAAATAAAAAAATATTTTTGCAGCATTTGAGTTACTTATGATATTCCATATAATATTTACGTGTTCCGGATACAAAATAACTGTATTATGCAACTATTAAAAGAAAAGTTAAGAAATAGATTTTGTCTTAAAATCTCAGGACATTTGGAATTTTTTAGGTTTTCTCACAGGACACAACTGCCCAAAGTGGGACTGTCCCTCAAAAACAGGGACAGGTGGTAACCATAGCTTACTGATGTGGATTGTTGTTGCATGCTGTCAATGGCTGTGTGCCTCTCTGGGCTGCTGGTATTCTCTGCCACTCTGGTATGGCTTCTCCCTCATCACCAGTGTCCTTTACATTATCTAAACTGCGCTGTTCATCATTTGGAACAGTTTCTGACAATTATCTCTGCAAAAAAAATTCAGCTCCACATCAGGGCTTTCAAAAATAACTTTCTGTTGCTGGTATTGGATGCAAAGTGTATTGCAAATGTCTGAAGGTAACAGGGATCAGGCTTTTATAACAAATGTACCTTACCATAGCAAATTACTTTTTTGCATAACCAGTTGGGGGAAGTCTTGTAATAGACATACTTGATGTTCACACATTAGAAATGGATACCCATCTTTTGCTGCCTTCAGGACCGGTTCCTTCTCTGCATAGTTCAAACAGTTTATAATAATCTCCCTGGGTGGTGAGCCCCTTGATGACAGTGGCCTGAGTGTCCTATATGCCCCCTCTGTTATGAAAGATTTACAGTGAGGTAGATTTTGGACTTTGGGCAGCTGCAACTCTAGAAATGGACACATATCTTCCAATTGTGACCCCCTTGGGTAAGTCAACCTGTCAAAGGTCACTATGTTGGGTCTTTTTCTTTAAATCATGTAGCGTTTCCAGTTGGGTCTGTATATCATGACTGTAGCAGGTGTTCATGGTTCTGCAGCTGCAAAAGCATTTTGTTCTGTTGGCTCATCTAGGGCTTCCAGGGTAGCACCATATTGCTCAAAAAGATATTTCAGAGCATTGATTTCTGCCTTTAGCTCTGCCATTTTGTCCAAAGCGTTGGACACTAGAAGAGTTAGGTTATCCAGTATGGCATGCAGTTTTTTTTTTTTTTTTGTGGAAGTGAATAATCATCTGGCTTGTGATCTCCTTCTCTGCCATGCTTCTTGTGTGTAAGGCAGTGGATCATTTGTTAAAACTCTCAGAATTTCTCTTGACAGTTGACTAAGACTTTACATACAGCTGAGGCTCCATGTTATACAATTTGGTGACCTTTGGACCTCACCTACAGTCTCTGTGGTCGGAGCACTTACAGGATGCTGCTCATCTCATTATTGTGTCTTCCCCCCACATTTTCCTGTAGTATATCCATGTGCAGATGTTTGATGTGCACATTTTGTATTTTTTCATGCATGTATCTTTATTTTTTGTTCATTCATTCACTCATTCTTTATCATATTAATCATTTATGTTGTGTCTTTCACTATGCACTTTACTTATTAATTTTGTACACTAAACAGCCTTAATATCTCTTTCAGATACAGCTTAACTTTTTTTTTACATGTGAAGGTTAACCAAAAGTATTGTGTGATTAGAGAAGAGAAGCATAAAGATAAAAAAGGCATGAACGTGTCTATAATATACACAGATGATTAACATTCCCTTCATTATAACAATGTAAATAAGGGCTAAATTGGCCAACAGAGTTAAGAAAAAGCATTCATTGTAATGGATAGGATACATAGTTTACTTGTTCATCCTTATTACCACCTAGCAATGTACAGACTGCAAAATAAATACATGAAAGTTTCAAAGCAATGAGTAAAGATATTGTACTATATGAAAAACAGGGGTTCCATTTGCCAATAAGAAATGGTTATCATGTAGGACATACATTAAGTAAAAAAAAAAAAGATCTGACGTACAAACTATTTTAGCATGCACACTAATTACATAACAAGAATTTTCAAAATAATTTTGTTGTGAAAGGTGTGGCTTGAGTGGCATCCTTTATTAAACTTAGTTAATGTTATGCAGGTGGGTACACATGGCAGCAATGTCCAGTAGGCTAATAGACATTCTACTAATATGATATTAAAACTGTAAGGTGGGTAGAAAATCTGTGACATGACATTTTAAGCTATAAAACAGACTAATACATGATGCCAACCATGGAGTGTGAGATGTATTGGATGGGCACATCTTATTTCAGTAGCATTACAAAGGCCAGTGCAATGATTGTGATGTAAGACAGCATTATATTTTCCCAGCAAGTATAGTAGCACCTCTTGCTAAATTTTAGTAGGCTGTTCTCTAAGTTATGTAATTTACCCCAGTGCATGATCTAATTGTACATTTCACTATTATCATTCTTGATTAGCTCAAGCAGTATGTATGTGTTTTATTTTTGTTGCATTTAAAATGACTGTGTTGTTAATATGGCATATATTAAAGCTTGAAGACAAAGGATAGTTTAGAGATTATGAATGCAAGGATTTTGCATAAGTACTACAAAAAATGCATCAATGACAATAACAGTGCTACAGAGATCTGCTGGTTTATTTATTTATTTATTTACATTTGTTAACCGGGTAGTGTCCGTCTGGGTTGAAAAAAAAAAAAACGTTTTCAGCGGAGACCCTGGGAGAAAAGCTCCACCACAAAAAAAAACATTATTAAGGTACAACCAGTAAATTTAGTTTAAGTAGTACATTGCTAACAATATGTAATTGAGCTTAAAAATATTATAGCAGCACATAACAACAGAAATACAATATAAACATGCATGTTTCAGGCATACAGGAATACTTTTTTTTTGCAATATATATGAGGTACATAAGTCATGTAGCTTTACAATGTGAGTCACTTCTGAAAGATCAAAATTGGTCATGTAGTTTTACAAGTTAGGTCATCTGAAGGAACAAAGATTAATAAAGAAAAGACAGGTAGTGCGATAGCCCTATGAGGGATGAGCACTATTTGGGCTAACGTGTGAGATGAGTGGGAAAAAGTAGGAAGAATATTAGTTGGGAGCAATACAGGGGCATAGCCAATTATCATTTAAATAGTCTTTCAGGGTAGTTTTAAATGTGGGCAGGTTGGGTTTTTTAGTTATCTGTTGAGGAAGGGTGTTCCAATCTTTGGCTATTTTATAGGAGTAGAGGGAGTCTCCATGATAGTTGCAAGACTGGGTTACTTTAGGATTAGTTTGTTGGATGACCTGAGGAGTCTACAGTTTGTATTTGGCTAGACTAGGTTTGATAGAACTGGGCAGTCAGTAGGGTTGAATATGATTTTATGGGCAAGTGAAAGTTGTTTTAGTAATAATAGGTTGGGAAGTTCTAGCCAGTTGAGCTGTCAGAGAGCAGTGCAGTGGTGTGTTCTGTGGGGTTGGTTGGTGACAAACTTAGCTATACTGTTATAGCAGGAGTCTAGTTTATGAAGGTCAGTTTTTGATAGGTTAGTAAAGACTTCAGAGCAGTATAGGAGGGTGGATAGCAAGTGGGATCTTGTAGTGGTCTGTCTAGCTTGTTGTGTCAGGTAAGGTTTAAGCCTGAAGATGCAAAAACCAAACGGCTGCAGGTACAAGGTTTAAGCCTGTATAGAGCACCTAGTTTAGAGTTGATTTTTTTGATGGTCAGATAGATGTGTTTATCAAATTTTAGTGAGTCATCTATGGTTACCCCTAGTAGCTTGGTCTGATTGGTGGGTTTGATTTTTGTACTGTTATTAGATAGTATGGAGTGGGATTGGGTAGTGAAACCATGTTAGGGGTGTGGTATTGAGATTGTAAGTGGCAAGTTTGTTGAGGAGCAACTGATGGGTTACTGTGTCAAAAAAGAAAATGGCTGAGACTAGTTGTCCTTCATTTTTGAGGTGGTGAATGGTCTCTATAAAGGTTATGAGGGCTGATTTAGTACTGTGTTTAGGCTTGAAGCCATGCGGGGCGCTGGAGCATAGGTTGTTGCTAGTGAGGTATTTCATGAGTTGTTGGTGGATACATTTCTCTAGAATTTTGGAAAGGGAGCTAGAATGGTAATTAGACAGTAGTTAGTTATGTCTCTAGATGGGCCACACTTATGAAGTGGTATGATATGAGAGATTTTCCATAATTTGGGAATGTACTGTTTGGAGATAGAGCAGTTTATTAGTAATGATATGGGGTAGGCATTGGATGGGGCAGCTACCTTTAGGTATTCATTTGGAAGTTAGTCAGCAGCTAAGCAGCAGGGTCTTAATTTACATTGGAGTTTTTTTTTATGTAGGAAGTTGGAATGGGAATAAAGGAGAAGGAGTTTGTGTCATCAGAGGTAGGGGATGGGGACAGTGAGTGGTGGGATTGTTTTGTTGTCTAGGAAAGAAGTGATAGAGTTGATGAAATGGGACTTGAATTGTGAGGCTAAGGGCACAGAGGAGTCAGTAGTGAGGGGGGAGGGGTAGGAGTTTTACCAGGGTTAAGGAGGTAGTTGATATTCTGTCAGAATTTTTGTGGACTGTGCTGGTAATTTTGTTGGCAGGTGAAGAAATAGGTTCTTTTATCCTTGATGATGTTTTTCTTAGCATGGTTTCTAAGTTGTTTGTAAAGGGTGAGATTGTAGTTATTTTTGGTCATATGACATAGTGACCAGGCCTTATCTCATTTCATTAGTTGTTTTGTTTCTTTAGAAAACCTTGGTAGCTGTTTGTATTTTTGGCAAATTTTTCTGAGGGGAGCAAGATTATTTAATATTGCAAGGAATTTGTTATTGAAGTATTCTGCAGCTAGGTCTAGTAGTTTTTTTAATGGGGACCAATTGCAGTTTTGTAGTAGTAAATTGAAGGTGTCAAAGGAGAAATATTTTTTGCTATGGGTGTATTTGTACAAGATGTTGGTTTGGATATGTGTTTTCTTCCTAACTAGAAATGTAGGGGCATGGTCACTTAGTGTGACTGGTAGACAGCCTGCCTGGCACCTGTGGTATAGTTTGTTGGTTAAAATCCAGTCTAGAAGTGATTTTTTTTTTTTATTGGAGTGCTTGTCGATGCTGGTGGGGTAGTTAATAATTTGGTTGAAGCTGTATAAGTTTATAAATGTGGTATCGGAATCAGAGGAGCAGGAGAACCAGTGTAGGTTGAAATCACGTAAAATGATGGTTTCTTGGGATGGAGAAAAAGATGACCAGGATAGGAGGGATTCTGTGTTGTGCAGGTTTTAGCCTGGTGGTAGGTAAATGGCTATGATGTTAATGGATTTGAGAGAATTCATTTGGAGGCGAGTGCTAAGGAGTTCAACATGGGAGATGTCTGGTGGGGAACAGTTTCATTTTTCTAGATTAAGTGATTCTTTAAACATAATTGCTACACCCTACCACGTTTGTTTATCCTGTCCAGTGTTATAATATTGAAAACATTTGTAGTAATTTCAGAGTCTTTGATGTACGGCTCTAACCAAGTGTCATTTATGATTGCAATGTCTGTAGATTAGGAGGCAAGGATAGCATGGAATTCAGGAAATTTGCTTGCAAGGCTTCTGAGATTAAAGCACATAATGAGAAGGTCAGAGTTACTGGTAATAGATGTGTAGGTAGTGGTGTCTGTGAGATTATGGGTGGATGTGGAGGAACAGGAGCTTTTTTTTATGATAGCTTTAATTAATGGTCTAGGTTATTTGTGTTTTCTGTTGGTATTCTGATTTTTGGTATCTTTAATTGCTGGGATTAGTTGATGCTTGTGTTTTTGATCACAGTTATGCCATTCTGTATTTTATGCAGAGGGATATGTTTCTCTAGCTATCTATGCATACATATGATATACATACACACACACACCTATATATCTATATCTATGTATATATATATATATATATGTGTGTGTGTGTGTGTGTGTATAGGAGCACTTAAAATAAATATTGATATCTGTTTTGCTGAAGCGCTTTAATCAACAAAACAGATGATGAACAGGTGTGAGAAGTTTGTCTCTGTATAGCTCTGCAAGTCTTTGGTGGATTTTTTTGTTTTTAGGTGTGAGAAGTCGACAATCCCTGTGTATGGAGAATATGCCCTTTTGCCCTCCTGCAAAAAAACATGATTAATGTTTGCTTGCTTTGAACTACAGTGATGATATTCCCCTTTGAGTGTCAGGTGTTGACATTAGCAGCATTGACATTTTGGAGCTTCATTTATCTTAAGTGCATGCGTGTGTGTGTGTGTGTGTGTGTGTGTGTGTGTGTGTGTGTGTGTGCAGATGTTGTGAGGTATGTATGAGTTTTAGTTTTTATATAAAGTTTTGATATTGGGGGTTGGAGTCTGTGTAAGAGGGTGTGTGCATGGGGTATATATCATATGAGCAAATCGCACAAATTGCGAACGCTCATAATACCGAACATACTGGACCTCGAACTTCCTATTATGGGAGGCTGCACCCCCCCCTGCTAAATATATATTCCAACTCCAAGATCATAGTACAGTGAGGAAAGGGCAAATATCCCATTCTTCACTGTACCACAATTTCAGAAAAAGCACTTTGAGGTCTGGTACGTTCGATATTATGAGCTTTCCCAATTTGTGCGATTCGCTCATATGATATAGACCCTGTGTATGAGGGTGTGTGTGCACGTGTGTTAGAATAAGGGTATGTAAAGGAATAGATAATAGGGGTATATGTGGGAGTGTTTGCAGGTTAGGTTATGTGATAAGTAAGGGGATAGATGTAGTGTTGTGTCTGAGTGTGTGTGTGTGTGTGTGTGTGTGTGTGTGTGTGTGTGTGTGTGTGTGTGTGTGTGTGTATGCGTGTGTGTGTTTGTGTATGTGTGTGTGCATGTGTGTGTTTGTGTATGTGTATGTGCTGCATGTCCAGCACAGTTTTACTGTAAGTGTGGCATATTGTACTACATTTAAGAGCTAGAGATTACTCAGAAGAGAGTCTTCTATCTTCTCTCCAAGATGTGGAGTGCAGTTCAGTCAAATATTATTGAAGTAATCTAATGTATAGAAAAAGATATGGAAATCAGATAATCCATAATAGTGTATGGGAAACAACAGAGACCTTGTTTCTGATAAAGGAACCACAAAGGAAAAGAATAGTAGCAGCAAAAACAACCACAGAGGTTCCAAACATGGCAAATACGATCTTTGCTTTGTTTAGTTGATTTTTTTAATTCTAAAAAGTACAAACAGGTAAGTGCATTCACGGAGTTTGTTATCCCCTACTTATCCCGGTTAGGGGTCGCCACAGCGGAACTCCGGTCTGCTCCGCTAATGATTGGCAGTAGATTTTTATGTTGCCGAGGTGCCAGCTCGATGCCCAACCTTCAGTGAAGGCACGCCCATTCACGCATGTCTTTCGAAGGCCACTCGACCACGAGGGGGGGGCATGCAGACTCCACACAGAAGTCACTCCAGCCAAGAATCGAATGGGAGAAACTCTTGTTGTAAGGTGACAACGCTACCGCTGCACCACCGTGGCTTAGAACAGTGTTTGTCATTAGTAGTTTAATTTCTGTAACTCATTTCAAACTTTCTAAATTTGTGTTCTTACTACACTGTCTTCACTTTATTTTTCTGCAAATCTTCAATCTTAGTGTCAAAATTAGCAGAATATTTTTTTTTCTGTTGAAGTGCAGAGATGTTCCTAATTTTCTCTTTTAGTTACTCCATAAATTAATTATTTCATCAATCAACATATTTGTGTATTCTATGCTGGTTTAGTGATTTAATTTCTTCCACTAGTCTATAAAATTCTTAGGATATGTATTACCAGTAGTTAACTTTAAAATGCAAAGTTATTTTATGATACAATCAGCTTTAATACTAACTACAAAAAATGCAACATTCCATTGCAATTTTGACTATAATTTATCTCCTGTTATTCTTCTTTTTAGCAAAGCAACCACCTACGAAAAGATGTAAAGACGATCCCAATAAGTCCACTTTTTCCTCCATTTAAAAAGATTTATTGCGGATACACAAATAACACAAAATCCAAGGTACGTGAAGTAAGGTTAAGCGCTTTCACTCAATATGTGAGCTTCATCAGAACACAATTGTTCACTAAACATTCATTTAAATATACAGATTTGGTGCCAAACAGACCTCCTGTATGATGTGTACTTAAAGGTACAAAGTTTCCCTTGATGTTCATACTGTTCCTTAATTTAAAAAAAAAAACATGGTGATGCTTGACTGGGAAGAAACAACACTATTTCCCAGCACATGTTACAAGTTTATTCTCCACTATTCAAGATTTTTGGATGACATACATCTAATATGGGGTGGGACTAAAGATGAACTGAATAGTTTCATCGAATTTTTGAACAACAGCAGTGAATATTTAAAATTCACTTATTTACATAGTTCTGAAGGTATAGCCTACCTTGATACTTATATATATAAAGATAAAGGTGAATTGAAATCCAAAATCTACAGGAAAAACACATTTTCCAATGACTATTTAGCTTATGACAGTTGTCATCCTATTAGGTTAAAGCAAAATATATTTAAGGGCCAATGTATTCGTGCCTCTCGGATGACATCTGATTTTAGAATAATGAAGGATGAAATTGAGTATATAACCGGGTTATTCAAAGACAGAGGATACCCATTCAAAATGTTGAATGAAGTAGGGACATATGTTATTAATGAATGGGGCAAGAAGTACAAACCTTTATTTGGTTCAGGAACAACAAATTACAAAACTAATTTTAATTTTAACAACACCAGGGAAACAAAGGGATATCAACGGGCATTAATAATATGTTACAGTCCCGTATCTGATTCAATAATAGACAAAGTGAACAAATTTTGGTATTTGTTATATTCTGATTCAAATGTCAAATAAATTGTTGGTAGTAGATCAGGGATAGTGTATAAGATGGGGGATAATATCAAGAAAATCTTACAGAAAAATCCCGGAGAAGGAATGAAAAACAAGCAGAATATGAATAGTATTAGTAACAAGGTTCCCTCGAAAGGCACAAGAAAATGTCGAGCATGTAACCAATGCAAACACATTCTAAAAGTGAATAAAATGTGTATCCACAATGATTATAAACAAGTGGTTAGACCAAAAAAGGGGAACTGTAATACAAAGATGGTAATATACATTGCAAAGTGTGGGGCATGTACCAGCTTTTATGTCGGTAAAACCGAAAGAAATTTTAGAAAGCGTATATATGACCACACTTATTGCATAACTAAAAAAGATGCTACCAATGCACTTTCCAGACATGTAGAAAAAATGGGTAATGACCATGCATTTAAATTTGCTATATTAGATATTATAAGCAGTAACCCGAAAGGAGGGGACACGAAGAAACTGCTTAATTTTAAAGAAATATGGTGGCAACTGTATTTGGATGCAACTAATCCACCTGGTTTGAATGATTTTATTTCTTGTAAACCAATTTTGGAAATGGAATATAGATAGAAGATAGGCACACATTTATTCAGAAATGTGCTTTAATCATGTTTATATTTAGTGTAATACTTTTTAGCGATTGTTTATGGATAGGGTAATCACAGTTGAATATGGTTGAATATTATAGGTTTTTTTAGGTCGAACGCAATACATTCTAAGTTGTACACAACCATTCTTATCATACTCCCAGTAGCATTCTTGAATGTTTATTTATTTTTCAAATGACGAACGGAAATCTACAGCCCAGTGTCATTGTATTGCATATTTAATATTGAGTTTTAACATACAAATGTATTTTTATACACATATATTTATTTATAGAGTTTTATATATACATCATATCTCATCTAATGTTACAATATAAGGTATATTTTTAATAAATACCTTTATTAATTTGACACTAACTTACATTCCTTATGGAGTGTTATTACATTGTTTTTTTTAAATTAAGGAACAGTATGAACATCAAGGGAAACTTTGTACCTTTAAGTACACGTCATACAGGAGGTCTGTTTGGCGCCAAATCTGTATATTTAAATGAATGTGTAGTGAACAATTGTGTTCTGATGAAGCTCACATAGTGAGTGAAAGTGCTTAACCTTACTTCACGTACCTTGGATTTTGTGTTATTTGTGTATCCGCAATAAATCTTTTTAAACGGAGGAAAAAGTGCACTTATTGGGATCGTCTTTACATCTTTACATATTCTTCTTTTTACTCTTAAACATATTTTCTACATGCTGTATTACAATACTCATAATTTGCTAACTCGTGCGTTGTTTATACCTGTCCTTTCACATTTTTTTCATTTCCCTCGTTATTCTAATATCCTTCTTTACTATTTTACCCGTATATGAAGATACCTATTCCCTTCAGTCTTGTAAATAATATATTTGCCTTAACAGTAATGCCTTATTTATTTTGTGCAGCCAAATTCAATAAAGCCTACATGGTCCATTTACACACTGTTTTAGATTCAGTAAGTGGATCCACATGATGTGTAGTTCTGCGCAAACAAGGTAAACATTGTGGCATGCTAATTACAACATAAGCAGCTGAATTGTATGCTAATCAACTAACCCAAGATGGAGAAGCTAGCTATAAAGCAACCGTGTAGACTCAGTGCTGGTTCTCCCTGTGAAATCCAAAACCTTTTGGAATACAGCCATGGAAAGGAGTAACACAGAAAGAATGTTAGGGGCTGCTGTTGCTTTAATTCATCTGTAAGCACAACAGGCTGAAGTCTATGCTGTTGCTATTGCTAACAGACCAAGGCCAAGAAGGAGAAAAATTTTCAGACCTCAGTAACTTATCACAGGCTACATGATGTAGAAATTGTAGAGATCTACAGGGTGGACAGAGACTCACTGCAGGAACTCTGCAACCTGCAACCTCTGTTGTCCTCACCTCAGAGCCAAAGCAAATAGAAAAGAACCCATCCTATTAAAGACTAAAATATGTGTAGCACTTAGAATCTTAGTTACAAGTACCTTTCCATGACCCACAGCGGACATGCTGAGGGGTGTCACAGGCATCATCATCCAGGATCCTCCATCAATTCTTGAATGCTATGCTCCAACATTCCAGTGGCCATATATATTTTCCCCATACTCCTAAAAATATTACCAGAAATTTGCAGGAGTTCTATCATGGAGTACACTACTCTGAAGTACTAGGTGCCATAGATGTCACACATATAGAAATTAAGGCACCAGCCGGGGAACAGGGAAGGCTCTACATAAATAGAAAGAGCTTCCACTCGATCAATTGCAAGTTGTGTGTAATGCCAAGAGAATCATTTTGAGAGTGTGTGCTGGCAACCCTGGCAGTTACCATGACTAACATATCTGGCGCACCTCTCAACTGTAGCAGATAATCACTAGGAGGGCTATCCCACAGGGTCATTTACTGGGGGGATGCAGGTTATGCCCTGAAACCATGGCTGATGCGATCCAGCAGAAATACATACACGTCTGCTGAAGAATGCCATAATGAGGCACATACTCAAACCAGGAATATCATAGAGCATGTGTTTTGGCTGCTGAAGTCACAATTCTGGTGCTTAGATACATCTGGGTGAGCCCTGCAGTACAATCCACAGACATGTACTGAAATACTTACAGTATTTGCCATGCACTAACTCACTCTCATGTATAACACTTTAAATATTGGAGCTGTTATGAATTATATGTATGAGGGATGAGACACCATGATTATGTTTTCAGATGTATAACTAAGGGTATACTGTATGCTATAGTTCTTCAAGTATAATTCTGCTATCTGGACTTGCATAGCCTTCCTGATTACCTAAGACACATACACAACTGGATCTATATCCAATAACCTTGTCAGGTCACACACATACATGTGGAACAGCTCATACTGTCACCCGTATTTATGTATGATTCCTGACTGTGTCTGAGCAGCACTTCTGTGGCAAAAAAGGAAAATCAATGCTGTAGAAGAAAAGATTTTACCTCTTTTGCCTAGGTTTGATTCCCACAGTATAAAAATCAAATTTTCTCAGTGTAATAAGGTAAAAACAAATGTGTCAGGTCATTGCATGTATGCCCTCAGTGCATGTCTACAAACTTAACTCACCTAACAGTTACCATTCAATTTCCAGTATATATTTCCAGCCCACATCAGTACACACCCCTCAAACTAAGGCCAAGTGTCAGATTAACCTTCCTGTTTCAATTATTTAATTCCTCCTTGCTTGGCATTGCTGTTCTCCACTTAGCATCGCTCAAACATGTTGCTTGGGTTTGCACACTACCACTGAATGCAAGAACTGGAACTGGTGGGAAAGCATTAGTCTCCATTGCTCTAATTTGGCTGATAGACATGGCTGGCATTAGAGGGGAAGATGCCAGGTTTAGCACACAGAGGTGGGGTGTCCAGGAGTCCAGGGTATTTCTTGGACTCCTAGTAAAGTACGGCAACCAAAGGCTTCTGCAGTGGCACTGTTCTAGCTCCCAGTGCAAGTCTGAGGCCTGGAGTAGTTTGGCCCAGGTTGTATCCAGTACTACTGGTATCCCATGCACTGGAGAGCAATGTAGGCATCCTTTTATTAACCTACACAGAAAAAAATGGGTACTCTCAACCATTTGTTGGAGAAATTGGAGACTGCGAGCATCCCACAGCAGTTAGTATGAAATTAAGAGAGTACTTGTCAAGACTTAGAAAGCTAAATATAGACTGGTATACATAATGCTCTTCTGTTCTTTTCTGTTTTTTTCTACAGCTGCCAGAGAGCATGAGTTCAATTGGACAGCTCATGATGCTTGACTGGAGAGACTGAGGGGAAGCAAGTAGTATGTATGCCACAGAACAAAAGTGTTATTGCCACATAAAAAGTTAAAGATAGAGTTTTTGGTATTTTTATAGAGTTGTATCAAATTGAGCATGTTTATGGCAACTGTAAAAGCAAGTATGCATGCATTAGTCTGTAGCACAAACCAGTTGTAAGAATCCAATATTAGGCTTTAGTCAGATGTTGTAGGTTCAAATACCACAATTCACAACTATACAGTACTATTATTTCTTTAATAATATTTACATTAAATTAAAAACTGTATAGCAGTGCAACAAATGTCCTGTTATAAATTGTAATTGGTATAATTGGAAGATGCATATGTGCAATATATGTACATTTCAATGATTACTTTCAGCAATCTGTAGTATAATGTGTATCGTTAGGACGTATACTTAAATGCAATATTTCAGATAAAAGAGTTGTATAATTGTATTAATGTGTTCTATGTCACATACAATGGTACTAATTTTATCTTTTTTTCTCTCTCACCCCAACCTTTATCTCTCTTTTTTATTTTCTATTATGTGTCATTAAAATGTCTCCATGTCATTCATTTGTACCACATCAACAAATGTTACACAGTACAGTGAGTTAAGCCAGCCCCAGTGGATCAGCCTGCCCCCACTCCACCAGCTCCAGCATCGATACCCAGCACTTATGGGTGCCAACCTGGTAGCACTGCCTCTGCTGCCTCTGCACTGCCTGTGGCCACAGGTAGTACTGTCTTGGAAGCTGGTGCAGTGGTATCCTCCAGGAACAGTGGTGGAGGTGGTGATTTCATCACCTGTAATGAATTGCCAGGGATGGTGTCCAGGGTCGGGTGCCACACTATTGCTGTACGCCTATGTCAGACGGAGAGGCTGCTTTCCCTCATGGTCCACAGGAGGAAAAGGAGGAGGAGACAACAAGCACTCCAGACACCAGTGGAGTAATGTGACAGTGATGACAGTGCAGTGTGTGAGGACTTGATTCTCACTGTCTCTAGGCTTGTCAGATATGAGCCTGTGTTGTCCCCTCCCTCACCTCACTCATGGTGTCCCCTAACCTTTTGTGTTCATGACCATCCCTGTCTCTTGTCTTGTCTTGTATGTTTACACTTTCTTCCTCACCTACCCAACTTACTTGACCCAGACATACCTATGTCCCTTCCCCAACATTACTCTCTTACTGAAATAAAAAAAATTGGCACATGTCCCACAAAATAAATAAATAAATAATTGTCCTGTACATAGCTCTCCATTTCATGCACATGTCTTCTTCACATGCTTGATTTGGTCCAATTGTCTATACAATGTGATTGTGTTGTTGTCACCCCTCTTTGTGGCGATGACAGTCCAAATTTAGCTAATAATCTGCACATATTTTAGGTTTACACTGTTAAAGAAATAGATAGCTATGGTGCTTCTTTCCTACCTCTGTCCTGCTCTTTCCTGTACTGCGTTCCTTTTGTTCTTCCCTCTGCTTGCTTCCCATTTCACCACTTGCATCTCTACCCCATTTTAAGGGTCTATATTAAATCAGTGAATGCTTAAAAAAGCGAACGCTGATTTTTCGACCCCATATAAGTGAAGGCTTACAATCCCGAACATTTGGAACAGCGATTTTTTTCCCAGGGAAAATAAAATCGCTGTTCCACAAAAAAATAAAAATAAAAACTTCAAAACATTACAAAAAGTGGGGGGGGGTTCACCCCAACACCCCCCTACTTAAATATACCAACTCCAAGATCAAGCTACAGTGATGAAAACAGCAAAGTAACAGAGGCGGCCAAGTGATTTCTTTCCCAAGGAATGAAATCGCTTACATGCAGTTTCTCTATTTTGCTGTTTCATGCTTTCAAGTTCTATCAAGACCCATTCGAAGGATTGTGTCTGCAATTATATAATTGGAACCCCATTTTAACACCTTTAATCTGGTCAAAAATAGAATCACATGCAACACACATAAGTAGCTAAAAAAAGCAATGGATCCCTTCACTTTTTGGGCTCTATGTTTGTGTGTGCACCAATTCGCAACAACAGTGAATGGCAGCAAAATGCTGTGGTTACAACCTCGTAATGCTCCGCTGCACTATGCCAGCAGACAGTGACACATGTACTGTAAAGAATTCATGTCATTGTATAATCAATGTTTATTTAAATGTATTTAAAAGTATTAGACACACTTGGATTCAAACCCAGTATCATCATGGTTCAAAAAGGAATGTGTCAATGCATTTATACCTGCTGCCACAGAGACATTTAAGCAGTAAGTGTGCTTCTTAGACTTAATACGAACTCTCAAGACTTTTCGCAATGTGGCCAGCATTTGTGCACTGCTTAACTACATGCAAACATGGGAAGTATTGAAAATGTGTATCTCGCATGTGCAAACACTTTGTTAACTGTCATGCAAACCAGCTGTTTGCCATGCTATGGAAAAGTACATATTATTATGTATTACTGCTGTCTACTGTACATTTCCTGTCTATGACATGAAATTACATGTGGAAACTTAACAAACTGAAGGATCCTATCTTACAATATGTCACATATTTACTATACAGCCATGTGTTTCCTCCCTCCAAGCACTGAAACCCTGGTGTCTCACTACCTTTTCCACACATATATTGCCTTCACTAAAGAAATTAATAGAAATGTTGTGTGATATGCAATGCAAATTAGTTTGGTAACATACGGAACTAAAATTATTGACCCATAAGCCTATAATGCCTTATATGCAAGGTTAGGGAAGGAATCAGCATGGACCTTGTCCACAGGGATATAGGTGACCTCAAGCACACTTGACCCGACCTATTTTGGTTTTGTCAAGGCTAGATCTCACTTTTAAACATAGTGGACTTATTTGATACTGATCCCTGCTAATTATGATATACATAGCACCCCTCTAAGCTCAAAAAGTGTATTGTAAGACTGGGGAGCACATGTTGATAGCAATCTACACTTCAATCACTGTGTTTTCATAGTGGTGAGACACACATTCTGCATTGAGCACCTAATAAATAAGGCCATCATATTCAAGACCAGGGAAGTCATAGCACCGCTGTAGTCTATCCTTATCAGACCACTAATTGAGTACAATGCTCCCTTCTGTCTGTACAACACCAGAAACCTGCAACAACTGGAGAAAAGCAACAGGTTTGTGACCAGAGGAATCCAGGGCTTCCAAAATATGACATACATAGAAAGACTGAAAGACCTGTCACTGTGCTCAGTATCATGCAGGCTGTTGAGAGTTGAACTATGCATGGCTTACAGAGCAGATTCAGACCCTATCCTACTGGAAATGCTAGACATCTCTAAATCAGATAGGACAAGAATAACTTGCTCCTGGGATCTCACCCTCGCCTGTGACATAAACAGAACATGCTGCGGAGACAGCTATATCTCCCAGTGAATGCCACCCCTCTGTAATAGGCTCCCACTGCATATGAAGCAGTTCTCCTCAATGAAAATCCGCCTCTGGGCATTTATGTCTGGCTATACTACTCAGACAAGCTCCTTGTGGTCTTGCAGAGTGGTCCTAGCTACAGAGAACTCAGAAAAGCGACTACTTTCTTGATTTAAGTATCTTTGCTGTTTTTTTACTTGAAATACCTTCTCTAGCTTACCTTAAACAAGCTTAAACTGTTTTTTAGCTGTTTGTTGCATTATATAGTATCTGCACTTAAAGTTACATTTAGTCGAAAATTGGTCGAAAGTTTGTTTGTTTGTTTGTTTAATTTAACCGTTGAGGCTGCCCACTAAAGTGTGTTAGCCTGTGTAACTGATTTATTACTGTTTCTGCATTTTCTGTGTGTTTTCTATCTAAAAACAAAAAAAAAACAAAAAAGTAATCCTTGTTTTCCCGCCTCTCCTCGACTAGTTTAGACCAGTTTACAGGCTTTGCTGTATTCTGGGCTGTGGTGTAGTTTCTGTGTTGTCCATTACCTTACTTGGATAGAAGGAAGTTTCTTTGCTCACCAGTGGGAGTGGGGAGCCTTGAGCAGCCTACCTGTCCCTGAAGGAGTGACCTCAGCACAAGAGCTGTAGTAATTGGTTGTTTTGGACCATTTATAGCTCTTTTGAAGTTCCCTGCTTAAAATCCACCTCTGGGCGTTTTTTTCTGGCTATGCTACTCAGACAAGCTTCTCGTGGTCCTGCAGAGTGGTCCTAGCTACAGAGAACTCAGAAAAGTGACTACTTTCTTGATTTAAGTATCTTTGCTGTGTTTTTACTTGAAATACCTTCTCTAGCTTACCTTAAACAAGCTTAAACTGTTGTTTTAGCTGTTTGTTGCATTATATAATATCTGCACTTAAAGTTACATTTAGTCGAAAAGTGGTTGAAAGTTTGTTTGTTTGTTTAATTTAACTGTTGAGGCTGCCCACTAAAGTGTGCTAGCCTGTGTAACTGATTTATTACTGTTTCTGCATTTTCTGTGTGTTTTCTATCTAAAAACAAAACCAAAAAAAAAAAATAATCCTTGTTTTCCTGCCTCTCCTCGACTAGTTTAGACCAGTTTACAGCCTTGCTGTATTCTGGGCTGTGGTGTAGTTCCTGTGTTGTCCATTACCTTACTTGGATAGAAGGAAGTTTCTTTGCTCACCAGTGGGAGTGGGGAGCCTTGAGCATCCTACCTGTCCTTGAAGGAGTGACATCAGCACAAGAGCTGTAGTAATTGGTTGTTTTGGTCCATTTCTAGCTCTTTTGGAGTTCCCTGTTTAAAATCCGCCTCTAGGTGTTTTTTTTTTCTGGCTATACTACTCAGACAAGCTCCTTATGGTCCTGCAGAGTGGTCCTAGCTACAGAGAACTCAGAAAAGTGACTACTTTCTTGATTTAAGTATCTTTGCTGTTTTTTACTTGAAATACCTTCTCTAGCTTACCTTAAACAAGCTTAAAATGTTTTTTAGCTGTTTGTTGCATTATATAATATCTGCACTTAAAATTACATTTAGTCGAAAATTGGTCGAAAGTTTGTTTGTTTGTTTGTTTAATTTAACTGTTGAGGCTGCCCACTTAAGTGTGCTAGCCTCTGTAACTGATTTATTACTGTTTCTGCATTTTCTGTGTGTTTTCTATCTAAAAACAAAAAAAAACAAAAAAATAATCCTTGTTTTCCCGCCTCTCCTCGACTAGTTTAGACCAGTTTACAGGCTTTGCTGTATTCTGGGCTGTGGTGTAGTTCCTGTGTTGTCCATTACCTTACTTGGATAGAAGGAAGTTTCTTTGCTCACCAGTGGGAGTGGGGAGCCTTGAGCAGCGTACCTGTCCCTGAAGGAGTGACCTAAGCACAAGAGCTAGAGTAATTGGTTGTTTTGGACCATTTCTAGCTCTTTTGAAGTTCCCTGTTTAAAATCCGCATTTGCGCGGCTTTGCACGATTATGCACATAGCGCAGCGCCAGTTAAACAAGGTTAAACTTCTTCTGGCTCCGCCAAGTCTGCTCTTCAAATTTTCCCTTAAGGAAGCTCTACTCTTAGTATAATCAGACTACTCGCTATATTATAAGCCTAGCACTTGTTCTCAAAACTTCTCTTCTAAGTAAGCACTCTCATACTAAAGTAAGCACTACATCCACCTACCACCCTTGTGAATATCCACTTCCCTTAAAGGCACAGCACTCCCTTATACTATTCTAGCATGTCGAGTGGTAGATTACTGGCATCCTCTTCAGTTCAGCTGGTTAATCTGGGAATCTTGAGACAATGCTACAATTGTCTCATGTACACAGACAACCCTCTCCTCCTCCCAACAAACACAAATACATGTGAGAGATGCAACTATATAGCCAAACTGGAGGCTGAACTCTCTCAACTCAGGTCTGGCATGACCAGACAGGAGGAGATGGTAACCACACACACAACAAACCCAGTCCCACATAGACCTACCACAACTGCAAACCAAACACAGAAAAACACAAAGACATACTCGGAGGCTCTAATGAAAAACTTACCAAAACAACAGATGCTCCCAAAGCAGACATCCAAAAATCCACCACCTCAAAACAAAACACATGCAACACATACTTCAATAAATCAGTGTGTCAAACAATCACAGCCCTTAAGGCCAAACACCATGCCTGATACGCTAGTAACAGGTGAATCTATAGTCAGACACACTGAAGTCCCGCTTACCAGGCTGAACAAGGAGAGGGTGACTGTGAACTGCCTATCGGGAGCTAGGATCCGCCACATAACACATACACTCAGATCACTCCAAAGCAAGTACAAATATGACTCCGTCATTGTCCATGCTGACGTGAATGACCTGAGACGTACCTCCCTGGACTACATGAAAAGAGACATAGAGGAGCTCTCTGATTATGTAGCCCAGGCTGGTATGACCCTGACCCTGAGCAGCATCTTGCCCTCACCAAGAATGATGCCACAATACAAAGACAAGATGATCAGCTTTAATAATTGGCTCAAGTACTGGTGTCATTCTAAGGGGATCCAATGTCTGTCTGCTTGGGATGACATGTTGGGCAAGCCACGCTGCTTCCCAAGGGACGGCTTTTAACTGTCACCACTGGGCTTCCGGATATTGGCTAAGGCTCTTGCCACCCCCATAGTGCCTTTTTTAGGCAAGACTCAAAAGACAAACCCACCTCCTTAGAAAACAAAAATGGAAAAAAAACTAAGGGTAATACTGCTCAATGCCAGAAGTCTAAATCTCAAGATGCAGGCACTCGAGGCACTCCTCAGTATGGAGAACATCGACGTTTGTGCAGTAACTGAAACCTGGTTCAAGGCTCCTGAGAGCACCCCAGCACTACCAAGCTATACCTCGTATCATGCTTTTTGGCCCCAAAACCCAGGCCGAACCACAAAGGGAGGGGGAGTGTCCATATTCATCAAGGACACCCACACCTCCAGGTTAGTAGCAACACATGAAGCATCGGAGACCATACAGGTGCAACTAACCATAGGCAAAACTGCTATACAACTGGTAGCATGTTACAGACCACCCTCCCAATCTCAGAAACCCCACTCAGTCTTCCTGAAGACATTGGAGGATATGAATGTATCACAAAATACCATCATACTGGGAGACTTCAACTACCCTAACATAGATTGGGTACATTATTCTAGCCCTAACACCCTAGCCCAAAGGTTCCTGGAATTCATAAATTCTAATGCACTGGAACAACTAGTCACCTCTCCCACTAGGGGAGATAATATATTAGACCTGATCATCACAAACATGGGGACAAAATGCTCCACACCGGAGGTATACCCCTCACTAGTGAGATCTGACCACAGACTAATCACCCTGGATATACATATCCCACCTCCACCCCCAGCACAAAAGACCACAGTGAAAAACTTCTCAAAAGCAGACTTCACTCTTCTTAAGACTGAGATGGTATCCTTTAAGCCCACTGGGCCAGTGAAAACCACATCCCACAATGCTGAATCCTTCACAAATGCTTTCTATGGACATCTCCAAGAATGCATGGATCATGCAATCCCAAATAAATCCAAGACCCTCTCCACCAAAGGCGAGTGTCCTGTGTGGTGGACCTCAGCCATTAACAAATTGTATAACAAAAGAAGGAAGCTACTGCATGACAGAGCAAAATCCCATAAAGGGAAGACATCTCTGATCAACACTAGCAGAAAACTATGTTCTCTCATAAAAACATCCAAGGCCAACTTTGAGAGAAAAATCGCTAAGGGCACTAAAGACAACCACAAAGCCTTCTTCAGCTATGTTAGAAACCTGGGCGGAAACCTTCAGATATGCTCAGAGTTAGATCACAATGACAAAAATTACACTGAACCCACAGATATTGCCAACATTCTGGCTGACAGGTTCAGTGCAAATTTCTCCCCTCCCTCACCCCCAAAAGAAGAAATACTTATCCCAGCTGAATGTAATCTCCCTGTCATCTCAGATGTCCAGGTGAGAGCCGCCCTCAGCAAAGCTAAAAACACAGCATCAATGGGACCTGACAGTATCCCGGGTTGCGTGCTACGTGAACTCCAAGAGGAGCTAAACCCGCACATAAAAATGCTATTTAACCTTAGCCTTACTACAGGATATGTACCTGAACACTGGCGTACAGCAACAATGGTCCCACTCCACAAAGGGGGTACCTCTACAGACCCTGGGAACTACCGCCCCATAAGCTTAACCAGCCTCGTCTGCAAAGCTATGGAAAGAATCATTATGGAACTCATAAACAGAGACATTGGGGACCTACAGACACTTGATCCCACCCAGTTCAGCTTTGTAAAGGGCAGATCCTGCCCTTTGAACCTGGTTGACTTTTTCGAAACAGTCACTAGGGCCATTGATGAGGGCAAAGCAGTCCATACAGCCTACCTGGGCTTGGCTAAGGCCTTCGACACAATACCCCACTCAGGCATCATAGATAAGCTCAACAGCTTAAATGTAAACCCTTATGTCACTAGATGGGTTGCAAACTGGCTAAATGACAGAACCCATAAAGTCAAAATCGCTGGAGCCATGTCAGACTCAAAGCCAGTCAGAAGTGGTGTCCCACAGGGATCTGTCCTGGGACCCCTCTTGTTCGGCATTTATTTCTCAGATGTTAATGCAAACATGGGAGGGTTGTGGCTGACAAAGTTCGTAGATGACTGCAAGCTAGGCGCCATAGTCGATACACCAGCTGACACATACATCCTACAAAAAGGCCTCACAGAAACGGACAACTGGTGCCGGAGTCATGGCCTTAAACTAAATGCCAAAAAATGTATAGTCATCCCCTTTGGGAAAAACAAAGTACCCACAAATTATCACATAGACAGTAACCCACTAAGTACGGAAAAAGTAATCAGAGATTTAGGGACTCAAGTTGACAGCGACCTCTCATTTGACACCCACGTTGCCAAAGTGGTTAGAAAGACATTTTACCTTGCACACCTTATCATGAAGGGATTCACATCCAGATCCAAGGATGTCATTGTACCCCTATACTCCTCCCTCATCAGACCCATGATTGAGTACAATGCTTCATTTGGTATGTACCTCACCCGGCACTTGCAGCAGCTGGAGAGACCACAAAAGTACCTCACCAAGAGGATCAAGGGTCTCCAACGCATGTCTTATTCTGCCAGATTAAAGAAACTCCAGCTCTATTCAGTAGCATACCGCCTGCTCAGAGATGATCTGTGCCTGACGTACAAGGCCATGTCCAATCAGGAACTCATGGACATGCTCCACCTCAAAAAATCCAAATCCATCAGAACCACGAGAGCTAAAGACTTAAACCTCGGCACAAGTATGAATAGGACATGCTGGAGGGATAGATTCATAACCCAGAGGCTTCCCATACTCTGGAACAGAATCCCAGTTCATGTTAGGCAGAGCCCCTCACTGACTTTCTTCAAGAGAAATCTTGATGAGTGGATGGGAGATCGTAAGTTTACCTCAGGGGTCACCTCTGTGTCACTACTAGACAGGGGCACAGTAAACTAATTCTATTATATAAGGGGACCTTCACTGTGTCACTACTAGACAGAGGCACAGTATTCTAAATCTATTCTGTACATTTTTGTACCATTTCATGGGGTGGCGAAAGCCACATCACTATGGCTAGGCTTACAAATGCCCCAGGGCAGATAGCCTAGTACTAAACTATGAAACTATGAAACTATGAATTGTTGATTTTGCTTGTTTTTACATTTAGGAGAAACATTTTTAAATTTATGTTTTCTTATTTTTACTCTTTCCCCAACTGACTATTTTTTCTGGGTTTATGTGCAAACAATAATTAATCCTCAGAATCAGATTTTTCACTGGTTCAAATTTAAAATCAAAATTATCAATTCCTTCTCCCGACCTGTCTTCCTGCAAGTACGCTCAATCCTCCTTTTCCCCCTCCATATGTTTTCTTCTCTTTCTTCTGCAGTTTCTTCTTTACCTAGTTCACCATCTTCCCCAACCACTTGTATTTTTTTCCTCTTGTGTTTTCTTCCCATTCCCTGTCTTTTTATTATTTACATTTGTTTTTGATAATCCGTCCAAAAGTGTCCACCCCCCAACTTTTTTTATAAGACAACCCGCATTCAGGCACACACCTTTTTGCTGTATGTCCTTTCTCCCTGCACTGGTTACATTATACTATGTCACAATTGTTGATTAACTGAGAAAGGTCCCCGGAAAAGAAACATGATTTTGGCTGGGTAGTATATCTTAGCATCCCTCTATGACCATTCACAAAAATAATACTCGGCAAGTGTTTCACCATTTTTTTTTTCACATTTCAAAATAGCTTCCAATCTCCACCCTGCATTCCGCAAGTTTCTGCCATCTCTAACTTTCAGAATATTATCAACACATAGACCCTGCATGCATTTTTAACATTGTCTTCTTCCAGTTCATCAGTTCTAAGCTGCAAAGTAATATTTTTAATGTAATTCACTACCAGAAAACAATAATTGTTCCATGGATAAATGTCCTTTTTGTTACACAGTTCCAGAGATTTCTTCATCGGTCTTTCAGTTTCAAGACCCAAAAAGTGTCTGTCGCAATATGTATAAAAGACCAAATTACTTGAGCTTTAAAACACAGAACAATTACCAAACTGTCCTATACACAGCATTCATTTATTAAAATATCATATTTTGTTTTTATTCTGTGTTTCCAGTTTTACTTACAGTTGGTTGCTGCTCTCCTATTTTGCCTTCAGTTCCTGCTGCACAAGTGTTAAGTGCTGCATTCTCTGCTGCCGCATCACCTGTTTCTTTTTCCACACTACCATCCTCAGAACTTCTGAAAATGTTATCTGCCATCTCACTCCGTGAAACAATAGAATGTGACCTGGATTATCCTGCTCAATTCGAGTCTTTTCTGATGAGACTCGAGGCCTACAAAAAACACCAGTACTGCTGGTGACACCCTGGATTTGGGGAAGCTTGGAAATTAGCTGTGCCATCCCTTAACTATCACAACTAATGTCAGAGCCAGACCTTGAAAATCATAGAAATGCCTTTCTCCAAATTTACTTGAATTGTCTGCTTGCTGAACTTCTAGTCTGAATACCAGAACATGCCCCATTGTGTGCTTCATCTCCAATAAAAAATCTCCCAGAGAGGATAGAGCTGTCTAAGATGCCTGGGATATTCGAAAAGTACAAGTGAACAAAAACAGAAAACATATCTGCAGATGATGAAACCATTAGTGGGCCCTAGTAATTTTCATTTGGAATATTAATTCCACTGGATGCATTGTTTGGAAATATCTTCATAAACAGTGTAAAAGCATGGAAGAAGAACATAGAATGGGAAAGACAAGAAATAAGTTAAAGAAGACAGGTTTTAAGTATATTAAGAGAAATTTCTGGGGAAAATAATGCATTGACAAATGACAAAGACAGAAGTGACATAGCAGAAGCAGAAAATATTAAGAATAGGTGGCAGGAATATATAGAAAAGCTATGTATGGTAGACTCTAACATCATTGTTGGGTATGGCTAGTTCCATGCGTTTATGTATGTGTGCATACAGTGCATTGGTGTATGATTTGGCAGGCATGCATGTATTTTCCATTGGCATGGGTGCCGTGAAGTTAGCCACCTCTGTTTTTAGGAGTCCAAAGTCAGCGTTGGAGAAGTTTTTCATGGTGGATACCTTTGCGGGGGGTGTGTGTGTGAGATGTAGATTTCCATGGTGATTAGTTTGTGGCTGGATCTGACCAGGTATGACTTAATTTTTTGTGTAAACAACTGTTGCCCATGTGGGCAATAACCAGGTCAAGGATGTTGCTTCCTCTAGTGGGGGTCAGAATGAGCTGGTCCAGGGCATTGGAATTGATGAATTCCAGGAAGTTTTGGGTCAGTGCATTGGTGCTTCAGTAGTTTTCCCAGTTGATGGAGGGGTAGTTGAAGTCTGCTAGTGTGAGAGTGTTAGGTTGGGCCTTGATAGATTCCAGGGTGCTTAGGAATGTGGAATGAGAGTCTAGGGACATGGTTGGGGACCTATAGCAGGCTATAACCTGGATCACAGTCTTACCCAATGTTAGTTGTACCTAAAGTATCTCAAATGCATTATGCTGGGCTACTAGTCTGGAGGTGTGCATATCCTTTATGAATATGGAGACACCACCACCTTTGGAGCTTCGGCCCATGTTTCGGGGTCGAAAGATGTGGAATGAGTTATAGCCTGGTAGTGCAGGGGTGCTTTCTGCCACTTTAAACCAGGCCTCTGTTACAGCACAAATATCGATGTTCAACATTTTGAGGAGTGCTTCAAGTGAGTGCATCTTGAGGTTTAGACTTCTAGCATTAAGCAGCATGACCATCTGATTGCATTTATTTATAGCTGTTATGGTTGTAATTTGGTCTTTGGAACACCACCTAAAAAAAACACTGTAGGGGTGGCAAGAGCCTTAGCCTGTACCCAGAAACTCAGGGGTGGCAGATGCAGGCCATCTCTGGCAAAGCATCGAGGTCTGTCAGTCATATCATCCCAAGCAGACAGATACTGGATCCCCTTAGAATGACACCAGAAACTTAGCCAATTGTTGAAGTCAATCATTTTTTGTTTGTACTGCAGTATCATTCTGGGTGATGGTAGGGTACTGCTCAGGTCTAGTGTCATACCTGCCTGGGCCACATAATCTGAGAGTTCCACCATGTATCTTTTCATGTAGTCTAGGGAGGTGCATCTCAGGTCATTTACACCCACATGGTCATACTTGTACTTGTTGTGGAGTGATCTGAGTGCATGTGTTATGTGTTGGATTCTGGCACCTAATAGACAGCTGACTGTTACCCTCTCCTTATTCAACCTAGTAAATAAGTAGTAGAAAAACTCACTAAGCTAGGCATCAACCTCATATATCACTAGGTGGATTGCAGACTGGCTCACAGATAGAACACACAGTGTGAAAGTAGCTGACTCCAAGTCAGACTGCCGACCAGTCATGAGTGGAGTCCCACAGTGTTCGGTCCTGGGTCCTCTCCTGTTTGGTATCTGCTTCTCTGAAGTCCAGGCCAACACAAAGGGACTCTGGCTGACAAAGTTCACAGATGAGTGCAAGTTGGGAACTATTATTAACTCCCCACATGATGCTGACATCCTACAGAATGGCCTCACTGAGACAAACAACTGGTATCAGGACCATGGCCTTAAGCTCAATGCCAAAAAATGTGTCATCATCCCCTTTGGGAAAAACCCGGTTCCCATGAATTACCACATCAATGGTAGTCCACTGAACACAGAAGGCGTTATAATAGATCTGGGAACATAGGTTGACAGCAGCCTCTCTTTTGATCACCACATTGCCACTGTGGACAGAAAGTCCTTCTATGTGGCACATCTCATTACTCTAAGGGTTTTGCATCCAGGAAGAAAGAGGTAATTTTCTCTTTATACTCTTCCCTCATTAGGCCAATCATCGAGTACAATGCCCCATTTGGCATGTATCTTACTAGACACCTGCAACAGCTGGACAGGCCACAAAAGTACCTCACAAAGAGGATCATAGGCCTTAAACACATGTCCTACATGGGCAGACTCAAAAAAACTCCAGCTATTCTCTGTCTCATATCATCTACTAAAAGACGACCTCTGCTTGACTTACAAAGTCATATCTGACCCAGCTCTGTTAGAAATGCTACATCTAAAGAAATCCCAATCCCTCTGCACCTCATGCTCCAGAGACCTCAATCTCATTACTACAATCAACAGAACATGCTGGAGGGACAGGTTCATAACCCAGAGACTGCCCATGCTCTGGAATAGACTTCCCATCCATGTCAAGCAGAGCACCTCGCTAGCCCTCTTCAAGTGAAATCTTGATGAGTGGATGGGTAGTAGAAAGTTCACCCCGGGATCACTCCAGTGGCTCTACTTGATAGAGGCACTGGGAACTAACGATGGGTGACACAATGCCAGGGCACTTCTACGGGCTAGGCGTGTAAAGGCCCCAGGGCTATTAGCCTAGTACACACCTGTGAACCTATGAGCCTATATGCAGGAGAAGAAGAAGCAGCAGTTTGGACCATATATGGAATAACTGACTCATTTAAGACTTAGAAAGGAGTGCAACAAGGGTATATACTGATACTCTGCTTTATCACTTTATAAGCAAGCAAATTGTGTACAATTCTGGCTTAGACAAATCAGTCACTGGATTCAAAATTACTGAATGAAATATTAACAACCTCAGATATGCAGATGATACTACTCTAATGGCTAAAAGTTAGGAGTTTAAGAACTTGTTGATGAAGGTAAAACTGGAAAGAACAAAAGCTGGCCTGTTCAACATAATTAAACAGCTAACATTATGCCACTGAGACCTATTAGTTCTTTACAAATATGTGGGGGCAGGGCAACAGAATGATATATTGTTTTATGGGCTCACAAATAATTGCACATTGTGATTTTTAGGCATGACATTAAGACACATTGAAAGGAAAGCCATGTCAAATATGGATATGATTAAAAAAAACAATACATTACATCATCAAAAAAGACTGTATAGTCAAAGGTGTGTTTTTCAGTAACATATGTATGTGTGAATTGAATTATATGTATGGATATGCATATGAAAACGATGTGTTTGATCTGTGGTGTTGGAGAAATCTTGAGAACTGAATGGAATGCGAGATCTAATTAGTTGATACTTAACTAATTAACACCTATGTGATGTGGAGTGTCACATCTCTACTAGCCTACACATATCTTACATTCCACAGCATTTTTTTTGAGAAATAAACTTAAAAAGCATAAGATAAACAAATGTAAATATTTGTGAAAAATAAAAGCTATTAAAACTATAGCATTAACAATGTTATCAGTAAGAAATATTTTACAGTGATAATAGTCAGTGCACTCATAGGCTTTTGATAAATACTATAGTATGTTATAATGCACATAAACCCCAAATTATATGTTTTGTTAAACTTTCACAAATTGTCATACTTTGGAAACTACGCCACCTAGACATATTTAGAACATTTTTGATAACCAGACATAGGATTTCACATGACAATGAGAAAATTCCTCTGTGAGTGCATGTTTATTGAGATATTTGCAGAAATATGAAGACATATGTTTAATTGTATAATTAATATAAATAACACTAATTATCCGTAAAGATGTACAACTTACAGTGCACATATCAAAGACAATTTTCTTCAAGAACATCAAAGGTTTTCTTCTGATGTCTTGCAACAGTTTGTAAGCTACTTGGTTTTTGAAATATTAAGCATGTGTGGAAATATTATAGCAATAACCCACGCCTGGGTGTGGGTAATGCTGGATTTACCCACGGTTGTCGTGGTTTGGCCCGAGGGACCAAACAAAGCCAACCGTGGGTAAATCCAGCATTACCCACACCCAGAAGTGGTTATTATATTAATGACATTATTTAAGAAAAGAAATAATTACTTTTCTTAAATAATGGCATTGTATAATGCCTCTTTACTGCCCTTCCGCAGCTGTCTGGTATTCTGCGGCAGTTCTGATGTACTGTGCTTGCCTACGCAGTACATCAGAGCTGTGGGCAAAAGCCCTATTTCGCTATGTTAAATGGCTTTAACATAGCGATACAGCTTTAAAATAAGCAACGGAGATCTCCGTTGCTTATTTTAAAGCTGTCTCGCTATGTTAAACCCATTTAATATAGCGAGACAGCTTTAAAAAAAAAAGCAACGGAGATCGCAAGATCACCGTTGCTTTTTACACACTGTGTCGCTATGTTGAAGGAGTTTAACATAGCGAGACAGCTTTAAAAAAAGCAACGGAGATCTCCGTTGCTTTTTTTAAACCTGTGTCGCTATGTTAAACTCATTTAACATAGCGAGACAGTGTTTTATACTAACGGAAAAAGTCCGGGCGGCCGGACCTTTTTCCGTTAGTATATTGAGGGATTTACAACAGGCACGCTGGTTGGGCTGGCCAATCAGCGTGCACGTTTTAGGGGAGGCATTGTATAATATTTATTTAAATAATTACTAACAAACAGCTAGCAATATCTCAGATGCAATGCAATATAAATGGACATTGGCAATGAATTCTCCTGTGTCCCACCATGATTATAGACAAAAAGAAATGGTAACATTTATCTTTGCACTTGGTCTGTAAATGTGAGGACTGAAAAGCCTAAAAGTAAAATGCAATTATTTGTGGTAAAACAAACAAAAAAACAAGAAAACAAAAAACAGTCTGCAAAACAGAACAGAGGTACTCACTGCAATAAAGGCAGAAAACTCTCTAGCACCCAGTAAACATTCTATTAAGACCATAACTTCATCTGTGTAGTAATTAGTCTTGATATATCAAACTTCAGGAACAATTTAACTAAAAACAATTGGAATGAGGCTCAGCTGTATTGCATATATTTTGCAGAGAATAAACGTAGTCTACAATGCTACTTAGGCAGAATGGAGATTTAGGGCACTTACCAAATTATACATTTACTTACCCTTTCATGTTATCAATAGTAAATTATGATACTTTTACATTTAATGATCAAAACTTGAATCGTGCAATTAGATGAAACAAAGATGTCTTCAGCAGAAATAGAATGGCACTGTTGGAGTTGGAAAAACAAAAGAAGTATGCACATTTAAACCCCTAAAATAAAAAGGAAAACATAAAAACATGAAGTATGCAGTCTAACTAGTATAATTCTTGTTAATGCAACTCATTTTCTTTCCATGAGAAACTGAATTAAATATTACTTTGTCTGAATATATGAGAAGGGCGGCCTACTTGTAAATCAATACTTATTCTAAGGTGGTATATATTCTGTGCATTCCTCAGACTAATCTTTAACTTGGCTGGGTGTAAAAGTAAAACCCTAATGTCTTAAACTTTCTTTACTTTAGCAGTTACCCTAATCCTCTTCATTTGTTAACAGCACTGTTGAGAAATCATTTTCCCTGTCTTGCCTTGATCCATTTTGCTTGACTGGTCACTGTTTATTTGTATGTGTATATATGGACCCAGATGACACATCATATCTGCGCAATTTCTACACTTATTTGGCTATACCAAATGGCTGACAGGAAGAGATGGCTGACATATGTAGGAGATCAACCATACTTCAGTAGGTGGATATTCCCTTTACTCAAGATAGTACAATCTTGAAGTTAGTATAAATAATTAGCAGGAAATGTGGGGGGTGCAGCCCCACGCATAGGGGTGCAGGGGGGTGGTTCGTCCCTCTGTAAAACACTTGATGATTTAGCCAGCTTGGGGGAAATCCTTAGAGCCTGCTCAGTGCATGTCAAAGTTTTGTGTTTCAACATTGTTGCATTGATATTGTGAGTGTCAACATTGTATCATGAGGCTAAGGTTTAGAATTATGTGTGATCACATGCTTTATTATTAGGGTTATAGTTAGAATTAGAGTTAGGTAAGGGATAGTTTGTGATGTCTTTGTGCATGTTTGTGTGTATGTCAGTGTTTCAAGGATAGGTTCAGATTAAGAGTTACATAAGGGTATAGAATTAGTCATTCAAGTGTGTGTGTGTATGTGAGTCAATAGCTTGGTGTATGTGTGTGTGTGTGTGTGTGTGTGTGTGTGTGTGTGTGTGTGTGTGTGTGTGTGTGTGTGTGTGTGGGCACCCGCACAAGTGAGTTTATCAAAGGCTATTTGTTTGGCAGAGTGCTGATGGATATGTTTGAAAGAATGTGTGTGGTTGTGTGTGTGTGTGTGTGTGTGTGTGTGTATGTATGTGTTACTGTTTGCTGGTGAGGTTTAGAGTTAGGTTTAGGTTAGGATATAAACCTATTGCTGTGTTTTTTTGAAAGGATATACGTGTGTGTGTGTGTGTGTGTGTGTGTGTGTGTGTGTGTGTGTGTGTGTGTGTGTGTGTGTGTTTGATTGTCTTGTGCAATGGGAATCTGTAGGGTTAAGGTTATAATAGGAGCAGCTTTAGATCAACTGGTGCCCTTGGCAAAAGGAATCCATGATGCCCCCCCCACACCACCAAGTGCCCCCATCCTGGTCTATCTACACCAAATAAATACTGAAAAAGCACTCCTGCTAGACTGGTGCCCTAGGCGGCTACCTTGTTGGCCTATGCCTAAGGCCAGCTATGAGTTAGAGGCAGAGGCTAGGGTTAGTACTCACATGTAAGGTGAGGAAGGGAGCTGAAGGACAATTAATTAGTCTCTACAAAAATTGGCAGATAAAATAGCTGTGCTAAATGAAAGACTGTTAGCTAATGAAGCTTTGCCTAGAATTTGGCAAACTAAAATTGAAGATAGAAATGTGCAGATGCCTATATATATATATATATATATATATATATATATATATATATATATATATATTCAGAAAATGGAAAGTCAAATAATATGTTTTAAATATGGGAAGAAGGGGCATTGCTAAAAAACTGCTCAACTAGTAATACTATACCTAACAAAATGTGATTTTTAACCAAGCTGTTACTAATAAAAATACAACTGTGTACCAGACAAAAACTTCATTTTTAACCAAATTGCTAGCAATGAATTTATAAATGTTGAGCTCTTCAAAAATATGATTTCTAAACAAAAAACAAAATTAAGACTTGCAAGGAGTGTCCAAATAGAGGTCGGAAACCAGGATTCCTTGTGTGATGATTTCTAAACAGCATGTTGCCAATACAACTTTGCCTGTTGAATGTTTGAAAATAACTTCTAGAACATTAGGGTTAGCCTACTGTATCTATGTCTGTATCAAAATAACTAAATACACAGTATTAGTAAATGGGAAGGAATTCAACAGATTACTATATTCTGGAGACATGGCCACAGTTTCTAAAAATTGTTATGTGTTCAAGCATGAAAGCTATGACAAGAAAAAGGTGAAATGGTATGCGTTCATAGAAGAAAAATATACTATAATAGATGCAAAATGTCAGGCACAATTGGATAAATGATTGCACCTTGAACCTTTAGTGCCTGATCTAATTAGTGGTGTAACAGATAGATACTTCTTTCCATCTAAGCCACTATGGAAACTGCTGAGTGGAGGGAACATAATTTGATACTGTATAGCCTGAACATACCGCAAGTAAAAATGGACAGGGTGGGGAGTAGCAGCCTTAGGATCATGAATATACATTTAATAAGAATGGAGGAGGAGCAGTTGTAGCAGGCTGACTCATTATTAAAAATACACACTCTAGATATAGAAAAGAGGATAGGTGGAGATACTTTAAAAGAATCTGAAATCTGGTATTGTTTGAAAGAAAAAGAAGATCATGCATCTTACTTGATACCTATTACTGAATCTTACCTGAAAGCCATACTTGTTAAGTTAGTGAATCAAGTAAGGACAGAAACCAATATGTGTTATCAGAAACCTCTCACAGAATCTTACCAGAAAACTCCAGATGTTAATTTTGGAAAAGAGAGCTTTTAGTACATTATATGGAACTATCAAAAGATGACAGTTATGAAAATGATGAATGATGGCTGTATAGAGATAAACAGGGAGAAAACGTACAAAAGATCCACCCCTTTTATACATCTGACTTTGTAGCTCCACCCATTCTTATCCTGTATACTCTTACTAATGAGAACTAGAAGTTCAAACTGTGTGGGCTCGTCTGTTAAACTGTAAACACTTCACTTATTCTCTCTTTCACATCTTCCCACTGTTTGGTGCACACTGCAATACGAAGGGTAAGAATCCATTTTTGTACTATCCGAGTTTTAAAGTCACAAGCATCTTGGCAAAGCCTACCAGTCAAGGGTGTAGCTAGGCATTCTCAGTCTACTCAAATGAGTCCCTATTTTCTGAGCATCTCTCACAAAATGTATGTTTCAAAGAGCACATAATTTTTAGAACTGGTTACTTTTACAGTCCACTTGTTAGAGTTGTAACAAACATGCTCAGGTGCTAGGAATACATTTTTTAAAATTGTTTTCCTATAGTGAAAAGTGTCAGACATTTAAAGTTTACCTTTTCAGACTGTATAGAGGCAACATTTTAAGGGCTGATTATGTTTTTTTAACACATAGGTGGGTAGTGGGAGCAGCAGCATTAGGTGTGTGTACAGAATGTACATTTCTGCTACATCCCTGCTACCAATCATTAGTGGCCTGCAGTCCACAATGCAGGAATCAGCTAGGGATCAGCACCTTGTTTTGCTAAGAGAAGTAGCACAGAGGCATTATTTTTTAGTTTTTCTAGAAACTACCAATCACTGAAAAGGCAAAGAACTGCTTCTTGGGAACCAGTTTAGGATTACTGGCTCAGTTTTACTGATTGTGTAGTGTGTATGGACATTCATGACTGGTCTGGTTTTGGACCATTTTGTAGCTTAGCATTCTTACAGAGAACTGCTGTATGTGTTGTCTGTAGATCAGTGTGTACATTTTACCTAGTCAGCCACTGTAGTCTGAGAGCAAGTGCATTTAAGTTACTGAGCACGTGCGAGATCAGTGCCATTTTATTATAGTCATTCAGTGTGAGTGCAATATTGAATGGAGATGCACGTTTGTGTGTTGGAAGTAATGAGTCAGTCAGTAAGCATATGAGGTTCGAAATACATGTTCCAGTTACAGCGCCTGATGTGTTTATTTACAATAAGCGACTTGAACTCATCCTGTGCCTCAGTGTCTCATTTGAATACAAGAGACATGAGATATGGTGTCAGAATGGGATGCAAAGTTGAAGCATCTCGCAAACCATGAGCCATGCAGTTAGAAGTGGAGTAATATACAGAAGTGAACTCACAAACAGGTCAGCAGTTATTTGAAGGTATGTCAATTTGTTTAAATTATTTTTAGTCACCAAACATGTGGCATAGCATTCAAAGTGTTCGAAATAATTACCGAGTTATTCAAAATGTCTGAAATTTCAACATAATGATTAAAGTGTTTGAAATAATCTACGAAGTGTTTAAAATGTTTGAAAATGCTAAAACATCCGTTTTTTACAGTGTAAGATTTTTTAACAGTAACTAAGATTTTTTCAGATTGTTTGAAGTGTCCAGATTGTTTGAGGTATTTGCAGTGTTAAAATAAAGCATTTTTGGAGAGATTCTTGTGCATTTCGGCATAATTATAAGTACCAGGTCTATACTTATTTTTAAAAACAATTTGTTGTTATGGCAGAAGGATTTCACAGACCTGAACCACTGGGGTTTATTAATAATTTTGTAGAGAACTGGCAAGTGTTTTAGCAAGAATATGATATTTTCATACAGACTGCATTTTCTGATAAAGATACACATACAAGAACATTTATACCTCACAATTTAGCTGGCTCAGAGGCCATTGAGTGAGAACATTCATTTGTGTATGTACCTGCTGTGTATACAAGGGAGGGGGTGAACTGCCATATTGTGAAACAGGCTGAAAAGCTGGAAGACCCTGAGTGCTTAAAATGTAAATTTAGAAAAAATGTGTAACCCTCAAATGAATATTACAATAGAAAGGCACAAATTTTACACAATAAATCAAAAGTCTGTTGAAACTATGGCAGTATATATTACCAACTTAAGTAATTAAACAAAAACATGCAGATTTGATTATCTTAGAGATGATCTGATAAAAGACTGTTTTGTATGTGGTGTTATTAATGATGCAGTGAGAAAGATTTTGCTTTGAGATAGTGAATTAACATTAAGCAAAGCCACAGAGATTTGCCAAATACATGAGATTACAGAAAAGTATACAAATATGCTTAAGAATGAGAAAGGCATGTTTGCAGTTTCTGCTAATGTGAATGTTGATAGTATACAACATAAAGTTAAGAGAAATATAAACCAAAGGGGTCCACTCCCAACCTCATTGTTAACTGTGGCAATTGTGGAGGCAGTCATGATCCTAAACTGGTAAATTGTTTAGGTTTTCCTCAACAATATTACAATTGTAAAAACTGGAATCATTTCAAAAGGCTTTGCAAGTCTAAAATATTGCAGATTTATGTTAAAAGAGAGTATCTGAAGAAGCAAGTAGACCAGATAGACATTTAGTAAACTCCAAGAGCTGTGAGCAAACTTTTTTTGTTGATGGTGTCTCTGTGATCAATGAAGCAGTTAATACATTAGACTATCAGTTGTCAGCAAAGAGTGAAATATTTTGTACTGTGCAAATTAATCGGAAATCTGTAAAGCTTAAAGTAGACACTGGATCTAAGTGTAATGTTAAATCAGTACAAATGTTTGCTAAAGTAAAAGCTGGTGAGAAACTTGATTCAGCAAACTGTGCAAAACCAGTTGCTTATGGTGGTGAAAAAAATCACACTGATGGTGCATGGTTCTTTCATGCTGGGAACAGCTATGACTTGCAGTTTCATATAGTCAAAAGACATGTGCAGTCACTGTTAGGCCTCAAAGGCAGTGTGAGAATGGGGCTGATTTCATTTAATAAAGAGGCTCACCATAGAAGTATGAACAACAATTATAGTTTTGCAGAGTATTTTTAGTGAATATGCTGATATATTCAAAGATGAGCTTGATGAACTTCCAGTCACATATTCCATGAAGTTAAACCACAAAGTAAATCCAGTTGTCAGACCAGCATGGAAGATCCCAGTAGCAATGCAGAGTAAAGTAAAGGCAGAACTAGACAAAATGGTGAAATTAGGTGTCCTTACTCTGGTAGAACTGACTGAATGGGTACCCTCCATGGTTGTAGCTCATAAGAAAAGCTCATATGATATTCAATTATGTATTGACCCAAGAGACTTAAACAAAGCACTTAAGCATCCTCATCATCTGATGCATACAGTAGAAGAGGTAGCTGCTCTCATGCCAAATTCCACTGTTTTCTCAGTCTTAGATGCAAAAGGCTCCTTTTGCAAATTTCACTGGATTGCAGATCTCCATTGTTAACCATATTCAGTACACCATTTGGCTGATACAGATTTTTGAGAATGCCATTTGAAATAAATTCTGCCAGTGAAGTCTTTCAGTGGGCTCTTGAGCAATTTTTTTTCTGGTTATCCATGTGCTATTACGGTAGATGACATTATTGTTGGGGGTAATGGTATAGATGAACATGATAGACACCTCCAGAAAGTTCTAGACCATGCACATAAGTAAATCTTAAACTGAATCCTCAGAAATGTAAATTCAAACTGAAAGAAGTTACTTATGTGGGACATTTGTTTACCAGTTCTGGCTTACAACTATATCCATCTAAGCAAACAGCAATTGCTGAGCCAGTTCCAGAGAATGTCACATCTTTACAATGTTTTCTAGGTATGTCAACTATTTAGGAAAGTTCATCCCAGACTTGTAAGAGCTTTTCTGGGCCATTACATGAGTTGACAAGCAAAAATGTACACTGGTCTCGATTGAAACAAAACCAAAGAGCATTTGATATTCTGAAGAAGAACTGCCAGTCCACCCACACTGAGATATTATGATGTTCACAAACCTGTAACTCTTTCGTTTGATGCTTCAAAATATGGCCTTGGTGCAACATGTCTTCAAGAAGGCATATTAACTGGTTATGAATGTAGAACTTTAACCCAAACAGAGATGCATTATGCACAAATAGCCAAAGAACTTTTGGCAGTAGTGTCCGCATGTTCGAAGTTCAATGATTATATTTATAGCAGATCTATCCAAATAGAGACTGATCACCAAGCACTGGTGGCAATTTTGAAAAAGCCAGTGCATACTGCCCCAGCATGATTGCAGCACATGATGTTAACATTTTCAAAAGTACAACTTTAATATTGTTTACAAAAAGGCCAAATACTTGTACCTTTCTGATGCTTTGTCACTCGCACCCAGATAAATGTCAGAGCAGCATGAAGATGAAGCGGCAGATTTGAAGTCATGGAAGTCAGAAATTTTTCATCATCACATCTTGATGAACTGAGAAATCACACAGCTTCAGACCCAGTTCTCCAGAAGCTGAAAAACATTATCAGTCAAGTATGGACAACTTGGCAAACTAGTTTACCATTTGACATTCAGCAATATTTTCCTTACAGAGACGAGCTCATGATGGAAGATGGAATCATGATGAAAGAGCCAATAGTGGTAATTCCTAAAGCATTACAATAGGAATATGCCAAAATTTTGCATCGTGGCCACCCAGGTACTGATTCAACCAAAATAAAAAAGGGAAGAAGCATTAAGGAAACTCTAGCATGTTTAGTTTGCAACCGCATCAAATCACATCAACAAAAAGAACCACTTCAGTCACACCAGATTTCTGAATTACCATGGTCGACAATTGCCACAGATATTTTTGTATGGAATGGTCAACATTACTTAGTGTTAGTAGACTCTCACTCAAATTGGCTTGAAATTGACCATCTTCTAACTTGACATCTAGCATTGTCATTACGAAATTGAAGAGTCATTTTTTTTCTGTCCATCGTAGTCCGCACAAAGTCATGTCTGACAATGGTGCACAACTTACAAGTCAGTCATTTAAGAAATTTGCTGAGTCTTGGGACTTTGTTCATATTACCAGTAGTAACCAAAAGGAGCACAATGTTGCGGGTCCACAGAAAAGGTTTATTAACACAAAAACCACAGGTTAAGCGCTTTCATCAAATAGTATGACTTCCTCAGAACAAGTAATTGTAAAGACATTCAAACTTAAATAACAACCAGTTTAAATTCATTGGTTCAAAATTAACCAATACTATGCAATAAATACTACTTCTCATGAATACTCAAGCACTAATATGAATAATTAATTAATTCAAAAAGAAGTTTCATCTCCAAAAAATGTATATACGTATGTATACCTTACCTAATGGTGGATAAAAAGTAAAAAAGTATGCATGTTTAAAAAAATATATACTAAAATTGAAATGTATATTAAAATATATAATACTTATTCAATGCTTAATAAACCACACAAGTTAAACTGATTCAGCCTCCTCTTTCAGTGTAGGCATTATAGAAATGTACTCATTTATACCTGGTGGGTGGTCAGCAGCTAATCTAAATTGCCACATCAACTCTTTTTTATTTAGTATATTCTGCCAGTCACCCCCCTCACATCCACTATAACAAAATCAAGTATACCAAACTTAAAACATTTGAAGTTCTTACACAAAATACTGTGTTTGTATAGTGCATTGGTGTTTTCTTCATTCTTAATATCGTAGAGGTGCTCGTATATCCTATTTTTCAGCATCCTCTCCGTCTTTCCAATATAAAAAGACAGACAGGTGGTGCATTTAGCAATATATACTAATTTGCTTGAGCAACAATTTCCATTTTATAAAAAAATATAACTTCTATTTTGATTCTCTATAGTCATGTTGGTATCCAGCAATATATACGAGCAATAGTGGCATCTCCCACAAGGCTTACTACTACCTAAATTCCCCTGCTTATTATTTAAAATTCTATTTGTTTCTACCAGGGATTTAATATTACCACCGACCTTGGTAGAAAATATAGGTTTATCACCAAAAATACAAATTATTTCAGGGTTGGTTCTAAAAATATTCCAATTTTTTACCAAGGTTCCTTTGACCTGAGAATATAGGGGACTGAACTGAACTACACATGCTTGTTGGAAATTGATGGTATTCTGGGTGGTCTCTTTCTTAACTGTGGTGCCAAAATGATCTTCATTGACACCCAGTAAGGGTTTGTAAATGGTTCCCCATTTACCAAAAACCTCTTCAAGTATTGGATCAATAAAGTGGCCCGGATACCCTCTCTCAAGAAACATAGCCCTTTGATTCTTAATCTCTAGTATCACATCATCCTTCATGGTGGTCATCTTGGCTATTCTGACAGCCTGGCCCTTTACAATACTTCTTTTTTGGTGAACAGGGTGGTGACTAGTATAATGTAAATATGCATTGCAAAAGGTGTTTTTTCTGTAGATTTTGGAATGAAAACTATTTTGCTTTTTAAAAATCTTGACATTGAGGAAGTTAATTTCCTACTGATGACACTGAAAGGTGAACTTCAAATAATTTGTAGTCTGATTTATATATTCCACGGGGGTGACTGGCAGAATATACTAAATAAAAAAGAGTTGATGTGGCAATTTAGATTAGCTGCTGACTACCCACCAGGTATAAATGAGTACATTTCTATAATGCCTATATTGAAAGAGAAGGCTGAATCAGTTTAACTTGTGTGGTTTATTAAGCATTGAATAAGTATTATATATTTTAATATACATTTCAATTTTAGTATATATTTTTTTAAACATGCATACTTTTTTACTTTTTATCCACCATTAGGTAAGGTATACATACGTATATACATTTTTTGGAGATGAAACTTCTTTTTGAATTAATTAATTATTCATATTAGTGCTTGAGTATTCATGAGAAGTGGTATTTATTGCATAGTATTGGTTAATTTTGAACCAATGAATTTAAACTGGTTGTTATTTAAGTTTGAATGTCTTTACAATTACTTGTTCTGAGGAAGTCATACTATTTGATGAAAGCGCTTAACCTGTGGTTTTTGTGTTAATAAACCTTTTCTGTGGACCCGCAACGTTGTGATCCTTTTGGTTACTTGGTTTATTTTGAGCGCATTGGGCACCATTTGTTTGATTGTTTCATATTACCAGTAGTCCTGAGTATCCATAATCCAATGGGTTAACTGAATGGGAAGTTTAAAGTGAAAAATGTTTGTTAAAGAAATCCAAGAGTGATGGTACCAGTGTTTTCCTTAACTTACTCAATCTCAGAAACTTTCCTTGAGACAACTTGCTTGGTTCACCTGCTCAGGGATTAATCTCCCGACAAACTAGAACAACTTTACCAACCAGTAAACAATTGTTAGTACCAAATGCAAAGAACAACAGTGTGTTCAAGGCTCAACTTTTTAGAAAACATCAGTCACAAAAGTTGTACTTCAATAAGACCAGTAAATCCCTTAGACCATTACTAGAAGGAGAAGTTGTGAGAATGCAAACATCTAAAGGATACAACTGAGTGGGAATCATGAAGAACATTTGCGATGAACCAAGATCTTATATCATACAATTGGAAGGAATGGATTTCAGTTGGAATCGAAGACATGTGTTACCTATCTCTGAACCAGTGATGTAGCAGATTGCCTGTTGCCGACAACTCTAATTTTTAGAGTGACATTACACTTGTGCGAATTCAAATGTACAGTGTACTTCCTTCAAATAATTTTGATGTAATCCCTGATGTTTCAGTTGTGAAAGAATCCCAGAAACTGCCCGTTGCTAAACCCAGTCAAAGTTTCTATGTTACCAGATTGGGTCGAATTTCCAGACCAAATCCACAATACATTTGCTAAAATGTTGATATATTGTCTAGCTGTCAAAATGTCTTTGTTCTCCTATTTGGCATGTTGAACAAAACTAAAGAGAGAGATGTAGATCAGTGTGCATATTGTATCTAGTCAACCACTGTAGCCTGAGAGCACGTGTATATAAGTTACTAAGCATGTGTGAGATCAGTGCCATTTTGTATAGTCATTCAGAGTGAGTGCAAGCTTGAATGGATATGAACATGCAAATGTGTTAGAAGTAATGAGTCAGTCAATAAGCATATGAAATTCGAAGTATATGTTCCAGTTGCAGCTCTTGATGTGTTTATGTACAATAAATGACTTGAACCAATCTTGTGCCTCAGTGTCTCATGTGAATACACGAGACATGCAACATTGCCCAGGGCATCTATCAGAAGAAAGCTTCAACAAGCCTAATGGCCCATAGAACATTTGGGATGAGACTGCTGATCAGCAAAGAGCTGGCACCTGCTTCTTTAGAACAACTTGGGATCAGTGCTACTGTTGTGCTCCTGATGAGAGAAAGAACAAAGTTGCATTGATTCCTCACTGAGTGTAGCTACAGTGAGACCTTCAATAGTAGTAGCCAGCTAATAGCCAATTATGTGAATCACCACTATATTTCATTCTTGGCTCACCTACTGAGTTGCTAAATTAGCCATTTGTGCTGAAATTAGTTTACTGTTTCCTTCTAGTAGCAGACGAAAGTTTCCAGACCAGTTGTAGGCATTATTTAGGCTATATTAAACTGTCTTCCTATTGTCTAGTGTGATCTATTATGCTTTTTGATGCTTATTTTCTGTTATAAATAAGGTAATTTAGTTCAATGCTGTCCATTGTGTAGTGGCATGGCGCACTACACTGTATAGACACAGGCGTTTAGAGCCTTAACTCTCTCCATATAACCTACTTCTACAATTCCTATTGCACTTTAAATAGTCAGTAGTTGCAGAAAGAGGATCTGGTCTGTGCCAGTAGTGCACTTCTCTTTGTGCGTAGACTTAGAATGTTTTTTTTTTTTTTCCAGACAGATAGCACCTGCACTAAATCAGTTTCAAACTTCATAGGTGGCACTCACTCTACAACCTTCATTAGTAAGCACCAGGAACCATGGACTTGCACTTTCCAACTGTCTCTTAAGCCAGCCTGGTTGAAATGGGAATCTTCAGATAATGTAGCAATTGTCTCATGTTTACTAACAACCATTCAAAGGTATAGCTAGCTTAATCGCTTAATCATTGCAAAAAAAGAAGAAGAAAAGCTCTGATAGTCTGCTTACAGCCTGAAGTACTTGCCCCCTCCCAGGCATGCCCCCTCTCACTACCAGCTCTTCAATGGAAGGGAAACAAATCTCTGATAGACTGTTCATGGCAGCCTGAAGCACATGGCCCCTCGTAAGCACATGCCCCCTCTCTATCACCTCTTCGTTGGAAAAGCAAATAAGGTTGCTTTCTGTACCGGCATTCAGAAATGCAGGTACAGAAAAAAGAATGCAAGAATGGCACTCAAACTGCACCCTCTAAAAGCTTGCACCCAGAGAACATGTGTACCTTCACCCCACCCTTGCTATGCTACTGCAACTACCTACTGTGTAAACTAACGGACACAGTGTGTGAGAGATGTAGTTGCACAACGCTTTTGGAGACAAAACTGTCTCACAAAGCCACATCAAATAACAAGAAGGTTGTCAGTACAACACAACTCAGGACTAGACAAAGTACAAACAGATCAGACCAAACACACAGACCTTCATATGTTAAGGCCCTTCAAGAAAACTACTTAAATCATAAGGGCATTGTAAAAGTAACCTAAGAAAAAAGTACCCCAGCAACATCAGAAAGACACAACATAGGCAGCACTCACAATGAAACTTACATGTACAAGTAATACTAACTCAGTTCAAAAGCTCATAAGGCAAACCTCCACCAAATTCAATATATTAGTTATGGGTGAGTCCGTAGTATGAAAGAACAATGAACCACTCAACAGGCTGTGCAAGGTGAGGGTCATGTTAATTTCCTTATCAGGCATGAGGATTTGTCACATTATACAAGCACTGAAGTTCCTGCCCTGCACCACAAGTACACATATATTACATTCATAGTACAAGTGTTTGTAAATGACTTGAGACATACCTTCCTGGATCATATGAAGGGAGCCATGATACAGCTTTCAGAATGTATGTCTGACACTGGCATGAAAGACATCTTGAGCCACATTCTATCCTCAGCAAGAATGATGTCATGATAAGAAGAAAAGATTATTGTTTTCAACAATTAGCTTTTGATGTCATTCAAAGGGGGTACAATGTGCATCAACCTGGGAGGAGATAGTAGACATTCCTAAATGCTTTTCCAGGAATGACCTGAACCTCTCTACCAAAGGCTTTTGTATATTGTCTGAAGCTTTGCCCACCTCCATAGTTCCCATTTTTAGCAATGCCAGTTTCTAAAGCTTCCAACATAACAACGCTGAATCCAGATAACATTAAAGTATTGCTGTTCATTGCTAGGAGCCTTAACAGAAACCATAGCTTTCTACAAGCAGTTCTTACCATATAAAACATCAATATGTGCATCATCACAGATATCTGGCTCAAAACCAGGAAAAACACTCCACAGTGCAGAGTTTCAATACCTATCATACATTCAGGCCCATCACATTAGACAAAGGCTATAACGACGATGATGTCTCCATATTCTAAAAAAAGTAATTTCCCCAACAGACAAGATAATGACCGGGACTCTTCCATCCCCAAATTTTTATTAAGCCCCTTCTCATATCACAGCAAACTAAAGGACCCAACTATATTGTCCTCAGCCTAGACCTCATATCTAGCAAGTATAGAACTCCTATTTATTTAACCAGTCACCATTTTCCTAGATGATGGCAACTACCCTCCATAAACTGGAAGACTTTCACATCCTCAAACATGTATACCCAGAAATTTCTGGACTTCATCAATCCAGATTATCTGGACCAGATAGCCCATACCTCCAACTTGGAGTAACAATATCCTATATTTGTTCCTTAACTATATGGGGCAGTTATTTTCATCCCACCAATTGTAACTTCATCCATAGTCAAATCACATCACAAGTCAATCACAACCACTGTACAACTGAAACCTGAAACAACTTCCAGAATCTTGTTATTTAGAGATTATGCAAAGGCTAATCTACTAAATCTGAGTGATGATCTGAATAAATTCAAAAGCCCCTTTCATCTTGATAATCCCAGTCTTATCTGGAATCCTTTACTACCAAATTATATGTACATGTAAATAGCTGCATGGCATATTTGTCTCCCTCAAAAAAAGTAAATGCAAGAAAAAAAAATCAAACACAACCCCGTAGAATGGAACCCCAATATAAGTAAAAGAAAAAAAATGCAGATCACTTGCAAAAATAAATTTAACTGTCAAGATGCCAGAAACATTTTTGCTAAACTAAACAAGGAACTCAGGACTCTGACCAAATCTACCAAACCCAGATATAAGGTAAAGATGACCACAAAAGTTAAAGATAACCACAAAACCTTCTTTATTTTACTTTAAAATATTTTGTTTTTGTAAATAATTTCATCATACATGAAAACCAAAATAGAAAAAAATATTCTGATTGCATTTGTAAGATAGGAAACAATGAAACTGTTTACAATGGAAATATTTAACCATAATAAGAGAAAAAATAAAAATACAACACAATAAGAAACAATATAACAACCAAGCCTAATAAGAAAACTATTTAAAATGGTGCCTATACAAAACAAATAATACTTTTTACATTGTAATGAATAAGTTTTATATTAATGTGTATTCATATCATTCTTTTCCAATATTTCCATTACTGTCTGCCAGTTATTGTAGTATCTGGCAATTGGTTATATTCTTAAAGTAGGGATTTCCAATCATCCAGCTGTCAAAGCAAGTTTTTTAAATTCCTTGAATGATGGAGGAGTTGCATTTTTCCAATTAATAGTCATAATCTTACAAACAATAGCAAGTAGAGTTCTAAGAATTGAAGATTTTTTTTAGGAACACATTTGGGTATAAGAGAGTTAAACAAAACTAACTAGAGATTTAGTTAAATGAGAATTGTCATTAAAACGATCTGAAAAAAAATAATTAATATTATTCCAATATTCTTTAAGGCATATACAATCATAGAAAACATGCTGCCAAACAGCTTTTAATTTTTTTTCACATCTCCACCACATTTCTTTATTTACAAACATTAAGGCTAACTTATTTGGAGTAAAAAAACTCCTATGTAAAAATCTTCAAGTAAATAAATGCCACTGAAGTGATAATGTAAAATGTTTTGAGGATTTGAGTATAGATTAATTATCTTCTTCTGTTAGTATATGGCCATTTATTGATGTAAAGCATTTATTGATGCAATTTTTATGATACATTTTTGTTTTTTAACAACTTTATAGATATTTGACAAATAACCACTACCTTGAAAATGTTGATTAATAATAATTATATTGTATTCAATAAATGTACGTCTATTCTGTCTGACAGATAATTGCATTAGTTCTATTTTACTTACAATATGTTGTCTTAGAGATTGTAGGGACAACCACATATTTTTGTCTATTTATCAATTTATTTATTATTTGATTAACAGATAGAACCTTATCTTTATCCAACAATTGATTCCAATATTAGTTCCCATCTTTTTAATATGTTCATCTTATCAATTTGCAATGTCTCCATGTTACTGGATGTAAATGATATAGGAAAAAGTGAAAAAAGCCAAGAGTTAATGTCAGGATCTTTAGTGACAATTTTTAAAAAAAATGTGATATTGTAAAATTTATATAATTAGATGGAATTGTAATGGTTTTGTTTTTTAATATGCAATCTTTAAGCATCCAATATAATGGATCACAAAGCCTTCTTTACCTAAGTTAGAGACCACAGAAACAATGGCCAGCACTGTGAAGAGCTAATAGCAAATGCTATCGCGAACTTGGACCTAAAGGACATTGCCAGTCCATCAATTTATTTATTTATTTATTTATTTATTTACATTTGTTGACTGGGAGTGTCTGACTGGACGTAGGTCCATTTTCAATGGAGGCCTGGGGAGAAAAGCTCCAAAGTTAAAATAAACAAACAAACTTTAGTTACATTGGATTACATAGTGATTAACAATTTGATTAACATAGCAATTAATTACAAACATATTTTATCAACAAATAAATTTAGTTCAAACTTCACCCCTCACTTTTCTAGCATTTTCTGATCACAAACATGTACCTATAACCCCCCCCCCCAATCTCCCATAAGCTAGTCTTCAAGGCACTATCTAAGTCCAAGAAGATTACTTCTATGGGAATGGACAACATATCAGGCTGCCTATTGGTTAGCCTGAAACATAACTTTTCAAACTTCTACTAAGGTTATTCAATATTAGCCTCAAAACAAGCTTTATGTCAGATGAATGTAGGATAGCCACTGTGATTTCCTTGCAAAATAATGGGACATCAATGGACTCCAATTATAGACCAATAAACTTAGCCATCTGAAAGGCCATGGAAAAGATTATTATGGAACTAATTAATAGGGATATAGGTAACCTACAGACACTTAAACCAAGCCAGTTCAGATTCATCAAGGGTAGATCCTGCCTGTCTTCGGTCCTTAACTTAAAAAAAAAAAAAAACATTATAACACTGGAAATTCAGTATGCCTCACATATTTAGACCCTGCATAGGTGTTCAACACCATATTTTACTCAGATACTATATATAAACTCTCTAAGTTAAATATAACTTCATATGTAACTCACTGGCTAACAAACTGACTCACTTGTAGAACCTAAGAAATAAAGGTTTGTGGCTCTACATTCACCAAAAGACCTGTCATTAGCAGTGCATCCCCATTGTTCAGTCCTTGGGCCATTTCTTGTTTGCATTTACTTCTTTGAGATCAAAGCTAATATTAAGTGTTTATTGACTGACCAGATTTGAAGAAGACTATAAACTTGGTACTATCAGAAACACCACAGGACACCATGATCTTCCTAGAGGTCCTGTCCCAAACAAATAGCTGGTGTCTAAACCATGGACTAAAACTAAATACAAATACATTTAATAATTGTATTCTTTGGCAAGCATTAATCCCCTTGTAACTTGCATGTTGACATCACACCCCTGAAAATTGATCCTGTGGTCAGTGAACCTAAGTTGACGATAACTTTTACTAGAAAAGCTCACCCAGATTCTGCTACAACTTGCTGTGAGGGAAAGGTTAGTTTGCTTTTGCTTTCTTCTATTTTGTATTAGTTTATTGCCTTCTTCTGTTTTGTGTATTGTGATTTGTTTTATTTACATTTTGTTTTACTTGCATTCTGTTTTTAATTGCATATTAAAACTAGGAAAGAGACCACAGCTGTGTCTCTTGTGAGTCAAACAAATATTTCCCACTCTCCCACTCTGGTGCTCTTGTGTTCTTAAACCCAACTGTCATTCTAATTGCCTGCTCCTTATGTTAATTTGACCACATATTTCTTTCCCTCTCCCCTTTTATTGTCTGTTGTGAGTAAGCACAAAATTATAATTTTGTGAACTCACTCCCTTTGAACTATTTAAATTTATTGGCCACCCCCTTTCAATCTATCTTTCTCTTTTAAATTTAGTGGCTCTCTACTTAGACAGCTTAAGCTTAAATTACCCACTGTTTCATATCTAACTGCTTAGTGCACACTGCACTGCTTAGGATATTAGCCCATCTTTTTCTATCTTGTCTTTAAAATCTGCAATGTCTATTGCAAGACCACCAATTATTGGACAGCCCACATTCTGCCTCGCTGTAGTCATCTTGGGACTAGTGCTTCTGATTTCTCTTGGTGAGAGAAGGAGCACAGTGACATTATTTCTTGAAAACTACTGATCACCAGAAAGCTTAATAACTGTTTCATATGCATCAGTTTGGAATTTGTGCTTATATTCTGCTCTTGGTGAGAGAAGGAGCAGGGTGCATTGATTCCTGACTGTTTCTGGTTGGGCAGTTAGTGTCTGTGCTTGAAGTTCCTTATAGGCCTGGTTACTATTCCAGGCATCTTCCAGGAAAAGGCTACAACAAGCATACAGACCCTTGCATCTTTTGGGACAAGACTCTAAAACACTGGACAGGCTGTGGCCTGCTTCTGATCTTGTCATTGGTGCTAATATTTTGCTTCTGGTGAGAGAAGAAGCATAGGGACATTATATCCCAGTAGAGTGAAGCTGTGGTGAGGCCAGCACTAGTAGTAGCCAGTAGCCATTTATGTGACTCCCCTCTTTTCATCATTCTTGACAAACTAATTATTTGTTATCATTAAGTACTGCTTGATTTGTTTTTAACTTCAGAATATCTGTCTAAATACTTTATCCTTAAATTTTCAGGGTCTACTTATTAGTTTCCTCTGGCATGTTTGATAGTGCACTGTACAGACAAAGACATTTTGAGTGACATTTTTCCTGTAAAAGCACAATTGAAATATCACCAGTACCTAGTTGCACACAGGATAACTAGTTTGCAGTGCAAACTGGATACTCCTAACATTGCTTTATATTCTTACTCTAATCAATAAAAAGGGTTTGTTGCCATGGATATTAACTTTCTCACTAACTCTGTTGCCAACTTGGTGGATATAGGCATCCTGAGGCACTGTAGAAATTGCCTCATTTTTACTGACAACAAGTTAATTCTCAAACTGATATGGTATGTGAGAGATGTGTTTAAACAATGTCATTGGAGGCAAAGCTCTCACATAAAAGTACTCCTAATGTCAATAAGGTTGTCAGTAGTACACATGCTGCACCCATCACACACAGTTCAAAGCAGACATACAGACCCAATATATTGATGCACTTAAGTAACCTTCCTAAATCCCAAAGACCTCCTAGATGAAGTAAACATAACAAATACCCTCAGCAGCCCCAAATGCACTTTTTGAAAAGAACACCCACATCAGAACATACAGCCAGATCTCATGGAGCCTCTATGTCTAAGCTCATAAGGCAATCCACCACACAATCCAACATTATGGTCACTGGAGACCCCATTGTGAGACACGCATATGTCCTGCTCACTAGGCTGAGTAAGGAGAAAGTCATGGTCAGTTGCTTATCAGGGGTTAGAATCCGTCGCATTATGCATGTACTCAGGTCATTGGACCACAAGTACCAGTATGATGCAGTCATAGTCCATGTGGATGTAAATGACTTGAAATTTCCTCCCTAGACTACATAAAGAGAGTCATCATGGAGGTCTCAGAACATGTGTCCAAGGCTAGTATGAACCTAGCATTGATCAGCATTTTACCTTCTCAAAGGATGATGCCACAATACGAACAAAAGATGAATAACTTAATAATTGGCTGAGTTTCTGGTGTCATTCTAAGGGGGTACAATATTTGTCAGCATGGAAGGAGATGGTCAACACATCTTGCTGCATTGCCAGGGATGGCCTGCACCTCTCCGCTATAGGCTTTTGATTATTAGCTAAAACATTGTCTTCCTCATAGTGCCTTTTATAAGCAATGCCAAACTGAAAGTACTTCTGACATAGCAAATCTAAACCAAGAAAATCTAAAGGTATTACTGCTCACTGTTAGGAGTCTAAATAAAAAACTCCAGTCCCTAGAAGCTCTCTTCACCCTTAAGAATGCTGGCATCTGTGCAGTCACTGAGACATGGTTTAAAACCATGAAGAGCACACCAACCGTGCAAGGTTATAATGCCTTCCACACATTTAAACCAGCTACTACACAGACAGGGACTAAAGGTGGAGTTGTCTTGATTTACATAAACAAAAAATATACCTCAAGGCTGGTTAAGCAGGACAAGGCACTTGAGCTTCTCCATGTTCAAATTGCCATAGGCAAAATCCAGTACCACTTCCTTGCAAATTATAGGTCCCCCTCTATGACACAGGAAACCCATACCACATATTTAAACTTATTGAAACACTCACCATCCAACCCAATACCATATTCAAGGGTGACTTTAATTGCCCCACTATTAACTGGGAATCATATATGACACCAAATGTACAGGCACAGAGATTCCTGGATTTTGTAAACAAAAAACTCCATGGACTAGATTGTCAATACACCAATGAGGTGTGCAGCCATACTGGATCTGGTCCTCACTAATATGGGAGACTGCTGCACACCTCCTAGAGTAATGTCTTCCCTGATAAGGTCAGACCACAAAATGGTCTCCTTTGAAGTAAAAATAAAACTTGGAACCCCCAGCTAACCTTGGAATATTCAGGAACTACCCTAAGACTAACTTCCTGCTATTAAGTGATAACCTGGTAGAATTTCAAGCCTCCACAAACCCAGAGAACACTGCTGTCCATGCAGAACTATTCACAGAACCCTATACAAGCATGTCAATAGATGCATAGAAGCAGCTGTACCCAGCAGGAGGAAGTACAGAACTAACTAAAAAAAAAAAAAACCACTCTGGTGGAATCACAATACTAATAGGCTGTATAACAGAAGGAAAAAAATCATGGCAAAAATCTAGAGGTGCAGCACCCAGCAGGATAAAAGCACTCTCATCAAACTAAACACTCAACTCAGAGGACAAACAAAGTCTACAAAGCCAAATCTGAGGTAAATTTATCTTACCAGACCAAGGACAACCAGAAGGCATTCTTTAGTTATATCATTAACCTCAAAGGCAATACACAATTGTGTGCAGAGGTCATTGTACATGGAACCACATGTAGTGAGCAGAAGACATACCAAACCTGCTGGCTGACAAATTCAGCTCCAACTTTAAACTCTCTCCCCCTCAACTTTCCCTCAGGAATTGCCATCAAATAATCAAGCTACTATGACTAGGGATCAGGTCCTTAATGCTCTAAGGCCAAAAACATTGCCTCAATGGACCCAGGCAATATCCCAGGATGCCTTCAAAATAGCATGAAACATGACTTATCAAGCCATCTAGAATTGCTATTTAACTGTAACTTCCAAACAGATTTCATACCTCATGAATGATGAACAGCAACAGTCATCCCTTTACACAAAAGTGGGCCATCTACAGACCCTGGAAACTACAAACCCATAAGACTCACTAGTCTTACATGCAAAGCCATGGAAAGAATTATCATGGAAATGATTGATAATGATATAGTAAACCTCCAGAAACTGGACCCAATCCAGTTTGCTTTCATCAAGGGTAGGTCATGCCTACTCATCCTGATGGACTTCTTTGAGATGGTCAGCAAAGCAATGGATGAGGGAAAAATGATTCTCACTGTCTATCTTGACCTGACCAATACATTTGACGCAATACCTCACTTGGCCATTGTTGACAAACTAAAGAGGTTAGGTGCAAACCTGAATATCACCCGGTGGATAGCCAAATGGCTCATAGACAGAACCCAGAAAGTTAAAATTGGGAAGTCCACCTCTACAAAAAGCCCAGTCACAAGTGAAGTCCCTCAGGGATCAGTCATTAGATGACTCCTTTTTGGTATTTACTTCTCTGAAGTCAAAGCCAATGTCAGTCGTCTCTTGTTGACTAAATTTCCAGATGATTGCAAATTAGGAGCTGTCATTGAATCGCACACTGACACAAATGTTCTCCAGGAAGGGCTGACACAGACAAACAACTGGTGTCAGAGCCATAGACTAAAACTAAATGCCAAGAAATGCATAATAGTATCCTTTAGGAAGTCATCCACCCCTGGTAATTATCATACTGACAATATACCCCTTAGAGCTGGCCCAGTAGTCGGGGACTTAGGGACACACATCAACAGTAATATAGCCTTTGACCATCACATGTCTACAGTAATAAGGAAATCATTCTATGTTCTGCAACTTATAAACAAAGGTATGGCATCTAGGTGGAAGGAAGTCATTGTTCTGCTGTATTTGGTATTCATCAGACCTGTCACTGAGTTCAGTACCCCCTTTGGTATGCACCTAACCTGTCATATTCAACAACTGGAACATCCACAGAGGTTCCTCACTAAAAGAATACAGGGCATAAGTAAACTGTCCTATGCAGGCCACCTCATGGCCCTATCCCTATATTCTGTCTCCTACAGGCCATTGAGGGAAGATCTATGGCTGGAATAGAGGACATTAACAGTCCCCACTCAAACAGACCTCCTACATATCCACAAAACAAACAGCACCAGAATTATCCAGTCTAAAGACTTAAACTTTGCCTGTAATATAAATAGGACCTGCTGGAGAGACAGGTATGCATTCCAAAGATTACCCCATCTCTAGAACAGACTCCCCATCCATGTGAGGTAGAGTTCTAACCCAATTCAAGTGTGACTTGGACAACTGGATGGGGAACAGGAAATTCATTCCTGGCTTGGCAACTATGTCTCTAATGGACACAGACAAACTGTAAATGGTTCACCTCCCAGGCCCCTGCTTATGAATGTTTGACCTCCCAAGCTCCTGCTTACAAACAGTACCAGAACTTGTCAGATATTTGGGATGCATGGCTAGACTTAAAAAGGCCCTTGTGATTGTTACCCTAGTAAACACCTATGATTTGGCTTTTTATCAATATGTATCCACTATTATAAAGAAATCCTTTTTTACTGCATTTGTTAAGTTATGGGCCCATGTCCAGGAAAATAATTATTGCACTGTGCTTGGCTCTCATTAGGCTGATTAATACCTGTCCAAACATACATTACATTTGAATTGACCACAATGCTTTCTCACTAAGAAAATCAAGGGCTTAAATCATAAAACTATGCAGACCACCTCAAAGCCTTGTCTCTCTTCTCAGTATCATGCAGTCTACTAAGAGGTGATCTCTGGCTCAGATACAGAGACTTAACAAATCCTATCCTGTCAGAGCTATTACACATTTTGAAGTCCAGTGGTGCTATAAATACCTACTCAAGGGATTTTAATATATTCTATGACATAAGTACAACACATTGGAGGGTTAGGTATGTATCAGAGGAAATTCTGTATGTACGGAATCATCTTCCACTCCACATAAAGTAAAGTACTTCTCTTACTTTACTTAAATGTAATTTGGAAGAATGGATGAGTAAATCACAAATTCACCCCTGGATTAGCACCCTTGTTCCTCATGGACCGCGGCAACAAGTAAATGTCTCAAGTCAATATACCCTTGTTTTATCTGTCCCTGCGTTATTTGTACACAAAATATAAGGACTAAAACCTACTATGGGAATGCAAGGCCAGGTTTCTTATGATCATCACAGATCAGTAGTCCAGTAAGTATCTATGAGCCTATTAAACAACGACTGAGACAATGAAAGGGAATCTAAAAAGAGGGTGTACAAAAAGAAAGCCAGACTCAGACAATTTAAAACAGGGGAGAAAAGTGTTTATGTTAGTCTCAACTGCTGAGAACAAATTTCTAGTAAGATGGCATGGACTCTTGGAGGATGTAGAAAAAATGCAGGAAGTAGCAAAATAAAAAAATCCTGAAAGTAAGAGAGAGGCAAATATATCATATAAATGTGTTAAAACTATAGAGAGAAGCTGAAGCTTCTGCAATTAGTCTGGGTGCTGTTGTACATACCATTAGTATAGTTCCATGGAATTCCATCCTTACTGTTGAAATATATGAAACTTTGTTTAAAGCCCACAAAAACTGATGGAAATCTTACTGAGAAACTATCTAGTAGAACAAATTTATCCCTGCATCATATATAGTAACTCTGTCAATGGAGAAGGCAAACCTAAAACCACATAGCAAATCAAAGTCTCAAGGAAAATCAATAACGCAAAAAAATAAAAATAAAAAAAAGAGGGAGAGAGAGAGAGAGAGAGAGAGATGCTTTAAAGTGTGAGATGTCATGGAGTCCCAAAGTGAGTGAAAAAGTCCACTGTTGTTCATCAAGTTGGAAGGGTCCATGAGATTTTGTATGACTTTATGACATTGAATGAGATGCCCAAGTTCAATGGTTGCCCACTATCAGTGTGGATGAGCTCACGGGGAGGTTAGGCAAAAAACTTTATCACCATTGACATTGGGGCAGTGAAAAGGAAAATCTGAATTGTGAAAAGTAAAACAGTTTTCATTTTTCTTTCATAAATTACTGGAAATAAAGTGCACTGAGGTTAAAAGTTCTGTCTCCTGTGTGTGTGTTATGTACCACAATATACCAACACACAGAAACACACCACACACACATAGATAAGCTATAGATAGACAGATAAATAGATAGATGGATATGCATAGATCTGGCAGTTGGTGCAGAGGATTAAGGCTCCTAACTATTAGTGAGCTGCTACCTGTAATTAAGGGTACAGGGTCTGATTCCTTCCACCTCAAATTCTGTTTCAAAGACGTACATCTGGAAGGTTTCTCTCTGGGCCTCTCCTGAAAAGTGGCTTTATTCCAAGTTGGACTTTCCCAGTAAACAAATGTTAAATAAAATAAATTTGCTTAATGTATAATTCTGAGAAAGTCACTTAAATGGACAGTGCTCCTGAGTTCCTTTTGAAAATGGACACTTGTGTACAGCAGGCTTACACAGTTATGTATCTATCTATATATGTATAATGCACACATATGCACGTGTATACATACATCTCTCTCTGTGTAGATATATATATATATAGAGAGAGATATAGATATACAGATAGAGGTAAATATAAATTTAGATATAGCTACATAAAACCAAACCAGAAATACCATGTTACAAATTTGTCTTGAATAATGCATTATGGAAGAGCTCTGTATTGAAATGTCAGGACTCAAAATGCCAAGTCCTGACATACAGAAAAAAAGATACTGAAAAGCCATGAAAATATTGAACATTGCTTTTCTCCATTAAACACCTTTTTTGTGAGTGAGGGAGGTGCCCACCATGCGTACTCCGATATGTTGGCAATCTGCCTATATCCTTAAACTTTTATATACCAAATCAAGGTCACCATACCTTAGAGTAAAGGGAATATTCCAAGAAATGACAGTCTCTGACACAATATACGTAAGTCCAGATTTTCCGAAATTCAGTATCCACATTACTGGACTTGTTCATGATGGCCCTGATACTTCAAACGGTTAACACATGGGAGATAAGCAAATCAATCCTTAAAGACATGCAAGTGTTCTAGCACAGTGTTTTTTTAATGCACAGTGACATCCAAATCTTTATTAAAGCACTCAGGCCAAAATACTAGACTCCAGTAGCTGCAGACATGTTTTAACTTTTTTGACTCAGCGTTACAACATATTACTCATAAATCATATTTGAGTTCAAACATGAGCAACAGTATATCAAGCTACAAGATGCTGGAGTCCCTGGGTTTGTGACAGTGGTCTTCAAGCACTTGGTACTTAAGCACTTGTAGCAGAACCTGATTCTACTAGTGAAATTGGTCATAAACTGCACTCTACAGCTTTATCTTCACTCCACCTAGATACACATCTTATCTCATGGTTTACTGTCCATGTCACTAGTTCTCAAATACATTTACACTTAATGGTACTGGTTTATAAGTTGTAATGAAAGCTATTCAGTACCTTTATACCTGTCAACAGAGGTTGCTATTAACTGGGCTCAGGATTGTATTCAAGGTGAGTACTAACGAATATAAATGTCAGTTGATTAATGCAAGACTTTGCTCACACAAATCACCATACATTCTACCTTCCCCTGAAACATAAGTATCATTAGGAGGCATTCTGTCTGCCATTCAAACGGGATGGTGGGATAAAGAATTGTCTGAAATGCAAAGAATGGTGAAATATTATTGGACTTGAATGCATAAATCTTAAAATATATAGATGTTAGATGGAAATTTGTTTCCTTAAAGAGGTATTTCTGTTTATTCATTTAATTGAAATAAGTGCTAATGGATTTTCTATGAGATTTTTGTTTTACAACCTCTAGCTGAAAGCAGTATATAGAATACCAGGAAGTCCTGGAAAAATCAAAGTTATTCAGTAGTTTGTACAAACATAAGATACTAGGTCACAAATGCTAAAAAGGTCATGAAGGCCCATTAATCATGGGCTGCCTCCTTGGATTACCTATACAGTTCATCTTAAATGATCCCTTTAACACCTTATAAATGTATAAACAACTCTTTACCCAAGGAAAGCTTTGCATGCTTTTCATCCATATTTTAATTTCATCTCAGAGTCTTAGCTACATGAAAATTAAGGGGAAACTCACAACTACTCATTGATATCATTTGGATAAAACCCATCTGTCCAAACTAATTTGAAACTTTTTGAGGTAGTAAAACTAGGCATGTAACACTGACGTTATTATGGAGACCTGTTATGTAGCAACAGGCAAGTAATTTAAAGTGGGCACTTTTGCTATGTTTACTGCCTTCTAATACATTTTCTTTTACTTTTAAGGAACAAAAGCTGCACTGTAAAGTTATATTAAAAATAAACCAAAAACTGTGAGAAGGGATAGATGTTCGTTAAGCTATATTTAATGCACCCTTCCTTCAAAACTGAAACTATTTAGCTAAGCTCACATAATGCAAAGTAAATGGTTTCTGCTGTTTATATCTAATTTTCTTGCTGGATCTGATATATGATGTTCTTACACTGAATGGCTTTCATTATAAACAAAAGATGTTTTCATTGAAAGGCCACCAGACTTCAGTCCATTTTTGTTGAGGTAACAGGAAAGGGGGAAATTACATATTAATGCATGTATACCAAGGTGGTCTTTCAAACATGAGAAAATGTATTGCTATAAAGTTAACTGACTGCTTCACAGAAATGCACCAGATCACTCATAAAAATCATTCTGGCAGTAATATCAGTTGTGTTTTATTTAGTATATGTACAACTTATTAGTAGGTGTAACCATTTTTATTTCTCCATGCTAATGCTTGAATTCAAAATTACTGGAGATGGGGGTTTTAATCTTACAGTTTTGTAAATCCAACATGTATTAGTCTGCCAGTTATATAATGCTGCTACTCTCAGCATTCCCTGGTAAAGTAAAGCATTTTTGCAGTACATCAAAAAATGACTTTTGATTGCCAGTGTGTAAACGTAGTATATAGTATTGTTTTCTAACCTTTCCATTTTCTGCGATTGCAAGGCTGAATGTGTGTGCTTTTCAATTCCAGTTAACAATGCTTTCAATGCACTTATTTCTTTTTGTCACTCATTTCAACTTTGTTTTTCTAGACTACAGGAAATATTTTGTTATATGTCACTGGTCCTTTAAAATAAGGAATCATATGTATGGGAGAAATGTTTGGGAGGTGTCTTAGTATGTTAATATAAACACATGTTTTTCAATCTTTTCTGATGCAAGTCACCTTTTCTTCACATTTGTATATATCTAGATCACTAGGCTGCCTGGAAACATGAACTGCTGACAGATTGCAAACAGGTAGCAAAAGGATATGGATATACTTATTAAACAATAATTTCCAGACTGGACATGGTTTGTATTATCTTTTACTGTTATCCCTTTTTATTGCATTATTTGTTTTAGATAATTTGAATGAAATTTTATTTTTGTTTCTGACAATTTTAACAGGTGCAACCATTTCTATTTTAATAGCAAATTTACTGCAAGGGCAATAAAGTACGGTATTGTGACAGAAGAATTCAGCTTAGAAGAGGGACTGTTCTGCCATGCTGGGATTTATGCTATCCAACCTTACCACAGTCATTGTAGTGGAAAGCTTGAATGATCTGAGAAGAAATAATGCATAACCCTAGATCTGTCACTCATATATGTGCACTACTGCCTTTTGGAGGGCACATTGGGCCTGCTTTCATGAATACTTGAAACTATACAAGAATATACAACAGATGAGATGCAGATCAGACAGGAACATTACACCATGGCAAAACAATAACACTCCAAGAAATATCACTAGGTGGGCATATGAGGAAGAAATTAAGAGGAGAAAATAATCTCCAAATATGTGCATCAATTTGAAAATGACACTATTAAAATTCAGAAGAATGGAAACAGCAAAAACTCAAGCTCAAATCCAATTACTTTTTTGCAAATTAATTTTCACTTCATGGATATTATCAGTTATTGTTCCTAATTTATCTCTGTTAACTACATCACCATAGATTGCATTTCCATGTCATAGGAAATGGACATTTCCAACAATTAGAAGCAACTTTTACATTTCAAAGTCATTAAAAAGTGGTGACCATTTTATTAGTTAGAAACACATTCTCAAACATTGTACAATAAGCTGAGACCTACTACATGGCCTCCACATTTAGTCATTTTGTTAAACTAACTAAATAACTGACTAAACCATGATCCTATGCAATTACAAGGGAGGAGAGGCCTTCCTTCCACACTTCACAAAACAGACATCATCCCCTCCCTGTTACTTAACATGGGCTAGTCTGAAGTCACAAAATTATGGGGTAGGTTTGAGACTTTTTCTGAAGTTGGAGTGGAGCCAGCCTCAGTGGATTGTCTCAATATAGTGTTATCACACCTTGTATCAGTAAAAGTTGTTGATGTAACAATGTCATGCTAAAGAAAAACATTTCCTGTTATGTTTTTCTGACAGTAAAAACTACAAGCACTATTGTTGACTCCCTGCTTTTGAGGAAAGTAATCTCTTTTTTTCTGTGAATTGCTTAAACTGATACAGCTGCTTTCTGTTTTATCTGTTTTGTTTTATTTTATGTTTTGAGAAATCTGCTTGGCATGGTGTTTTTGTTCTGCATGGCAGATATACATTTAAATAGCTCAGGCTGCATATTTCATATGTTTTTTTCATTGGCTAATTTGTTTCTTGTGTGATACTTAAATACACAGAGTATATCCATGGCCTTGTCTTTTCTGACAAGGCTCAAGGCCTTCAAAAGCTAAAATCACTATTGGTGACTCCCTGTTGGTTATTCCTCCCCCATCCATTTCTTAATCTGCTATTTAAACTTGGTGATTTCAAAGCTCCCCACCCTTATTGTAAATTAAACTTTAGAAGATCTTATGTTTCTACACTGCTGTTGAAATCTTGAATTATTTGTCTTTTCTTGTGCTTATTTTGAAAAAAATTGCATTTTGTCTCTCACTGACTGTTCTAATGATTTACTTGCTCTGAATTCATTATCTAGCTAGTGGTTGGATGAAGTAATCTATTTTTATATTTTTTCCTATGTTTTTTACATCAAGGGAAGAGAGGATTTTCCATCTGGTGGCAGTAGGCGGTAGCCTGGTCAGTATAGGTTTTGGGAAGACACTAGAGATTTCTGCATGTAGTTGTTCTGTTGGCCGTAGGGCTTATTAATCAGCTTACCTTGTTTTTAGTGCCTGTACAAATTCTACAAAATTGAGTGGCTCTTGGCTCATTCCCGCAAAGCAAAGTACTTTTATTAAATAATCACACTTTTATAAGCTGTTTAAAGTACACTGATGTTATCTTCAATTACTTATTGCCTTTTCATAAGTTTAAGTTTGTCTGTAGTAGCATTTCACTCCAGACACTCTTTTATTGTGCTTTGACATTAGAAGGACTGAGATTATTCATCTAGTGGTAGCAGGTGTTTGTCTTGTCTATCTGAGTAGAAAATCACACAATAGGCGTGTAAGTGTAGTTGTTTTATTGGTCAGAGGACTCAGAATTCAATCTTCTGTATTTCCAGTACTGGTATAAATTTGGCACATTAACATGGAGCTGCTCACTGTGCCAGTGCCCTGTACAGATGCAAACATCTAGAAACATTGTTTATATTCATTGTACTGTAAAAGTTTACTGTGCTATTTATTGTTTTGTTTTTATTTTATTTTTTTGCACTTCTTTAAACTTTAGTTGTATTTTCAAACTGTGATACAGGTTTCTGTTCTGCACTGAAATACATTATATCCAGTGTTTCTTACTTAGGCATCTGTTTGTGGTTCCTTAGCACTTGGGTTCCAAACCAGTCATTTTACATTAAGAGGGCCAAAGCCTGCACTCTTGTGGAAGGAGAAGGCTGATTTCATCTATATGTGCTGGGAATTGCTGGTGGAAGGCTCATTGTGAGCTTACCTGATTGGCCTCATGGCATAGTTAGCATAAAACTTGCGTTTTTCTAATCTAATATAAGCCTTTTGTTTGCTTGAGTCTCATTATCCAGAGCTGCTCAACTCTTGGTGATGATGACAAACACTTTGAGAGATTTTGCTAACATCTGAAGCATCCTTGGCAAGACAAATGAAATTAAATATCATTTTGCACTTGATTTGCTTATTTTCTTTACACTGTGAAAGTTTACTGTGTTATTTATTGCCTTTTTGCACTTCTTTAAAGTTTGAAGTTGCATTTTCAAACTGCTGTAAGGACTGCTGTTCTTCATTGAAATACATTGGATCTAGTGTTACCTAGTTAGTATTAAGGATCTATTTGTGGTCCCTTAATACATAGGCTCCAAACCAGTCATTTTACATTAAGAGGGTCAAAGTCTGCACTCTTGCTGCAGGAAAGGGCTGATTTCACTTATGTGATCTGGGAACTGCTGAGGGAAAGCTCACCGTGTGCTTGCCTGATTAGCCTCGGGGCTTAATTAGTGTAAAACCTGCTATTTTCTGATTGTGTATAAGCTTTGTGTTTGTGTGAAGCTTCTCTTCATACAATGGTGGTTACTAGTGCCTTGTATGTATGGAATTACCAGAGATGAAATTCCATATAAAATCCACTTCTGAACTTTGCCATAGTCCCATTTTACTCATGGGACAACTAGTTTGCACAGTAAGCAGTATTTAAACATTTAGTCAGGACTTTAAAGATATTACTTACCTTATTATAGCCCACAGGATTATCTCTGCTCAGAGAACATCTGGTATGGGCACTGAGCAGTGTCACTGGTTAGATTATCTGCAGATTACACCAAGTAAGCACCATTCCCTTGTCCAGTTACAAGCACCCTCTACTTCTTCCCTTTGCAAATACAGCTTAGGACCTGCAACCATAGATGGGCACTTTCCTGCTATTTCTGTATCCAACTTAGTGGACATGGGCATCCTAAGGCAATGTAGCAATTGCCTTATCTACACTTGGCAACCACGTAATTTTTGAGCAAACAAATACAGTATATAGTTACACATTGACACTGGAGGCTAGAGTCTTACATACACACACAAAAAGCAACAATCTGTGACTCTTACACATCACTCACCAAACCCAGAAAGGACCACACACATAGATCCCCACATATAAGGAGTGTCTCTGTAACTTACCTAAACCTCAAAGATATCTCAGTTACAGTCCTCAGAAACTCTGCATGCACACAAACAAGATAATTCCCATCCCATTGTGTCTTAGCTATGAAGCCCATAAGGCAAAAAAATCCGCAACCCAATATTCTTGCCATAGGAGACTCCATTGTGAGACACAATGATGTCCCCCTTACCAGGCTGGATAAAGAGAAGGTTAGAGTTAGTTAGCTGACATGGGCCAGGATCAACCAGATCATGCAAGCACTCAGGTCACTTACCATAAGTACCAGTATGACTCAGTCATAGTCCATGTGGGTGTGAATGACCTGAGATACACCTCATTGGACTATATGAAGAGAGACATAATTGAACTTCTCAGAATATCTGTCACAGGCAGGTATGAACCTAGTAGTGAGCAGCATTCTACCATCTTCAAAGATGATGCCACATCAGCAGAAAACAATCTACTTTAATGATTAGCTTAACTACTTGTGTCATTCTAAAAGGTCCAATATTTGTCAGCCTGGGAGGACACAGTTGACAGGCCATGCTGCTTTGCCAGTGATGGCCTTCACCTGTCACCTCTAGGCTTTTGAATAATGGCTAAAACATTATCCACCCCTATAGTGCTTTTTTTAGGAATTGCAAACACACAAACCTTAAAACATAGGACAGGAACAGTCATCCCTCCACATAAAGTGGGATCATCTACTAACCCAGGAAATTACAGACCCATACATTTTACTAGTCTAAAATGTAAGGCCATGGAAAGAAGAATCATGGACCTGATAAATAATAACATATGAAACCTCCAAACACTGGAGCCAACACAATTTAGCTTTGTCAAGGCCAGGTCATGCCTACTGAATTTGGTGGATTTTTTTGAGGAAAATCACTAAGGCCATGGAATAGGGTAAAACAGTACATACAGCTACCTCTACCTGGTCAAGGAATTTGGCTCAATTTCCCATTCAGATATTATAAATAAACTCACAAAACTTGGCATAAATTCTTAATCACCAGATGAATAGCCAACTGGCTCGCAGACAGGACACATGGTTAAAGTGGGTGAATCCAGATCCATTAAGACATCACTTACTAGTATTGTGCCACTGGACTCAGAGCTGGGCTACTGCTGTTTAAAATATACTTCTCTGAGGTCAAGGCTAATGTGGAAGTCCTCTGGATGACAAAGTTTGTAGAAGACTGCAAAGCGGGGGCAATCGCTGAATACCCCTAGTGATGTAGATATTCTTCAGGAGGCTCTAGATCAGATAAATGATTGGTGCCAGAACCATGGGCTAAAAATAAATGTGAAAAAATGCATTATCATACCCTTTCAGAAGTCAAATACCCCTGCAAATTACAACATCAACAGCACACCCCTAAGAGAGACTCAGAGGTGACAGAGCTAGTTACACAGATAGATAGTAGTTTGAACTTTGAGGTGTCTTCTGTGTGGAGTCCGCATGCCCTCCCTGTAGTCATGTGGGTTTCCTCTGAATGCTCCAATTTTCTCCCACATTCCAAAGACATGCAGTAGGTGGATTGGACACTCTAAATTGGACATAGGTGCAATTGAGTGGTACAGATGAAATACCATGGCAGGGCTAGCCACCTAGCCATGTAAACCTTGGCTCAAGATGATTGTCACTGTTGAAGTGACACCCCAACTCCATGTGCAAAATGGGAAAAACGGTTTGAGGATGGGTGGATAGTAGCTTGAACGTTGACCGTTATGTGTCCACAGTGGTGAGGAAGTCCTTCTATGTGGCACAACTTATAAGTAAAGGTGTGGCTTCCAGATCCAAGGAAATTATAATCTCACTGTACTTACCCCTCATTAAACCAATAACTGAGTAAAACACACCATCTGGCATGTTCTCCATTAGGCACTTATATTAGCTAGAGTGACCTCAGAGGTTCCTCAGAAAGAAAATAGAGGGTGTAAACAACATGTCCTATGCAGATAGACTAAAAGCCCTATCCCTTTACTCTGTCTCCTACCAACTATTAAGGAGTAACCTATGCCTAATCTACAAGGCACTCACAAATCCAGCACTGATGGAGCTGCTACACATCCACAAGTCAAACAGCACGAGGGTCATCTGATCTAAGGATCTAAACTTAGTCAGCAACTCAAGCCAAGCATGCTGGAGAGAGATAATTATCTGAGATTGCCCCTTCTTTGGAACAGGCTTCCTATTCTTTATTTATTTTTATTTATTTTTATTTTACATTTGTTGACCGGGCTAGTCTAACTGGATATATGTCCATTTTCAGTAGAGGCCCGGGGAGAAAAGCTCCAAGCGTGAACAATAAAACAAAGTTAACAATATATAACAATAATATAACAAAGACATGTAAGAAAACAGTACAGTGGTAGCATTGGTTAAAAGCAAAAATATAGTGATGTAATTATAGGATATAGACATTATGCTAAAAGTTAAATTAAGTAGAACAAGACAGGTGTACTAAACATAAAGTGGGTATGAGCACAACAGAGTAAAGTCCTTATGATTTATCCTCTTACTATGAAAAATAAGAAACAAGATTAGGAGACCTAGGTTAGAGGCCTAAGTTAGAGGGGTAGGGAAAGGAGCATGAGTAGGAGGGGAAATAGATTTCAGTCTGGGTTAGCACAGGGGCAAAGCCACTGAATTTTAAGATGTTCTTTAATATGTTTTTTTTTTTTTAATAGAGAAGTAGAAGCTAGGTTAGATAGTTCAGGAGGGAGCTGATTCCAGTTTTTACCTGTAGTGCTTGAGAAAAGTGAGCCACCAGCTTTGTTGTTAGATTTAATCGAGGAGACCAGGAGTTTATTAGCAGAATGTAGTGTAGCTAGATTTTTATATGGTTAAATCAAATTAGTGAGGATAGGGGTATTATTGGGGTGGTATAGGATCTTTTGAGTGATAAGTAACTGTTGACAGAGTATGTGGTTCTGCAATTCTAGCCATCCTAGTTGTATGAGTTTAAAACAGTGGTGAGTTTTAAAGGGAGTACATGTAATGAATCTAGCTATGCTATTATAACAGGTAGAAAGTTTGGAGATGTTGTTTTTGATATGTTAGTATATATAGCAGAGGCATAGAAAAGGGTAGAAATGAGGTAGGTCTGGGCAATAGTTTTCCTGGCTGTGGGGGTAAGGAAGGGTTTGATTCTATAGAGAGTACCAAGTTTTTTGTTAACAGATTTTATGGTGGCATTAATATGGTCATCACAGTTAAGACGATTGTCAATTGTAACACCTAGTAGGCAGGTGGTAGTATCTGGGGTTATGTTAGTAGCATTGTTAGAGGTTATAGAGAAGAATTGTGTGGATGATTTTTGAGTTGGAGTAAAAAGCAGTAGTTTTGTTTTTTTTTGGGATTAAGGAGGAGGCAATGTTTCATAAAACAATTTTCAACATTTTGGAACACAGTTTGGGTGAGGGACTGAAGGGAAGCTATGTTCTTAGCAGTACAGATTAAGGTTGAGTCATCTGCATATTGAAGGCAGGTGGCATGAGGTATGTTCATGTGGAGGTCGTTAATAAATAAGAAAAAAAGAAGGGGACCTAAGATAGAGCCTTGTGGGACTCCAATATTTACTGGGAGTAATGAAGACAGATTGTTATCCCAAAGTACTGCTTGCTGTCTGTTTTGAAGATAACACCTAAACCATTGTAATGCTTGTGGATCAAGAGAATGGTACTTTAGTTTGTCTAGAAGTAAGTTATGGTTAACCATATCAAAGGCTTTTAACAGGTCAATAAATAGTGCAGAGGAAAAGGAGTTATTGTTACAATTTTTTTTTATAGAGTCAGTAAAGGATAAAAGGGCAGTCTTTGTGCTATGGAATGGTCTGAAGCCATGTTGGCAGTTGGCTAGTAGGTTATTTTGTAGAAGGTGGTTGAGTAGTTGTTTATGAATACATTTTTCCATTATCGTAGCTAATGGGGAGAGTAAGGCAGTAGGGCAAAAGTTCGAAAGCTCAATAGAAGATCCACCTTTATGTAGAGGGATGATGTGAGATACTTTCCATATGGTATGGATTTTGCCTTCAGAGATAGTTCTGTTAATAAGTATAGATGTGGGGTAGTGTATAGCTTTTGCAGCAATTTGTAGGTATTCGGATGGGAGTCGGTCCGCAGATGGGGTGCAAGGTTTTAGTTTTTTAAGCAGTTTATAAATAAGACATGTAGGAATAGGTTGTATATGAAAGGTAGGAGATGACGTCATGGAGGTATTTGGTGGGGAAGCAGTAGATGGAGGTAAAGAATTGGCTAGGGTTTGAATGGCTTCTGTAAAGTATTTATTAAAGGCATCAGGGATCTGGTTGAAATTATTATGGTTGAAACCTAATGGGGCAGGAGTAATTGAGTGTCCTGGCTGAAGAAGTTTATTTATCCCTGACCAAAATTTGGTGGAGGTAGAAGTCTTTTTTGTCTCTAAGAGTATCCTTCTTGGTGGCATTTCTTAATTGTTTAAAGAGGAGGTGATCAGATGGACATTTGGTAGCTCTCCATTTAGCCCATATTTTGTTTCTGAGGAGCATCTTCTGCTTAGTTTGTTTTGTTAGCCATGAGGCAGATTTGGATCTTATTCTAGTAGAGTGATAAGGTGCGTGGTAGTCTAGGATTTGAAGAAAGTTAGTGTTGAAGTAGGTCACAGCCTCATCAAGTTCAAGATGGGTCAGTGGTGACCAGTCACATGCTTGCAATTCATTCAGGAAACTATCAGGATTAAAGAATTTCTTTGAGCGGGAAGTTTTGAGTTTATGAGTAGTTGGTATATGAAATTTTTGTCTAATAATGTAAGTAAGCATATGGTCACTAATATTGTCGGGAAGGGTTCCTGGAGTATAATTGCTAGGGTGGTTATTAATAAGGATCCAGTCAAGAGTAGATTCTTTCCTGTTAGGTTTGTGGATTCTAGTAGGAGTGGTTATTAATTGAGAGAATCCATAGAGATTTATGTGGTTAGTAGGGTTCTGAGAACTACAGGTTAACCAGTCAATGTTGAAGTCACCCAGTACAATGGTTTCCTGGGGTAGTTGGGTAGAGAGGAAATTAAGTAAGTTTTCAAGAGTATTAGTATTGTTACCAGGGGGAAGATACAAGCAAATTAGGTTGATAGATTTGGTGTTGTTGATTTGGAGTTTGGTAGACAGTATTTCAGATTTGGTGTCTAGTGATGGAATGTCATTAAGGAGAGATACTTGGAGATTAGATTTATAGATAATGGCTATACCCCCGCCTTTTTTGGTTTTGCGGTCACATCTAAGGATGTTATAGCCTGGAGGGGTAATTTCCTGGTCTTGAGTAGAAGGTTTTAGCCAGGTTTCTGTAAGACATAGAATATCAAATGAGTACAAGTCCAGGAGTGCATGCAGGTGGGGAATGTTATTGTTAATACTTCTAATATTAAGGTATGCAATCAGGAGGGAGTTAGGTGCTTTAGCTAATGTAGAAGGTTTAGGTAAAGTTACATTATCAAGGTTATCAGGGTTTGGATGAATATCCCCGTCTAGGAGAAGGTAACACTGGGGATAGTGTAGGAATTTAAGGGTTTTGAGGGAATTATTAAAATTCTTTTTGATGGTGAGGTAAGTCACATGGGTTGATCTGTGATATTTTGGTAGTATATAGTTAGAGGTACAGGTTATGTTATTGTGGTTGAGGGTGTAGATAAAAGAAGAGGGTAAAGTTTATTGGAAATGATGTTTTTGTTCAAGTAGTGTAAGATTTTCAAAGAAGGTCGGTGAATAAGGTATGGTCACAGAGGCTATTGCGGTAGTTAAGAGTAAGATGTATGTGAACATAGTTTTGTGTGTTGGGGACATGGTAGTGAGTAGATATCAGATGAGAGTAGGTTGTGTGTGTAAGTGAGGTAGAAAAATAGATGAGGATGTTTCAAGAGATTAAGCAGGGTATAGAAAAAGAAAAGCAAAAGGAAATTACTGGAGGTTGAATAGGAAGTAGATATGGGAAGTAGTTTAAGATAGGTAATGGAGTGGTTAAAGGGAGAGGTAATTTGAACTAAGTGGGAAAGAAAGAGATAGGGGAGTGGCCTGGTGATGAGGAGGTATGTGATAGGTAGAGAAAAAAAGGGGAGTGTTCAGTGATGTATAAGTCTGGGACCACTGGGGGTGGGTGGAATTTGGGGTAGGGTAAGGGAGCGGAGTGAGCCTGCAGGGCGAACGGAGCGTGGCAGACCCAAGTAAGGTGAAAGGAGTGAGGAAAAAGAACAATCGGTAAGGTAATAGGTAAGAACAGGAGGCAGTAAGTAAAAAGGCAGAAGTTGTGAGTTTGAGGAAGGGAGAGTTAAAAGAGAAGGAAAACTGGGAGAGTAAGGGTTAGCCTAGGAGTAGTGAAGGTGGAGAAGCTGGAGAAGGAGGGCTAGAAAACTGGGAGAGTAAGGGTTAGCCTAGGAGTAGTGAAGGTGGAGAAGGAGGGCTAGGTAAATAGTTTATAAGGACTATGGGAGGAGATGTGTACAAGGTTTAAAAGGATTAATATTAGTTACTGTGGCTTTTAGTCCAAGGGCATTTAGATTACCCAGGTGAGGAAATACCCAGGCAGGTTTAGGTAGGTGGATATAGCTGCTCTTTGCAGTCCAAATAGGGCACAGCCTGGAGTGGAAAAAGTAAGTATAAAAGGTTTGAACAGCTGGAGAGAAATAAAAATGGAGTGAGGAGAATGTTAAAATTAACACTAGGTAAAGCAATAGAGACGTTTCATTAGCAGTACAGATATCACAGTACTAATTAACCAGGTCAAATATAAATCATCATCACCAGGAATAGACAACTCCTATCCTGACAATAGGTCAAAAATGCTTGTTCAAATAATAAACATCAGCAACAGGATTATAAAAAAACAATAATGTCTAGGTCAAAAGCACAGAGCAGTCATCTAATTGCAAAATAACTCAACTATCTAAGACACAGCGACTATACTTAGCTATTGAATAAAACAATGTAAAGTGTAAATATTAGCTAGAACCATATCCTTTTAACTAAAAGTGACTCCAATACAATTAGAGCATTGTAGACAGAATTAAAGGAACATCTTTCAGCAGAATAAACAACTCATTTAAGTAGATTTAGGTGAACAGTGATGAAAAACGGTTTTGCTCTAATACAGCATAGTGTAATTAATGAAGCTAGAATTATCAGTCACGCTGTTACTATTCCAACTCCCAGGGTGGCAGTAAGGCTTCAGCTGAGGGTAGCGGTTAGTATTTTACCTTCTAATTAGTTTATAGAGCCGGAACCTGAACCAGGTTCCGATAATGTGAGCTACACAGGCATCCCAGCTGCGACTAGCTAACTGTAGTCACACGGTATCTGGGAAATCTAACTCTAAAGCATCCAGGTAAATTACATATATTGTAGTACAGTGCTCGCGATATCACATATATAATTTATAATTATATAAAGACATTAAAAGCTATTATGAATGTCCCTCCGAGAAATCTATGCTTATAAATAAGGATAAACAGCTTCACTGCAGAGGTAGCAAACATGCTACCATTGTTGTCAGCTCAGGGGTCACAAAAGGAACCTGGCAATGATACTATTCACATTAAGCCGAGCCCTTCCCTGGCCATCTTCAAATGGAATTTGGATCAGTGGAAGGGGAAATGTAAATTCACACCTGGGGTACCACCTATGTCCCCTTTTGACAGTTACAATCTGTAACATACTCAAGGCATTGGCACAAACCCATGATATCCTGTTGTTCCTAGGGAGCATATATTGGGCAAAATTGGGTTATATTGGCTAGGCTTATAAGGGATATTAAGCTGTTAGCTTAGTAATCTCCTATGTACCTATTGGGTTCCAATCATATAGTAATATACTAAATGTATGTATCTTTTCTAAACTGGTTTTGAATAATAATAAGAAGCGGTATCAGGGCAGGTGATACAGATAGGAATCCAGGATTGGTCATTACATCCATATCTAACAAATGCAGGACAGAATGCCTAAACAGGCATGCACCCAAACAGCTTAAACAGTGACTGGGACTTGCTGGGGAATGGGTATGTAGAGAAACCTCCACTATGTTAGGGGTTATTGAAGCATGGCTAAGTAACAGCTGTTTGTTTGGTCATGTTACTCATAACTACATTATCTTCCAGGCAAACAGAACTGGCAGATGCATAAGTTGTCATGTGCTTTTGCATATATAAGTGTTTCCAGGTAAAGATATTCAGAGAAAATCACTTATTAGGAGAGGACGCACCCATCTAACTGGTTAAGCAACTTCTGAGTGGTGTTTTTACTAAACTTTTCATTAGTGTGGCACATATATCATAAACCTCATTATAAACATTTGCAGAGGTACTGTAATTAGCCTAGAAAAATGTACAAAAAATAATTTCATTTAGTTCTATGGATGGTTTATGACAAGGTAGTGAGCTATGCTGCAGAACTATTGTTGTACATGTCCAGTTACTAATGGTCTCAGAATTAACAAGGCATAGTTTTGCTGCTGATAATGATCCATTACTTAGTGCTGTCATCACCAACAGACCTCCGTGATGTCTGTACATTCAAGTAAATTCAAACTATCTCAGTGACCACTCCTTTGTGTCTTTATAGTGGCCTTTTGAAAAAATAAAAAATAATGCACTTTATGTTAAAGGCAAATTTATCATCCCTACACTGGAGAATGCAATTCTGAAGGAACCAACTTCATTCACAGTAGGTACTCAAAGAAGTAAGCAAAAGAAGAGGGCTTGGCTAAAGTTTTATAAATCTCACCAACCTTAGCTCATTTGTGCATGGCTGATAACACAGCAGGTTGTTGCACAGGATTGCTTACTCCATGGTGTCTCATCTTTCAGAGTCCATATCATTCAATATGCAAACTGAACCTTGTCAGAAGTTACCACAGTAGTATATATGAGTATTTTTAATAAGATTGCTGCTTTAGTAAGAAAAGTATAATTTTGGCTTAACATTTTCTATTCAGAATTTTTATTGAGTGTCAAGTCTGTAACAGGATGTTTATGTTTTCTAATTGATTTATTCTTTGAGTAATTAGGGTAATGAGTTGATTGTTAATGTTGCCGCCCTTTTAGTTTTAAAAGGAGTGCTTTGTTGTACCTTGTTGTCTGAAGAAGTTTTCAATTAGTGTTGACGAAAAGCGCTTTACAATAAACTGCAGTGAGTGGTTCAAGTTAGATCGGAGCCTGTGTTTTGTTTCATTTTCTCAAGTTTCTTTGTCATTTTTCTGGATGACAGAATACTCTGTAAAGTTACCCAGTCCTGTTGTGGAATTTTGAATGTTTTTATTACTTGCATATCTAAAACTTTTAGCTCTTTGATACATTGGAGCCAACAAGCAAATCCTTTCTGTTCCCAGGAATTAATAATTTCTCTATATAGTTTATGTGGACAGTTCTTTGTGACTATAAATGGTGTTAAAAGATCAAATCAGATTTTTAAATCTATATTTGCATTAATAATTTTCCTAAATGAGTCAATGTAATAATTAATCATAAGAGTTTTAGTGGGTTTGGTTATAATATTGCATACTAATACATACTATGTGCCATGGCAAATTGTTTTTATCTGTTATTTGAAATTGTTTTGTAAATAAAATTCATTTATTGATATTACAGTTAGTAATTCTTTCCAGTTTGCAGAGTAATTTGGATTTATCCAATCTGAGATTGGATTAGATATTGATGCTTTTATATATGTTTCTATATCAGGAAAGTTTAATTCTCCCTGTTTCCAAGGTCTGATATAATGCAGTAAAGCTATTCTTTTCCTTTAGGAAACCATAAACATTTTATTAGGCATGAATTTATTTCTTTAAGTATAATCCTTTCTGGTAACAGTTGTTTTGCCAGGGCTATATATAGGATCTTGGACAGTAAAACCATTTTTATTAACTGTAGTCTATCTTCAAACGTTAATATTATTTTGTTCCATTTTTCCACATAGATTTTAATTGTATTGATATTATTGTAATTTTTGAGACTAATTCATTATTAGCCTTTCATAACTCAATTCCTAGATATTTTAAGGTAGATTCTTGTTTCCCTATGATGTGATCCCCCTACGTCTGCAGTTCTTTTTTTATTTAAAAATAAACATTTTTATTCTGATTTATTGAAATGGAGTCCTGAAGTCATGTGAAATGTGTCAATTAATATATCTAATTCTTCTAATGTCTCTTTTGTATTAATGTTAGTAATATGTCATCAGCAAATAGCATTACTTTAGAACTGTATTGTTCATAAACATCTATTTCTTTGATTTTTATATTGTTATGAATTTAATCTGCCAATATTTCAACAGCCAGAGCAAATGGAATAAATGACATGGAACATCCTTGTTTAGTGCCTTTTGTTATATATAATTAAATATATATATATATATATATATATATATATATATATATATATATAGATAGATAGATAGATATTCTTTAGGAGATGAACAAAGGATGCAGGAAATTCAAATAGCATTAGGATTTTGAATAAATAGTCACAATTTAGGGAATTAAAGGCTTTCTCTATAGCTAAGCCAATTATGAGTATTTTTTTTATTTTCTTTATTAACATAATCTATAATGAGAAATTATCCTTTTAATATCGTTGTGTGTGTCTATGATATATAAATCCAGTTTGGTCATTATTTATTGTTTTGGATAGAGGTATTTTCATTCCGTTAGCTTATATTGTCATAAATATCTTATAGTCATTGGGCCAGATTCATGAAGGCTTGCATGGAGTCTAAGAGTAGAGTAAGACTCCAGACAGCCAACATGTCTGCCGAGCGATCCAGGAACAGCCGGCAGGGGCATGCATGAGAGTTCTTAAAACGACTCTTGCACGGACAGTGTTAGGATATGCAAATTACCTCATCTGCTGCTGAAAGCTATGCAAATGAGGTAAATTTGCGATCCAGGAAACACTAACCTGTCCGAGTAAGAGTAGTGTTATTTGTAGAAATGTACTCAGTTGGTAACTGAGTACCATTCTGCAAATAGCAAAACGGAGCTAGGACAGCCCCAAATAAAGGATGCATCCAGTTGAGGAAGCATGCCAATGGCCAAATATAAGGCCATTGGCATTATTATGTGTTGCAAAATAATAAAAAACATTTTTTTTCCCACGATCTTCGATGTTTAAGCATAGCGCAGCGCCGCACAAATGTGCAGTGCTCTAAAACCCAGAAACCCCTCCCCCTAAAAATAGGCATTTTATTAAATATATTCATCTGCCATGCAGGTGAATGGCAGGCTGAAGACAACATGGCTACTGAGTAGAGGTTGCTAAGGGGGGAAGCTCAGTCTGAGAGATGTAACCAAGCATTAGTAGGCAATCCTATGCAAATGAGTATACGGATAGTGAATCCCAATTTTCCCTGCCATGTGAACCATGTCCCTAGAGTGTAAGAGTAGGATTAGGGGAGTAACAGAGTAGAAGATAGGTGACATCATGAGTGTAGTATGTTACAAAGATTGTAAGCTTATTGGAGCAGAGTGGCATGTGTTTGTTGTGAGTTACTCAAGACTGGAAGAGGTGTGTCACAGTTGTCTGAACTGAAACCCAGAAACTGAAGGTGTACGCTATGGCTATCACTAAACTTTCTTGCAAAGATGCTTACACTGTGTGCACGTGTGTACGTGCCTGTAAACCCGTCTAAGCCTGTGTGCATGTGTGTGCGCCCATGTAAGCCTGTGTAAGGCTGTCTAAGCCTGTGTGCACGCATGTGCACCTGCCTAAGCCTGTGTAAGGCCGTGTAAGCCTGTGTAAGGCTGTGTGTACGTGTTTGCGCTTGTTTGCGTGTCGCTGCCCCCTGTGGAAACAGAAAAGGAAAAGGAAGGAAAAGAAGTAGTAGGAAGTTAATCAAGGAGTACTAGCAGAGCTGCTAGGTGAAATCAATCAGAATCAGCCAATTACACAGGCAGTACACTAGCCCAGCCCAGCCCAGCACTTAAAACTCTGCAAACAACATTCCCCCATGTTTTTCTCAGAAACACTGCAACACTGCAGTCTACAAAGAGAAGTGAAAACTTAAAAAGCTTAACTCAGACAAAAAAATGTTAGGGGCTGCCATTGCTATTATAAGGCAACATGTGCAAGATGTTGAGGGTGGCGCCATTGCAAATGCTGCTGAGCAACCCACAATGAGGAGACAGAGAAGAGTGTACAGACCCAGGGTAACCTACCAGGGGCTACATGAGCTGGAAATAGTGGAGTGCTATAGAGTGGACAGAGACCTCCTGCAGCAAATTGTTGAGCTGTGCTGGCCACGCCTCACACACAGAACCAACAGAGGGGAACCCATCCCAGTGGAAACCAAGGTATGTGTTGGCCTAAGAATACCAGCAACAGGTACCTTCCAGAGACCAACTGGTGATATGATGGGGATTTTACAGGCATCAGCATCCAGGGTACTGCACCAGTTCCTGAATGCCATGTCAGCACATGTCGGTGATCATGTATATTTCCCCAATTCCCATGAGGTATTGGCCAGCAATATGCGCCTCCTCCAGCAAATAGCAGAATACCCCAAGGTAGTGGATGCAATTGACTGCACGCACATGCACATAAAAGCACCAGCCAGTGAGCAGGGTAGGGCCTACATCAACCGCAAGCGCTTCCACTCCATCAACTGCCAGGTCATGTGTGATTCTCAGGGCATAATACTGAATGTGTGTGCTAGCTGCCCTGGAAGCTACCATGATTCCCATATCTGGCATCTGACGCAGCTGTACCAGATATTTGCCAATGAGGACATCCCTGACGGTCACCTAGTAGGGGATGCTGGATACGCACTGGAGCCGTGGCTGATGACATCCATCAGAAATGCACACACACCTGAACAAGAACTCCATAATGAGGCACACGCACAAACATGAAATGTAATCGAGCGTGTGTTTGGGATGCTCAAGTCATGGTTCCGGTGCCTGGACACATCTGGTGGAGCCTTGCAGTACTCACCAACTACATGTACCCAAATTGTCATGGTATGTGCCATGCTACACAATATGATCCTGCGAAAACAGCTGCAGCAGGAACAGCATGGGGCAAGGCCAAACAGCCCCCCACCATTGCCAAGGCCTGCACAGATACAGCGTGACTCGGAGGAGGAACAACCTGAGCCTGCCCCAGTAGGCAGAAGGAGGTGTGCCCAGTATGCTTTGGCCTTGGCAAAGAGGCAACGCATAGCAGATACACTGGCTCAGTAGGAACCTGGAAATTATACCTCTCTCTCTGACTCACACATAAAATAAAAGGGATGCCTAACTTGACACTACCTGTTTCCAAACATGTATAGGAAGTGTAGTATGTGCATCCGACATAGGCAGCCCTGCAGCACCACCTGAGGCATGATTGCCATGTTTTAAGCAATATAAAGCAGTGCTAAGCAGCATTTACCAATATTTAGTATATGTAAACAAAATTGCCCATGTTAACTAGCTCAATGTTGGGCAATGTTGAACAATGTTGGGCAAGGTTGAGCAAAGTCGTACAAAGCTGAGCAAAGTCAGGTAAACATGCTCATATTTGCTTTACTGTTCCTTAAGCAGTCTGGTCTGCCCAGCATGAAAATAAAAAGCAGTGACAGGGCTCGAACCTAGGATACTGTGCACTATAGTCACAGTACTGAACCACTAAGCCATGATAGCATTTCAATTGCACTGACACAGCAGGACAATTGTACACTAATGCAAACACAAAGAAATGCTGTATCATGCCCCTAAAGAGGCATATGGGTAACCTCCCCCACAGGCTTATGCAGACAGAGAACATCAGGCCAGGCAGTGTGATGTGGGTTGTGTAGGCTATGAAGTCGCAATCTAATATACGTGACATTGGACACTAGGATTTGTAGCACAGTAGTATGCCTCAAGCCAGTACGATAGGCAACAGTACAGACTGAAATGGTGTACCGTACATAGCAGTGCAGGCAAAGCAAATGTGTATAACTGACAGGTGAAACCTTCATCCTATGTACACCCACAGTAAAAATCAGGTGTGCCCCTGGGTAGAAATGTACAAAGAATAGCTGTCCGCCCTGTATGTAGAAATGTTGATAAGTTTATGCAAAGTATCTCATGGAAGCCCTGCAGACACAGCATGATCCCTGTTGATCTATGGCACAAAGGTGAGCCCTGCTGAAAAATACAACTTGATTTGCCATACACATATAGTATAAATGCCTATACTGGGCGTGCTCACACACTCCAACAAATTTAGTGGATTTCATTCAGCATCACACTGAAAGGTCATACTGGGCATGCTCACACACTTAGGCTAAATACGGATGTGATAATAAGGGATCTATGGACAAATGTGGATAGTCATCTCTACTTCCAGAAACACATTCACAAAGTGGTCAGAAAATCATGCCATGTGTTCACACAAACTTCCAAGGTCTGTGCATGTAGGTCAAAGGAGGTTCCCACTACTCAGTGGTCATCAGACCTGTCAGAGAGTACCACAACACACTTGCGATGAATCTGACTAGGCATGTTCAGCAGCCAGAAAGACCACTGAAGTACCTTAACAAGAGGATTACTGGCCTCAAATAGTTGCCCCATGCAACAAAACTGAATATAACCCAATCTGTACTCTGTTGCATACTGTCAACTCAGGAGATCTCTGCCCAACAGACAGGTCCATGTCATGTCTACACTCAGATCTGTTCTGAGTTACAGCTCAATGGCACTAAATAGACAGACCCAACTGATATTGCCAACATCCTGGCAGATAGGATCAGTGTTAACTTTACCCCCCCCCACCCATGAAAGAGCACATCTCTATAATGGAAGTCTTCAAGGTTGCTGTCATCACGACTGCACAGGTAAAAAACACTCTCCAAAGCCAGTATCACAGCAGCCATGGGACCAGATAACATCCCAGGCTGTGTAACATCTACTTCCTTGAGTAAAATTTAACAGGGAAGGTCTGTGGCAACTGAAGTTTCCAGAAGACTGCAAACTAGGAGCCATAATTGTAAACACTAAAGATGTGGACATCCTACAAAAGGGCCTCACTGAGACAGAAGGCTGTTGTCAAAGCCATGGGCCCTAGCTCAATGACAAAAGGTGCATTGTCATCCCCTTTGTTAAAAACTCTGTAGCCAAGAACTACAACATAGGTGGTAGTATACTTCATACTGAAAGTGTGACAAGAGACCTTGGGTCACAGGTGGACAGTGGACACAACTGTGATAACCACATTCCCACAGTAGTCAGGAAACCCTCCTATCTGGCACACCTCATCACAAAATGTGTCTCATACAGAATAGAAGAGGACATTGTTCCCCTCTACTCATCACTCACTAGAACTACAATAGAGTATAACGCCACTTCTGCTATGTACCTCACAAGACAACCACAACAACCGGAAAGCCTGCAGCAATACCTCACAAAGAGCATTAGTGGCCTGGAATACATGCCATACACAGACCATCTCAAAATGCTCCATCCGTACTCCCTTGCATTTCACCTACTCAGAGGTGTTCACTGACTAACATACAAAGCTATGTCAAACACAGAGCTGTTGGACATGCTCCACATAAAACACTCACAATCCCTCTGACCTTCGGACCCAAAACCACAAGTGAAATACAAAAGGAAGGGGTGTACCCATTTACCTTATGGATACCCACACCTTCAGGTTAGTGGCACTGCATGAGGCCTTGGAGACCATGCAAGTGCAACTAACATTGGGCAAAGCTGCTCATCAGATTGTAGCCTGCTACAGATCATGTATCTTGTCTCAGGAACCTCACTCAGTATTCCTGAGAACAGTAGAAAATACAAGGGTCCTGTCAAACACCATTATATGAGGAGATTGCAACTACCCAAACATTGAGTGGGAGAATTACTCGTGTACCACGTCCTTTGCCCAATGTTTCCTAGAGTTTAAAAACTCTAACACCCTGGAACAGCTGGTCACCACGCCCACTACAGGTGACAACATACTGGACATGATCATTACCAACATGGGGTAGCAGTGTTCCACAACAGAGATAAACCCCTCATTGGTAATATCAGATCATAAAGTAATCACACTGGACATCCACATCCCTCCCCCCCACCCAGTCAATGAAACCACTGTGATGACATATTCCAAAGCAAACTGCACACTTCCCAAGACCAAAGTGGAACGTTCCAAACACCTCTTGCTATACGATAATGGTATACAATCTGCAGAATCATTTACAAGTGCATCCTATGAGCATCTACAGGATGCATGGAACGAGACAACACAAAGAAATCCAAGATGCACACCTCCAAAAATAAGACAGCAATCAGGTGGTTGTTGCCCATAAATAAGCTAGACAACAGAAGGAGGAAACTCACACATGATAGAGCCAACTTCACTAAAGGAAAGGTATCACTGATCATTATTAGGAAGAAACAATGATCACTCATAAAATAATCCAAGGACTGTTTCTAAAGACAAATAGCCAAGGAATGTAAGAATAACAACCACATAGCCTTCGGTAGCTATACCAGACATGTAGGTGTCAACTTCCAAATATGCTGTCAGCTACTGAAAAAGGAAAGAAATACACTGAACCAACTTTCATTGCCCACATCCAGGGGGACAAGTTCAGTGTAAACTCCCCCCATCACCCCCAAATGGCCCTGTGCCCATCACAGAAGGATGCTGAACCCCAGACGTCATGGACATGCAGGTAAAGATAGCCCTCTCCAAAGCTAAGAACACAGCATCAATGGGACTGGATGGTGTCCCAGGCTGCGTCCCACACTAGGCACAAAAGAAACTACACCCTCACCTACATCCACTGTCCAGACTCAAGCATACCACAGGCTATGTACCCAAAGAATGGCATACACTAACAGTCATCCAGCTCCACAAAGGGGGTGCCACAACAGAACCTGGAAACCATTGCCCTATATGTCTACTCAGCCTAGTCTACAAAGCTATTAAGCAAATTGTTATGGAACCCATAAACAGAGACATTGGAGACCTCCAGACACTGGACTCTACACATCTCCGCCTTGTTAAAGGCAGATCCTGTCTCCTACACCTAGTTGACTTATGTCAAACAGTTACCAAGGACATAGATGGAGGTGAAAGAAGCCCACACAGCCCACCTGGACCTCACTAAGGACTTTCTACACCATTCCCCACTCTGTCATCATGGACAAGCGTACCAGCTTGAACATTAACAGCTATGTCACAGGATGGATGGCCAAGTGGCTCACAGATCAAACACACATGTTCAGAGTTGCAGGTGCTATGTCCGACTCTAAGCCAGTCACAAATGACATCCCACAGGTGTTGGTCCTGGGACCCCACCTGTTCAGTAGATACTGCTCAGAGGTACAGGCAAGCATGGGAGTTGTATGGCTGAGCAGGTTTGCAGATGACTGCTAACTGTGGTCCATAATCTACTCTACAGCTGACACAGACATCCTCAGGAAGTGTCTTACAGAGACTGATACCTGGTGTCAAAACAATGTCCTCAAGCTGAATGCCAATGAATGCATAGTCATCCCCTGTGGGTAAAACAATGTGCACACAAATTACCATATAGGTGGTAATCCAGTATGTACAGAGAAAGTCATTATGGCCCTGGGGACACAGGTAGATAGCAAACTCCCCTTTGATGGTCACATGGCCAAAGTGTTCAGACATTCCTTCTATGTAGCCCACCTAATGTCACCTAATGTAACCCACATTGTATAGTCTGATGATGTCACCATCCTACAAATATACCTGTGGAAAGGAGAACTCACAGTAATGTGCATAGCATTTTGTGTAAATGTGTACTCCTGTAGTATCATAAAGTAGACGGGTAGAGATTTGAATCCTGCACTCGACAAGTGTGTGTGGTCTCCTTGGGAAGGAGCAACCATTTTGGAGAGTAGTAAAACACCTTAAAAGTGGTATACTAATCATTGTCAAGTCTGATGATGTCACCATCCTACAAATATACCTGTGGAAAGCATACTTCCCAGTAATGTGTATAGCACGACGTGTTAATGTGTACTTCTCTAGTATCATGAAGTAGTTAGATAGGGATTTGAATCCTGCACTTGACACCTATGTGTGTGTGTAATTACCTTGGAAAGGAGCAACCTTTTTGTAGAGTAGTAATACACCTTACAAGTGGTATACTTATCTTCGTCAAGTCTGATGATGTCACCATCCTACAAATATACCTGTGGAAATGAGACCTCCCAGTAATGTGTATAGCGCATCATGTTAATGCATGCTTCTCTAGTATCATGAAGTATTTAGGCAGGGGTTTGAATCCTGCACTTGGTGAGTATGTGTGACACTGTTGGTCAATGTGTTGTGGGTTTTGCTTTGACTACCGTATGACATATCAGTAGGCATTACACATGTGAGGTAGCTGTGAGGCAAATACATATACGTACATGTTACCTCAATTATTGCATGTGTGGGAACCCTGCTTTATCCAAGAACACAGCTGTCATCTTTGCCAAACTGTGTTGCTGCTTCCCAGACCTTAGGTCACATCTGTATGCTTGTGACAAGGCCAGCCACTGCAGTGATGCCTGGCCTAGGTCATCCATGTCACACACACTCATTATGGTTCCTATTGAATTGTGTGAGTGAGGGTTTATGGCCGAGGTATATGTCAGACCTGTTCAAACACAGCAAAGTCTGTCAATGATGACTATTCATGACAGGTGTACAACAACATTTGTGGATATGCATGCAGACCCCTTATTGCTTATGTGATCCACTGAGAGATTTCAAAATACCTTAGGAAATGTGATTATCAAAGGAGAGATGACGTAACACTAGGTTGCATGTATACATCGGTACCTGTTCATCATGTTGGTGGCTACTACCTATGTGGTACTGTGGGGATACTATGTTTCGTAAAGGTGGATGACTATGCTTAGTTTGGCCTATAGCTTTACAGCATGGGTTTGACAACAGGTATCTGTCTGTATGATACCCTTGTGGAGAATGTGTGTGTCACCTGTAGAATGCAATATAGGCCACAGTATGCATTACCAGACATGGACAGACATATCCCTACTGTGATTGCTTGTACCTAAGAGAGCCATATGCCAAACAGGAGTGGTCTCAGTAATGGGTGCAGGTGAATACCACTGGTTACTAGCATAGTATAGTAGCTGAAGGATCCAAATGTTGCTGTGTGTCCTACATCTGTGTGTCAGTTGTCAAGACATCATCTAACAATTGGTTATGGTCAGGCTGTTGAAGTCATGTATACTACCATAATGCAAAACAATGACAGATAGTAACAGTATTACCCACAGCACAGTGTCAAACCATGTCATACACACATGTGTAGTCAGGTTCCGAAATGTGTGTAGTACAATGCATACTGGCTACCAATAGAAACTATGGAGTGTTATTGTGTAATACAGAGCATGTCACCCTGCCCATGTGTCTACTATGCACATACATGCAGACAGTGCACCTCCACCATGTTCACAACTGTACACCTGTAAATCTGTGCTACACACATCCCACACATACTGTCCACTCTCTAACACGTGTTGCCAATACTGCACACATCAGCCAAGCGGCATGTGGGCGGACAATACACAATTGGAACTAACACTGGTGTAAACAACACTACAATGACAATCATAGCTTTAATGCATCATGCCTACTCAGCTACACCTTCAAGCATATCATTACACTCTACTGCTGACAACATGCTAACATTGCTATACTGCTATAAAGACATCCTGTGCATCAGCACCATGGTAGCCTGTTCCTGCATCAATGTTACAAATGACAGGAGGTGGCACAGGTTTCATCATATGCACAGGGTGTGCTGTTGGTTTGCCAGAGGCCTACAGTGAGCCATCCAATCGACATGTATGTGTGTGTTTATGTGTGTGTGTGTGTGTGTGTGTGTGTGTGTGTGTGTGTGTGTGTGTGTGTGTGTGTGTGGGGGGGCAAGAATACTGGTATGGGCCAATGTTGATGTAATGTGTGTGGGTATGTGTTAGCCCTAGGTGTCTGGATTATGTCTGTGTGTGTCTGCATGCACACAGTTCCACCATGTGGCTGCCATATACAGGTATTTGTGGGACAGCCACAGACTGCACCTGCGAGGCTTTACAGATCACCATCTCTGGCCATGGATATGGTACCTGTGCCTGGCAGGGGTGCTACTGACATTATCAGGTACTAAGCCAGACTGGGTACTATCCCCAGAGGTAGATGGATGTACACTGGACCCAGGCCCCTGCTGGGACTGTCCAGAGCCATGTGCACGTGGTCTTCAAGGATGTTCTATGGACAGCCCACCTCCAACATTGCTGGGGCTGGTACTGGCACTACGGTAGTGACTGTGACTTGAGGGCCATCCGCGGAGACTGCCAGCTGCTGATGTTGCTGGCATATGTCCACGTCGACGACTCAACCATCCCTCACTGTTCTGACACATGGACATGACATTGTGGAGGACATCTAATGTGTCTCCCCAACGTCTATCAATGACCTCAGTGTAATTACGGATGGCACCAGCTAGGTCATGGATACTGTCAATTACAGCAGTGTTATGTGCCCTCTGTGCCCTTAGTCCCTGTCTGGTGTACCATTCCATATGTGCCTGTGCCTCCATGACAGCCTGGAACATGCGTGAGGTTGTAAGACCTGTGGCACATCTGCCAGTGGCATGATGAGCAGCAGTGCTCTGATGAGAACCCCTGGACATCTGCCTATGTGGTACCCTTCCAGACATCTGGGTATGGCTGCTGTGTCAGGATGCATGTGCCATGGATACCACACTGTCCTGGCCAATGCTGACTGTACGCTGTCCCTCAGCTAAGGGCATTGGTGATGGATGTATTTGCAGTATGACTGTGTGCATGGATGGGGTGGAGACTTGTGTACTGTCGATTGGTGGCCCAACGACAGACCCTGAGAAACATGCCTGTGCCTCAACACACCTATCGTCATTATCACTATTTTGATCAGTGACATCAGTTTCCCTGCTGCAGTGAACCAGCCTAAAGTCAGCACCGGTGAGAGGAAGACAGAAAACACACTTTACGACCTGTACATGATGTCGGCACACATGAACACATGCACACATGCACACATGCGCAATTGAACACATAAACACATGCACACATGAACACATGCACACATGCACACATGAACACATGAACACATGCACACATGCACACATGCCCACATGCACACATGAACACATGCACACATGCACACGAATGCACTCCTCACTAAAACAGACACACCAGCAATCCAGAACGTACTCAATAGTGGGTGATGGTGGGGTACAGTATCACAAGGGAAACATGTTATCACACATGTCAGAATGCAGGACGTGTGTTGCTCAACAGCATGCAGTGTGGGTGTAGACAGCCCTTGCTAATAACAGTATACATGGCTTTGATGCATGTGTGCTGTTTCTCAGTGTTTGGCCTCACCCTGGAACGCAATGTGTACATGGACACAACATTGCTGTGTAAGTATTAAAAGCTCTGCAATGTCCCGTGCACCATCACTCACAGGTATACATACCATGGCTGGATGTGTATCTGTGTGTCACATAGATATCCATTTCTGATTAGAGCGGCTGTGTCTCTAGCAGATAAATGTGGACACATGTTTAGCACATGCATGCTATGTATACACACAGGATGAGTGGTGCATGTATACCTGATGGAATACCATTGCTCAACATAGCCATTGTACAGTGGTTATGTTGAGTGTAGGACATATTGTGGCCATGCCAGTGCCAGCCATGACATGGCATGCTACAACACAACTGCAACATTAAACATCACACATACACAGTGTGTGTCATGTGACCTATACACTTAGTAGCATTACAAGGCATATATGTGTCACTTTGTACAAAAGGTGATTGCTATGCATATTGTGTATCGGTCCATATGTGTGCACACACACAGCATTGAGGTGCACAGCAGTTAATGCTATGTGTAGTACTGTGGTCACTGTAACTGGATGGGGTGTAGTAACATGAGCCATCATCATGCAGCATCATGTAGTCACTCAAGGCTACTAAGGTGTGCCAGACTGGCACATACCATGCTGTACCAGAACTGCTGTACCATGGCTACATTCACCATTTCACAGCCAGTTGTTACATGGGTTTATATGGTGCCCAATAGGGGGCATTGCCTAACATGAATGTGTTATGTGTTGAAGAGTGTCGCACAGCCACATGAGAGGCATCAGCCCCTCAGGTATATTATGTGTGCTGTGTGGATGACATTTGGGATACTGGAGTGTGACCTTACAGCGGGTTTCTGAATACGCCATGTGTAGCATGTGAACGTGTACCGTGTATGACAAAGTTGTGTATGTTGTGTGCATGTTTATTGCCTCTGCCTATCCAATGTCCACTACAGTGTTGCCACAATTGTGTGGGATGCTCTGTGTATTGTTATGTGTTTTAGGCAGCTACCCACGTTACTGGGATGTATGCACAGCATGCATTATGCGTAGGTGTGTTACGTGTACATGGCCTACAGCTCACCAATGACATGCACATTTAATTAGTAATATTAAATGTAGAACACACTCACCAGCATGGGTCTGCTGCCTTGCTGTCACACCAGAGGGACCTACAAGGATATGAGACAGTTTGTCAGTGGCAACAACTGTGGCATTGCTACTGTGTGTCTGCAATCTTACAGTAGTACAACGGTTGACAGTCACAGGTCTACAGATTGCATTCCTAATTATTAGTATTGTACAACACTAGGCACCACATCCTCTAACTACACAGTACACATCTCACATGAGCATGCTCTACCAATAGAGGCAACAGTAGTGTACAGCTATGCCATGTTACCTGCACACTCTGTGTCAACTTGCTGGTTGGCTCCAGCCTCCATGATGATACATGTTGCTTGATGTTGTTGCTGTTGGCCAGGAGCCACCTGGCTCAGGAGCAGCTCCTCCACTCTGGTGAGGGGGGGTGGGGGGTGGATGGCTACCCCACCACCTGTGGCAAGCTGTTGTCTACGGATATCTGACGCACGCTGCCGGACATGTCTAATTAAATCACTGCAGTGATGGCGTACCTGCTCATATGTCCGGTTATGCATGCCTATGTCATTTACCCTACGGACAAGATCTTGCCACAGTGCAGTCCGCTCATGATGGTCCTGGCTGGTTCTGGAAAACAGCAGGGCATAGTGCTGCACCAGGCTTGCTCTTATCAGTAACTCCTCTGCCATGCTGTAGGTGGAGTTACGACGGTGGGCCATTACCCTGGAAGACAATGAAGCAATATGTGTGAGCATGTCATGTGGAACACTTAACATTCTAAAGTACAGATATCAATTATCTGCCATATATAGCAACCTATCGGCTGTCAGAGGATACACACTTTCAATACCGCATATCAGTGCTCAGCTCACAACTGCCTGACAGTGCCTGGCACACTCTATATATTAAACCATGTTTTGCACAGCAACAAAGATAAACCAGTATGTGAGACTATACAACAGTACATGGCACACTGTATGTGACGCAATGCACCACCTAGCCACAGGAGGTACATATCAAGCTAATGCATCAGGAAATATGTATTCCATTGCAATGATTGCAAAGTCCAGTTACAGTATTACCAGTACGGCAACCCAGATGACCTTTACCTGTGTACCATACAGTACTGTGTGTCAGTAGTTACAACACCTTAAGCCTGTGGTATGAAGTCTGTGAGGACTACAGGGAACACACAAAACAGTGGTTCCAAGAAATGTGGACATACACCATACTGTGCTGTGTAGGCATACAGCTTCAGGTAGTACTACAGTTCATACATGAGTTGGATTCACCAGCAGTAACACTCAATAAGCATACATGTACTGCTTTAACCTACAATGGGACACCCCAGTCAACACCAAGGGACTATGTCAGACCATATGGCATACTGCTTTTTCTGCCTAGTGATTGCATACACAACTTTTGCTGGGATCACAGCTAGGACACATAATACCATGACTGAAACAGTTTCCCACTAAGCTATCGCACATATACAGAACTCTGACACATTCACCAACACATTCACCATCACACTTAGTCAACCTCACATAGCAATTATTGCAACAAGTACATGTGGGTGTGTATCGCTTCATAGGTAGGTAATAGGCTATTGGCCCTAGGGCCTATAGAAGACTAGCCATACGCTACCCTGGCCATTGACACACAGGTAAGTATGTTTCACGTGGCCCTGTCAAGCAGAGCCACAGAGGTGATTCCTGGGGTGTATTTCCTATCTCCCATACATTCATCAGGATTATTTCTGACGACAGCTAATTAGGGGCTTTGTTTGCTATTGATAAGTGGTTTGTTCCAGAGTATGGGATGTCTCTGAGATAGGAATCTATCCCTCCAGCATGTGCTGTCTATTGAGGTCACAAGGTTTAGTTCCTAGAGCATGTAGGTCATAGGGATTTTGATCTGTCTACGTGGAGCATGTCCAACACCTCTGGGTTTGACATAGCTTAGTATGTTAGGCAGAGATCACCTCTATGTAGGCAGTATGCAACACAGTCTAGCTGTGGGTTTGTGAAATGATCTACATAGGGCATCTGTTTGAGGCCAGTATTAGTCTTTGTGAGGTATGTCTGTGTCGTTTCCAGTTGCTGTATATTTCTTGGGAGGTACATACCGCATGGAGCATTGTACACGATAATGTGCTTTATGTGTGATGAGTAGAGGGGAACACTGACCTATATTTCCCTGGATGACACACCTTTTGTGATGACGTATGCCACGTAGACAGTTGACATGACTAGTGTGGCACTGTGATTATCAAAGGGGTGACTAATGAACAATTGTGTCCCATGGTCTCTTATCACAACTTCGGTGTTAAGTAGACTACCACCTATGTGGTAGTTTATGGGAACAGAGTCTTTGCAAGAAGGTATGCCAATGCAGTGTCAACAGTAAGCTTGGGTCCATGGCTTTGTCACCAGGCATCTGTTGCAATAAATATGACCCTGTCTCTCTCTCTCTCTCTCTCTCTCTAACTCTCTCATATAAACATCCATTGGTGTACATGTAAATATACATATAGGCACATATACAGTCCACTTTTCATGGTGGGGATATCAATTATGCAAAGGTTGTGAGGTATACCGTTATGTCATAATATTGCACAGTGTTGTGCGGAATGCATTGTAGGTGTTCTCAGCCCATGTAGCTTTAGCTCACTGGCTGCAACACTACAAACCTGACGAATCATACCCACAGTGTTTAACCACCACATGTCATATAACAGCACTGTATGCTGTCTTGTTTGCCACACATTACAACCTACATAGACATATACACATAACAACCATCAACAACACATATATGTCCACCCTTCACAAACAGTTGCAGTATGTCCCTTGCTCTATGCACATGTACAGATGCTAATATATCTGACACAGACAGATCTCTCCGTATTTGTATGCCATACACACACAAAGTCCACACTGTTGTAAGTTTGTGTACCTCATGGCTGACCTGTTGGGCCTTGCTGCAACATGAACAGGTGTCACATGTGAGCACACAGTAATATTAGAGGGTGTATATACAGCTGCGAATGCTAGGTTAACATACTAGCCTGGTACAGCTGTTGCCAATGCTAAGCTACACATTAATATGACTATCATTCATTTGTTACTCTGTTACATCCATGTTTATATAACCGTATGCGCTACTCCCACAAACAGACATTGTACACACTACTGTACAGAACACAGATAACATGGATCAGATGTTTGACATTTAATGCTGAACTACATATGTCACAGTCATATCCCACTGCACACAGCTACACACTGATGTCTCCATGCCAGTAGTTATGCAGGGCATCTGTGCATAGATACGTACTGCTGCCACATATGGATGATTCAAATTATGTAGAGTACTCTTCATAAACATCTACTATATGCCAGTAAATAAATAGCTGTTACATACCTTACCTTTGTATGTGTTTGTATTCCTCTGTTTCGTGTGCTTTGTAATAGCCTTTCTTTTTATAGCTTATGATTTTCTTCAAGATATATTTCTTATTTCAATATGATTATTTTTCTTTTCAATATATTATTACTTTTGCAATATTATTTTTTTCAATATATTTTTATTTTCAATTTATATTTTTTTAAATATTTTTTTAAATATATTTTTTTTCAATATGAGATTTTTTTTTTGCAATATATTTTTCTTTTTAATATACTTTTTTTTCAATATATATTTTTTCAATATATTTTTTTTCAATATATTCTTTTAGTTTTTCTTTTTTTGCTATATATTACTTTTTCTTTCAACATATTTGTGGTTGATCTTTTTTCTTTTTTCCTGCTGCTGTTGGCTGCGTCTGTACATCTCCCTCTCTCTCTCTCTCCCTCCGTACTTGCAATGAAGTGATTGCATGTGTGGACAGCAAGTACAGCCTGCTTTTATAGGCATCTGCACATGTGCATGTGATGGCCTCTGCACCAATTGGTGACCACCATTTGGCAATTGCATGCAGCCTGCTGTGTGGTACTTGCAGTACTCACTGTCATAGCAACCCGATACTATAAATTGCTAAGTCAGGTAGGCATAGCCCTTTCAGCTTTCCGAAGTGGGGACCATGCTTGTTTGCTGTGGACACCGTTGTGTAAGTCAGAAGGTTGGTATACTTCTCATAACTGATGCTAGGGGTGTAGCCAGTGATTTGAATGTTGTACTCAGACCTGAATGTTGCCACTTCCAGTATACAGTTGACAGTGTAGAATTGTACTCACCCCTACAAATGCTAACACAAGATACATGGGAGTATGTATTTTCTTTTCTACTTATACAATTAGCTGGCATACATACATAGTTGTTGAGATGTTTTCATTTTACACATGCACTGTTTGGGAACTGCTGTACTGTGGATATTAATGTACTCACTTCTGCACAGTTTGTGCTTTTTTTTCTTGACATAATCACAGGATGCTCATGAAAACTGGATAATTCCAGTACTGAGTATGCCTACCTACATTCTTGCTCTACCTTGAACACACTGGTATTTTGTACATTTGAGTGGGGATTGTCCTGCTATGATACTGTGTGGGGGTTGTAAAGAGCTGCTGTAACATTATTTACTGCTAGAATGTCTGGTTCTGTTATCACAGTCATGTAATGCAATTCCACAACAACTGCTGGTAAAGTTCCACAGAACAGGTTTTGTGTTATGGCATTCCTATATTTCCTTTACGTTCACACATTCTGATGCATGATATATATATTTCAACAGCAACCTGCTGTATATCTACTGTGGCCTAGTGGTACTTCATGCAGTCTAGTGTGTCCAAGGTCCGGGGTTCGAGACTGACAGTGGTGTTTTATTTTGCTGCTGAGCAGAACAAGGCCCCTCATATGCAGGGTGACTAAGGCACTTTTAAGCAGCTGTAAGCGGGTCTGCATGGGTTTGCGTGACGCTTAGCAATAATAAGAAGTGCACACTTGCGCATACCGGCTTACTACTGCTCAAAAGTGCTTACTCACACTAACCCCCACGCTCATTTCTTTGAAAGAAAAGAAAATGGGGAGATAGGAAAGTGGTGAAAAAGGGGCACAAAGAGGGAAAGACTGTAGGGAAAACAGCTTGGGATGTGCAAGACGGGTGTAGGGAAGGTCCATAGCTGCCCATTTCTTTAACAGCAACAGCTGTGCATATACTCATAATTTGGAGGGAAATTTGAAACCTTCCACCTCTGAGAGAGGGGTGAGGACAACAAAGTATGTTGTACTGCCAATTAAATTTCAGTTTCTGTGTCCAGCGGACATTTGTGCAAAATGGGCAGCTTTGTATGGGGAGTAATTTTTTTGTGGGAGCAGATTGCCCATTTTTTAAATTTATTTCAGGTGAGAGTGAAATGTGGGGTAGGGGAAGTAGGTATATTTTGGGAGGTAGGTTGGGGAGGTAAACAGACAAGACAAACAAGACGCATACAGGGGTGGAATATGACACATGGGGTGGGTTTACACAATTGACAGGGAAGGATGTTTGGAAATCGCAAGCCCATGAGCCCACAGATGGCAACATTGGAACTGAGATCCCCACCCATGGGCAGTCACCACTGCACCTTCCCAGCCCAGAGGGTGGCTGTACTGGGGTCTGCGTAGGAGGGGCAGGCTCACCTATGAGTCGCGCCACTCTTGCCTTGAGCTGGCGTAGAGGATCAGCGACTGAACACTTGATCTCCCTACGCACCACAGCCTGGACCGTTCGGAGGGTGATAGGTGGCCCTCCTCCGGCCACGTTTGCATGGGGAGATGAGCCCCATCCCCTGCAGCACATCCACCTGAAGGTGGCACAGGGCCAATGGAGGAGGAGGTCCCGGGCTGGGCACCAGACCTGCTGGTGCCAGGTGCCATCGCCAGCTGAGGTGGGACAGGTGGGTCCGCTGGGACTGGCCTTCCCATACATTCTGTGTTTAGGAGAATTTAATGACAATATGATTTGGTAACAGCCAATAGCATTCCAAATTAGTTGTAACAGCATGCAGTAATATTCCCATTAACCCAACACACCAGAGTTCCAACAGTTGAACAGCAAGCATAACACATGCATATATAGAACAACAGTGGATATTCCAACAGCATGCAGGATTGATTGGTGGCAACAGGCCACCAAGATTGTGGTGTTTGAACAGGGCACATGCATCAAAGTAAATGCAGATATTTATAATTCAATATGACATATGTCCCAACAAATGTTTTGAGATTACACATACCCATTGCGGTGTGGAATTGCATTGTTTATGCACATACAGTAGGGTGTAAAAAGATACCTCCATTAACAACTTATATGTACTTATAGTTTATACTACATTCCTACTGACTGCAGGTATATATCCCCTACATGTATTATTACACTAGGCAATGTCCATTACGTTGTGAAATGTGATTTGCTAGTTCCTTATATACCTGACCTGTATCTGACATACAAACTGTCCATGATGCAGATGTTACTGCTACATATTTATATATTTTATTTATATTTATATGTCTACATATCTGGATGTGTTCAGGTGACATTATCAGTTATATTTTAACAGCCCCCTACATTTCTAGCAGCACACTGACATTTCTGGTGAACACAATAACAAGCTACTCATGTGCCAGATTTACCTATGCATGCCAGCCTTGAAACAGCAGTTGAGGACTGTATATATGCTTAAGAGATACTGGCACTCCCTTCATCCACTTTCTATGGGCCTACCCAAGTGTGGGTTGACAGCGCTTAATACAACACTACTGTTTCTATACTGCAAGAGTACATCAACATTTCAAAGAAAGTGACACGGACACACTACAGGAGTTATACCTTTATTAATTACATTACACACTTTTCCAGTGGCTCTCTCATTTATTTGATATTACAGTGCATGCAGACGTCTAATTCAGGATGTATTATACCTTCATTTATGGTTTATGACACTCTTTTTCAGGGTCTCTCACTTATTTTATATAACAATACATGCAGAGAAATAATTCAGGACTTATTATACCTTTATTAATGGGTTACAACACTCTTTTTCAGGCTCTCTCACTTATTTTATATAACAGTACATGCAGAAAAATTTCCCGTTTCCCGGCGGGTCCTTTAAATGAATACAACAACAAGCTTCATTTGTAAAGGATGTGATGTCACTAACGCTGTGTTGTAGGGTTATAAAGCATTAACTTGTTTTATTTTCAATTGTCTGAGGAAGCTACTGCTACTTAACAGTGGCGAAAACGTTTTGAATAAAGTACGTTTACTTTATTTTGGTGCTCTGTGCTACATTCCTTTTTTTGTGCGTTTACTAGTTTGGTCACTTTCTTTTGTTGTATTAGTTTGAGCTGTAAGGAATGACTAGCCCTGGAACGCCAAATTTATTTGGGTCTGGGACCCCTGCTTCAGGAGCAATTGATGACACCAACGATACCAACAACTTCGACAGGCTTATGACTTTTCTTACGCAGCGGTTAGATGCTATAACCGCCCGCCTTGACAAGATTGAGTCTACACCTACTATTAGCGTAGGTTCCCGTGCCGGGAACATTTTGACATCTGGGCCCACTTGTTCATTACCTCCGGGACAACCCCAGAGGATGCCTTCACTTAATGTAGCCAACTCGGCGGACGTAGGCATTGGCGTCCGCAGTATCCTGGTGGGCTCAAATCAATCGGAACCACTACGGTTGGGGCAAACATATGACTCCGCTTCTGGTTTCAGTGGCACGGGAGCAAATAATCACGCTCGACCTGTGGATATGAGGAATACTCCTGTGGGGCTTATTGGCGTGCCTACTTTCCATGAATGGGTTAAAAACATCGAGGCGTTCGCTTTTGGGATGCCCAACAACTATAGCTCGTCGGCCTTAGGACCTGTTTCTCCAGGTAACAGCAATGAAATCTTATCAAGTAACTTAAAATTACTTGATTCTAACATGTTAAAGATAAAAAAACTGCAGCTTGAAGTATCTTACTTCAAGCAATGTATTAGTGAAAATGTTGTGCCAAAAGGGTTAAGAAGTTCGTTTACCCCTACCAGACTGTTTCAAGATGGGGCCTTTTCAGATGCCCTATCCCATTTGCTCAATAAACAAGGTCTGGAATTAATGGAATTGATGGTGACTTATTATGGGAAGCATATTGACATTTTACTAACTGAAACTAATGCTCTTAATGACAGTATCAAAGTGGACATTAATTTCGCTAGATATAAGTATGATTATGAGAGAATTTTTGAAAGTATTGATGCCTTACTTGTTAAATTAAAAGTGAACAAGAACAAGAAATTAATTAGGGATAGGCAAGCTTATGCTAATGATGTAGCCTACCCTAACTTGTTCACAAAAGAAAAAGGGCCTACTAATGTTTCTGAACATTTGGGAAGTGGGAATCATGAACCTGGTACTAACTTTCCAAACATGACTGCTGACCAACAAAATCTGGACCAGGATGATGGTGATGAGGGGTTGTCGACTCACCAGCTTAGAAGAAGCAATAGGACTAAGGCCAGTGTTAACTACAAAGAACAATGGCCTAATAACCAAAAGAAACCTTTTTTAGGGCGGAGGAATTATCAGAGGAACAACAATCGGAACAGGCCGAAGTAGATACTAATTTCGGACTTCCATTTATAAACTCTGATAAACCTAGTATTTTAAAAAATAAAAAAGGTGACTTTACTGTTTACAATTTTTCTTGTTTGGAAATTGAACAAGATTTAATTGAATTACTTGCTCATGGGTTAAATTTTGTACCCGATCAGAAAATATGTTTGTCAAAGCTTCTGATCGAATTTAAGTGCTTTGTGAGGAACCTTAACCTTAAGGCTATGTTCAAGGGTCTCCCTAATACGCAAAATGCACCGTTTAAACTACTTAGTAGCTTCAATCCACCCCTGCATCCCATCCTGAACACCTTTGAGTATGTGTGTGAATTGGATTTTAGGGAATTGGTTGGGAAAATCCAGTGGTTTAACAACTCTAGTAATATTACATTAGAACAAAGAAAAAGTTTGAATAACTTAAGAAATTTACCCATTAGGGTAATGAAACCAGACAAGGGTGGGGGTTTAGTCATTCTTGATAAGGACGACTACCAGGGTAGGATGCTTAAAGTATTGAATTCTCCTGCTTATGAACTATCATCCCTTAATGAAACATCAGGGCAATACACTAAAATCAAAGGGTATTTCAGGGATTTGTTCATTGAGGGAAGGAAAAATATAGATACGTTTAACTTTATCAATATTTCGTTCCCAAAAATCCCTGTCATGTTTGGGATTCCAAAAATTCATAAGAACTTGGAGGACCCACCCATGCGTGCCCTTATTGACGGGAGAAGTTCTATCACCCACCCTTGTTCCAAAGTTGTTGACCACATCCTTGGAAAATATTTGAAGTTACTACCTCAAATTTGTAAGGATTCCTGGTCCTTCCTTCAAGCTATAAATGATGTTCCCTACTCACCCTCCAACAACTTCCTTACAATTGATGTGGTAGACTTATATACGTCTATACCATATCAAGAAGCATTGGAATGGGTTGAGCTTATGTTAATACATCTTAATGCTTTGAGGGATGAAATTGAAGTAGTCACCTTATTATTGGACATCATCCTATCTTCTAATTTCTTCATTTTTAATAACTGCTACTACTTGCAGAAAAGGGGAATAGCCATGGGCTCACCCTGTGGTGGCAATGTAGCCAACTTAGTAGTCGCCTATTGGGAAATGAACGTTCTCTTCAAGAACCCTATATTCAAAAAGGTTAGTAAATTCTACACCCGGTTCTTGGATGATGTGTTCATTCTCATTCAAGGCGACTACCATACTGCTACTAAGTTGGTTGAAGAGATGAATGAGTCCAGTACCTTCTTAAAATTTACTCACAACTTTTCTACTAGTGAAATAGACTACTTAGATGTTAAACTTAGAAAGGACCCCTCTAATAGTGGCATCTTTTCTAGCATTTATAGGAAGCATACTTATTGCAATGCTTTCCTACATTTCACCAGTAGTCATCCATGGAAACATAAGAGATCGATTGTTAAAGGACAACTGGTTAGGGCCACTCGTATGTGTAACACTTCTATGGCCTTCGAGGAGGAGTGTTTAACCCTCAAGAACATGTTTTTAAATAGGGGCTACCCGGGTGACCTGATTGACGGGTTGATCAATGATGTGTCCACAAAAAGGGCTGCGGGATTTTACAAACCCCTTCTTGAGGGAGTCAATTTAAACACTTCACATATCCTCGATCTGGCTGACCAACTTCTGGAAATTTCACCAGATTCTGCCCACCTTGGTAATACTGACGAGCCTTTACATTACTTTAATGATAAAGCGGCCAGGTTTATTTTTACATACGGAAATCATGCTAGGTCAGTGTGTTCCATTATTAGAAAAAACTGGCAGTTCATTTTAAATAATGCATTCCTACTTGAAGCTTTGGGTACCTACCCTTTATTTGTGTATAAAAGGGGGAAAAATCTTAAGGACCTATTACAAACTTCGGATACACAAAACATTACATCTAGACAAACGGGCACTTTTAGTTGTGGCACATGCAACCAATGTAGATTAATGAAGGCAGGGAATTCTTTCACCATTGGAGATGTAAAATATTTTATTAAATATAGAATCTCCTGTGAGACAAGGTCTGTAGTGTACATCGCTTTTTGCAATTGCTGCAGGGCATATTATGTTGGTAAAACTGACCGTAGACTACGTGACAGGGTTTACCAACATGATTATGCCATAAAAAAGCAGAAAGTTGACAATGCCCTTTCTAAACATGTTTTTGATAATCCTGGGCACAGCTTCTGCTTCATGGGTATTGATTTGGTACACTTAGGAATAAGAGGTGGTCCCCAACCCTTACTTCTTGAAATAAAAGAGTTGGAGTGGCAACTGTTATTGAATGCCTTCGCTCCACCAGGCTTAAACGAAGCATGTAATATATCGGTAATATTAAAACTTAAAAGTTACCTTAGGCCTTGATAGTAAAGTTTTTAGTTGATTGAAACATTTTGGATTCCACTTTCGGATGTATGATTATAATTCAAATAATTCACTGCCTTTGCTTAGACAATTTCATTAATTTTAATGTGTTTTTAAATAAAACTTTTTAAAATATTGTGAAATATTTCTTATATACAAAAAAATTTTTAGACATGATGGGCTAAACGTTGTTATGTTAGGACTTGCTGTTGTAGTTAGGTTTGGCTCAATTAATTGTATTATCTAATATGTTGTTGATTATATGCACATATTTTTGATATTTTTTGATACTTAACTATGGTGTAAATTCCACAACACAGCTATATTACTTGTCCACATTTAATTGATGTTGTTCTACTTTTACTTTGGCTTTGTTATGGACAGTTGTTTTTTAAAAGTGTATAATGCCAGGTATTTGTTTTTCATGGTTGTTTCCCGGCGGGTCCTTTAAATGAATACAACAACAAGCTTCATTTGTAAAGGATGTGATGTCACTAACGCTGTGTTGTAGGGTTATAAAGCATTAACTTGTTTTATTTTCAATTGTCTGAGGAAGCTACTGCTACTTAACAGTGGCGAAAACGTTTTGAATAAAGTACGTTTACTTTATTTTGGTGCTCTGTGCTACATTCCTTTTTTTGTGCGTTTACTAGTTTGGTCACTTTCTTTTGTGATATACCTTCATTTATGGTTTATGACACTCTTTTTCAGGGTCTCTCACTTATTTTATATAACAATACATGCAGAGAAATAATTCAGGACTTATTATACCTTTATTAATGGGTTACAACACTCTTTTTCAGGCTCTCTCACTTATTTTATATAACAGTACATGCAGAAAAATTACTAACCTGCCTGGTGGTGCAGCCTTAGCAGCCTATCTGCATAGGCTTGCTGATTCGCAGCATGGAAACCTGCAGCTGTGAAGTAAATGAAGTGATATTGAGACATATACCTATCCATACTATCGACTACACTAGCAATTTTTACATACTTCATTCCATGGCTACCTACACAGTAGTGGGGCATTTTGCATCCCACAGGCCTCCTATATCCATTGGTTCAGTTGGTCCTGCTTGCATCTCTTCAGGTCTGCATGGTGGTGTCTGACCTGCTCACCAGTCCGGGGGACGCCTGTGGCACTGGTGAGTTCATGTGCGAGATGGTTCCAGGCTTCCGCTTTGTATTCTGTGCCCTGGAACTGGCCCTGCAGGAGTCTAGCATCATGATGATGGACGAAGACCCAAACCATCACTTTTGATTCCTCAATGCCGCACCGTTGCACTCGGAAGCGAGAGCCCTCTCTGACACCAGCCATTGCTGCCTGCAGATGGGAGCTACAACCAGTTATGGCATGTATTCCCACCTATGGAGCTTAAATATGCCTCATTTCCCACACTTATTTGTGATTGGCTGGATTGAGTGCACACCTGCTTAGCGCTGGGTAAACTTTGATTAATACGCATATGTGTGTTGACAGTCAATGAACATCAAATGCTGTCATGGCTTAGTGGATCAGTACTGTGATTATGGTGCACACTATCCTGGGTTCGAGGCCTGTCATTGCTTTTTATTTTACTACTGGCCTGACCGGTAGGGGGTGTGGCTGTGTTTAGCCAACTTTGCTTAACTTTGCCCAACGTTGCTCTACGTTTATCGACGTTGCCCAATGTTGCGCTAGTTAGCGCGGTGCACAGCTTCACGCAAACATGTTTTGTTTGCGCTAGTTGGCGCAATGCATAGCTCCGCGCAAAGCTATTGTGCTAGTTAAAGCACTGCTAAGCTATGAGCAATTATACTTAAATATGCTTAATACTAGTAAACTTTGCTTAGCAGTGCTTCACACTGCTTACATTACATTACTTATGACTTTATCAGTATGCATGTCCATTTCACTTTCTTATATATATATAAAATATTGTTCACTACTACATAGGCCATTTCAATGCATTGTACTAATATTTAAAAGGTAAATGTCAGGAATTAATTTTATGCACAGATTTACTACAGAAAATGGTAAGGGGAGTGGTGGGACTCTAACTGGGAATGCCTCCTCTTTGTGTGAAGGCTCTACCACTACGCTATTGTTATTTGGCTTAATTTGCATATAAGTAGTTTATTATCCTCTTCGATGTCCGAACTGCTAACTGTAGCTAAGCAATGGGCAAACCCGTGCACACACACACAAATACGGGCAGTTATATTGGGAATGAGGAAAAAAATGGTTTTATATTTTATTATATTTGTACACGGGTTTGGAATGTGGGGGAGTGTAGTGTTGGAGATTTACACATTTGAGCAGACTCGCTCATGTCTGGTGGCATTTGCTGTTTAGGCACTTGCAGGGGCCTGGATATTTGGACTGCTCAGCAGTCTGACACGCCCCCTGCACTCGTGCATGCTCCGTGTTAGCCTTAGAGTTGAGTCAGCATGCCCTCATGCATATGCATGACACGCTGACATCATACTTTTAGACTGCAGTCTCCGAGTAAGACTTAGTTAGTCTTACACGGAGGATTAGTGAATCCCGGCCACTATTTAATAATGATATAGGTCTATATGTGGTACAGAGGTTTGGGGATTTGTTGTCCTTTAGGATTAGTGTCATTAAGGAATATCTCCAAGATGGTTGTATTAAAGCTTGTGACTGAATTTGTAATAGAGTTTTATGGAAGAGGGATAGTATCTTTGAAGGAAAAATGTTTATATATTTCCATAATTATGCCATCTATGCCTGGAGCTTTATTATTGTTACCCTCTTTTATTGTATCTTTAATTTCTTTGTAGGAAATGGGTTCTTGCAGATCTAGTTTTAATTTTTCTGTTTTTTTTTAATATTAGGACATTTTTCATCTAGATTTAATTGATCAATAGTATATTTTCTTTTTGGAAATGTTCCATATAGTGATTTCTATAGTAATCAACAATATCACCTATATCCAAGACATTTTTCCCTTTCTTTTGATGGAAGATAATTTTAATGTTCTTAACTTTGTTTGTATTTTGATTATTGTGGATAAATTATGTAGATATTTGGGAGAAGTGGCCAATGTATTAATTTTTAGTTTTTCTAAAGCTAAACTAGTTTTATGTGTTAGAATTTTGTTGTATTTATTGTTTAATACTTCTGCTTTCTTTTTCATCTCCAAATGATTCTGATTTTTTTAAGCTTTTACTGATAAAAGTTTGGATTGTAGATCTAATAATTCAGAATCCTATTCTTTGATTTTTTTTATATACCAAGTTCATAGGTTCATAGGTAAGTACTAGGCTATCTGCTCGAGGGCATCTATAAGCCTAGCCAGAATGTGTTGGCTTTCGCTGCCTCCTTAGATTAGTTCCCTGTACCTTGGTCCAGCAAAGATATTAGTTCCCTGTGCCTCTGTCCAGCAGAGCCACTTCAGTGATCCACGGGGTAAATTTTCTGTTTCCCATCCACTCATCAAGGTTTCTCTTGAAGAGTGTTGGTAAGGAGTTCTGCCTAATGTAGATTGGAATCCTGTTCCAAAGCATGGGGAGTCTCTGGGACAGGAATCTATCCCTCCAGCATATCCTATTTGTCATTGTAGTGAGGTTTAGATCCCTAGAGCATGTGGCTCTTGGGGATTTGTTTTTTTTTTTTTTTTTTAGGTGGAGCATGTCCATCAATTCTGGATTGGACATGGCCTTGTATTTGAGGCAGAGATCACCTCTGAGTAAGCGGTATGCAACTGAGTACAGCTGGAGTTTCTTCAGTTGGGCTGCATAGGGCATATGTTTGAGGCCGGTAATCCTCTTGGTGAGGTACTTCTGTGGTCTTTCCAGCTGTTGCAGGTGTCTTGTAAGGTAAATCTCAAATGGGGCATTGTACTCTATGATGGGTCTGATGAGTGATGAGTAGAGGGGCACAATAACCTCTTTTGTTCTAGATGTGAACCCTTTTGTGATTAGGTGGGCCACATAGAAGGATTTTCTAACCACCTTGGCAATATGATTATTAAAGGAGAGATTACTATCTACTTGGGTCCCCAAATCCTTTATTACATTTTCTGTATTTAGGGGACTACCACGTATGTGGTAGTTCACGGATACTTTGTTTTTTCCAAAGGGGATGACTATGCTCTTTATGGCATTTAGCTTGAGGCCATGGTTTTGACACCAGGTATCCATCTCAGCGAGACCCTTCTGGAGGATGTCTGTATCAGCTGGTGAGTCAATTATGGCCCCCAGTTTGCAGTTGTCTGCGAACATGGTCAGCCATAGTTCTCCTGTGCTTGCCTGTACCTCTGAGAAGTATATACTGAACAGGAGGGGTCCCAGGACTGAGCCCTGGGGGATGCCACTTGTAACTGGTTTAGAGTCAGACCTAAAGCCTGCAACTCTCACTATGTGGGTTCTATCCGTATGCCAACTGGCAATCCATCTCATGACGTAGGGGTTTATGTTCAGGCTGGTGAGCTTGTCCATAATACCAGAATGGGGAATGGTGCTGAAAGCCTTTGCGAGGTCTAAGTAGGCTGTGTGGACCTCCTTTCCCTCATCTAAAGCCTTGGTAACTGTCTCAAAGATGTCCACCAGGTTTAGAAAGCATGATCTGCCCTTACCAAAGCCAAACTGGGTAGGGTCAAATGTTTGAAGGTTCCCAATGTCTCTGTTAATGAATTCCATGATGATGTGCTCCATAGCCTTGCAGACCAGGCTAGTCAGGCTTATAGGGCAATAGTTCCCGGGGTCTGTTGTGGCTCCACCTTTGTGGACCGGGATAACTGTTGCTGTGCGCCACGCTATGAGTATGTAGCCTGTAGAGAGGCTGAGTTTGAACAGTGTGTTTAGGTGAGGGGTTAGTTTATTTTGGAGCTCATGTAAGACACAGCCTAGGACACCATCTGGTCCCATTGAAGCTGTATTTTTGGCTTTGGATAGGGCTATTTAACCTGTGTGTCAGTGATTGCCGGGGCACTACATTCTTCTGGTATGGTTATGGGCCCTTTAGAGGGTGAGGGGGGTGACATTTGCACTAAACCTGTCTGCCAGAATGTTGGCAATATCAGTCGGTTCAGTGTATTTTGTGCCATTCTGCACTAACTCAGAGCAGATCTGAGAGTTTCCACTTAGGTTCTTGACATAGCTAAAGAATGCTTTGTGGTTATCTTTGGAGTCCTTGGCAATTTTTCTTTTGAAGCTAGCCTTAGATGATTTTATGAGGGATTGTAGTTTCTTGCTGATACTGATCAGGGATGTCTTTCCTTCTTGCAATATTACTCTTTTCTGCACTAGTTTCCTCCTTCTATTGTATAGCTTGTTTATGGCAGGGGTCCACCAGACTGGTTTCCTTTTCTTGAAGGAGTGAGTCTTGGTTTTGCTTAGGATAGCATGATCCATGCATTCTTGTAGGTGCTCATAGAGTGCCTTTGTAAGGGATTCAGCAGCTTGGACAGCGTTTTCCTTTAGCATGGGGGCTGTGAACCTTTCCACCTCTGTCTTAAGTAACGTGAAGTTTGCTTTTGAAAAGATTTTCATGGTGGCTTCCTTGATTGGGGGTGGGGGCGGAATGTGGATATCCAGAGTGATTAGTCTATGGTCTGATCTAGCCAGCGAGGGTTTGACCTCCGGTGTTTATAAATTCTAGGAAGCGTTGGGCAAGGGAGTTAGTACTTGAGTAGTTCTCCCAGTTAATGTTGGGTAATTTAAATCACCCAATATTAGGGCATTTGGTAGGACCTTCATATTTTCCAGTGTCTCCATAAACCCGGAATGGGGATCCTGGTTCATGTTGGGTGATCTGTAGCAAGCTACAATTTGAATAGCAGTTTTGCCCGTTGTTAGTTGCACCTGGATGATCTCTGAGGCATTGTGCTGTGCCACTAAGCTGGAGGTGTGGGTATCCTTGATGAATATAGATACACCCCCACCTTTTGTGTTTCAGTCTGGGTTCTGTGGCCAAAAAGTATGGTATGAGTTATAGCCTGGTAGTGCTGGGGTGCTCTCTGGACCCTTAAACCAGGTTTCTGTTACTGCACGGATATCAATATTCTCCATACTGAGGAGTGACTCGAGTGCATGCATTTTGAGGTTTTGACTTCTGGCGTTGAGTAGCATTACCCTCAGTTTTTGGTTACTTGTGTTATTTATGGTGGTGGGTTTGTCTTATGAGCCTTGCCTAAAAAGGCACTATGGGGGTGGCAAATGCCTTGGCCAGTATTTGAAAGCCTAAGGGTGACAGGTGAAAGCCATCTCTTGTGAAGCCACGTGGCTTATCAAGCATGTCATCCCAGGTGGACAGATACTGGATCCCCTTTGAATGACACCAGAAACTTAGCCAATTGTTGAAATTGATCATTTTTTTCTTTATACTGTGGCATCATTCTTGGTGAGGGCAGGATGCTACTCAGAGTCAGGGTCATACTGGCCTGGGCTATGTGATCAGAGAGCTCTTTCATGTCTCTTTTCATGTAGTCCAGGGAGGTACATCTCAGGTCATTCACACCAACATGGACAATGACAGAGTCATATTTGTACTTGTTCTGGAGTGACCTGAGTCCTTGTGTTATGTGGCAGATCCTGGAACCTGGCAGGAAGCTAGCTGTAACCTTCTCCTTGTCCAGCCTAGTTAGTGGGACATCAGTGTGCCTGATTATAGAGTCACCTATTACTAGTGTGTTGGGTATGTTATTTTGCCTTAAGGGCTGTGATTGTGTGGCACTCTGATTATGTGAAGTATGTGTTTCATGGTTTGTAATGGGGTGTGGAGGTTGCTTGGGTGTCTGCTTTGGCAGTCTCTGTTGCTTTTGCAGATTTTTATTTAGAGCCTCCGAGTATGTTTTTGTGTATTTATGTGTGTTATTTGCCGGTGTTGGTTTAGTAAGTCTATGTGAGACTGTTGGTGTGTTGCAAGTATTTTCCTTCTCCTCTTGACTGTCAGTTCCAGTCTTGGGTTGAGAGAGCTTTGTCTCCAGTTTGGCTGTATAATTGCATCTCTTGCATATATTAGTGTTTGATGGCAGAAGGAGAGGGTTTTCTGTGTACATGAGGCAGTTGTAACATTGCCTCAAAATGACCAGATTCACCAGTTGGATGGGAGAGTACACCTGAAACTGCCCTTTGGACATGCCTGAATAGGTAAAGTGATCTGTTTTATTGATTAGCTGGTAGGGACGAATAGAGTTTTAGTTTTACCATATATGTAAGCTTTTAATGAGTCCCATATAATTATTTTATTTATCTCTGTGGTGTAATTAATATCTAAGAAGAACTGTAATTCAGATAATAACCAGAATTTGAACTCTTTAATTTTAATTATATATGCTGGAATTCTGGAGTTAAAGATTAATGGTTTGTACCCATTTTTAAGTTTTAGTATCAATGAATTGTTGTCTGAAAAGGGGCAGGTAGTGATTGAGAAATTAATGATTTTAGAGTGTAAGTCACGGGCAGCAAATATTTTCATAGGTTCATAGATTAGTACTATGCTAATTGCCCTTGTGGGGCATTTTAAGCCTAGCCAGTTAACCCCATGTGAGAATCAAACCCTGCATCTTGTGTTTGTATGCCAACCCCCACCATTTTACCTATTCTAGTTTGGGTACCAAATCTGTGATCTTGATGAGAAAACAACAAAGATTTATCTTCTTTAAATTTTAAAGTATCTACAAGATGAAATTATTCTACCCACTTGTCTAAAGCTTTTGATACAGCAGATGTACGCAGCGGTCTTTTATTTGTAGTTTCAGAAATATCAGATATACAGTTAAAATCTCCTCCTAATATTAAGTTGCCTTTATAATTATTGGAAATGAAATCCAAGTGTTTTTTAACAGTTCATGTTCCAATACCTGGGAACCAGGATAGATTGGCTAGGGTCCATATTCTGTTATTATATTAAACTATTACTAATGCCATAAGGCCTTCTTTATCATCATACTTATAAATGATTTCTGAGTTAGTCACATTTGTTTTCCATAAAATTGTTACACTTTTATCTTTGTCTTATAAGTGGATTGCACCAATGTGATATATTCCTTAGGATTCCATTTGTAATTGTCATTTGTTTTGAAATGAGTTTCTTGAAGGAAGACAATTTGTGCTTTGTTCAGTTTTAAATATTTAAGTAGATTTGATCTCTTGCTAGGATTGTTAAAATATTGGTATTTAAAGATAATAAAGCTAAATCCATCTTAGGTTATTTAGACCACCCTCAGATTCAGCAAGCAGCCATGCAGGAATAAATTATTCCTGCATGGCAGGGACCGTTCCTGTTCAGCACAGCAGCGGACCATGCATATGTATGAAGGTGCACTACTGGGCTCTAAAATGGACATGGTTCTGTGAACGAGCACAGGAGGGGTGTCTGAGAGCACAGCTTTCAAAATACATATGCCCCCTGCACTCCAGAATTGCCTTTCGGCAATTTAAAATGAGCGAGAATGCTCATAACACCCCCAACCCATCAGGGTAAGAAATCTGGTCAAAGCCATAAGGGACAATCATCCCTACCATGCCAAAAGTTGGCAGAATAACAGGTTCGGCATTAGCATGGATATTCTGAAGGGTACAAATAAAAAAACACAACAAATAATTTTTTTTTAAAACATGCAATAAGGTTTAAGCATAGCTGCGCGGGTGTGCCTGTTGCTTAGCTACGCTTAGTGCAGCTTAACCAGCACAAGAAGTTAAATAGCAAGAGACATCCTACATAAGCAGTACTGCAATAGTGTTGTGGTTAGAGCATGCATTTTGCAAGCAGCCATTCCCGGTCTGATCCCCACTATAACCCATTTGCATTTTACATGTGAAAGCAGTACATAAACATATTCTTTATAATTAGCTACTAAATAACATATATTTGTTAACCAGAGTACTGTAGTAGGTCCAGATGTGAGGTGTCAGTTTAATAAAGTTGGCATTAGTAATAGTTAAATATAAACACAAGTGCCCCATACAGTATAGTCACACATACGTAAATGTAATGAAAGCACATTGGGGGATGTCAGGGACAGTAAACAAATTTATAATATGTAATGAATGATGAATCCATCCCATACAGCAGATGGTCTATACAATAAAAAATAAGCAATGCTAAGCATTGCACAGCTCTGCTTACCAGGTGTAAGCATTGTGTAAATATGACTACTAAGCAATGAGTAGCCCAGCTAAGTGGATTTTCCCATTGGTAAGCAGTGCTGAACATGCCCCTTTAAGCACTGCCAAACTTAGCTAAGCAAGTTTGCCCGTAGCTTAGCTTAGCTCAGCATATTCAAAACTGTACAATCATTGGAAGGGGTGGGAAATTGGACGTATTATAACACTGCAGGGAGAATACAGCTCATAACCGGTTGCAGCTTCCCACTGTAGGCAGTATGGCAGATGTTGGCAAGGGCATGCACTTCTGGGCACAGAGCTGGGGCATACAGGAGTCCAAGATCATGGTAGGACTCCTGATAACAAAACCTTAATGAGAGACTGCTGCAGGGCTTGTTCCAGGGCTCCCAATATAATGCAAAAGCATGGGACCATCTCGCCCATGATCTCACCAGTGCCACTGGTATCCCTCGGACTGGTGAGCAGGTCTGGCACCACTATGCCAACTTGAAGTGGAGAAAGAGGGAGCTCTTGGATGAGTGAGTCCAAGAAGTAAGGCAGAGGGGCGATGTCCCAGCAGTGTGTAAGTATTCATATCAATAACTGTTTACCAAAGTCCAGCCTATGTATGTGATGGATACATATGCCTAAATATTCTCTATTCCCATTACAGCTGCAGCTGAGTGGGCTGTGAATCAGGAAGCCCATGCCAATAGGTTGCAAAGGCTGCATCGTGAGGCTGGTGAGTAACAATCCTACTTTTAGTAGTCATACCAAATAAATATAAAATAGTAGAAAGTCACCCGGCAGTACAAAAACTGTGCATGGGTTGTACTGAATAAACCAGACAATATGACAGTAATAGTCCCATATACGTGATATTTAAATAAAACCATAACTGTCTGGCAAAAAAGTTCTAAATCCTGGACTGGTTGTGTTTAATCTGGTATTATATGGCATTTAGTGTTGCATTCTCTGAAGAGTATTGTTGTATTAACCACTGTTACCCACACTGTGTTACACAAAAATATGTCTATGAATGTCTGTATAACACTGTTGTAAGTACATGGTCAGATTGTACACCCAAGAAAGACTTAGAAAATACTGAAGGGACAGACATTAGTATCTAAATAGCTCAATCTGATGAAGTACAAATTGTATATTTAGCACACACAGCCATGGCTCAAATCCTGGGAGTGTTAGTAAGCTGTATACATAATCATACCTCTCAACTGTGCAGATTTTCCCAGAATGTCCAGATAATTGGATCATATTTTTGGCCTGTTCCTCTTTTTTCCTAGCAAATCACTGGGATGATCTCAGGATTGTAGTCACCAAATAATGACATACATTTGAGTGTCAGACCTCAAATCTTTCAGAAAATGTATATTAAACAAATCATGTTACTCTAGCAACTGTCTAAAAGTTTATAAGAGCAATATTTAAAATATGTCCCTATTTGTACCCCCATTTTGTCAAGCATTTCCAGATGTTGTTCATTAAGAGGTTGAGAGGTATGTGCATAATTTTAACTTGGAATCTGGGAATATGTGTAGAAATAGTCAGGTAGTGTTAACAAACATTCCCTCCACAGGTCTACCAGGTAAGAGAAGTAGAATATAGCTATAAGACAGCTGAAGTATACACTGCGTACAAACATACCACTGCCCAAACCAAGGCCATATAGTATTGTAATAATACCTGTAGAGTAATAATTAGAGCAATGATTATTAAAGTTGTGAGTACTGCAAGGATATACAAGTTCTTAATTGACATCCCCCCATCATATCTGCAGCAAAAATCTAAACACACAAATCAATGGGTATGTTTTACACCAAATCTACTGTTGGGACATATGTCCTATTGTATAACAAATATTGAAATGTGTTTCTATTAATGTTCCATGTATGTTGAAATACTATCATTGCTGGCCTGTTGCTATCAATGTAACCTGCATGCTGTTATAATGGCCACTGTGATTCTATATATGCATATGTTCTGTTTGCTATGCAACTGTTCTAAGTCTGTTGTTTTGGGTTAATGGGAATATCTATGCATGCTGTTATAACTAATCCTGGATTGTGTTCACTGTTACTAACCCACATATGTTCTAAAACTGTAGCAACATAGCACGTTTGGGAAGGCCGGTCCCAGCGAACCCTCCTATCCCACCTCATATGACCATGGCACCAGGCCCCAGCACATCCAGGACCCACTTCACGACCTCTTCGTCTGCTGGTCCTGCACCATCTTTGGGTAGAACTGGCTCAGGGGATGGGGCTCATCCCCCCCCCCCAGGAGTGGGCACAGGCAGGACACTGTCACCCAAAGCCAGGTCCAGACCTTGGTGAATAGCAAGCTCCAAAAGGAGTTTGGAAATATGCTATGCCAGCTTGAGGGCTGCATGGCACAATTAGATGGTCAGCCTACTCCTCCTGCTCAGCCCCCAGCACAACCACCTTCGGGGCTGTGAAGTTGCAGTGGTAACTGCCCATGGGCAGGTACCTCATTCCCACTGTTTCCATTTGGAGGCTCATGGGCTTCCAATTTCCAAACATCCCTAACCGTCCAAGGTGTTTACCTCAACATATGTCATATACCGACCCTGTATGCTATCTTGTTTGTCTTCCTACCCAACCTACCTCCCCAAATATGCCTACTATCCTTCCCCAACATCCCACTCTCACCATAAAAAAGGGCAATCTGCCCCCCCAAAATTTTGCCCCACACATAGCTGTCTATTTCGCACACGTGCCACTGTACATATGTAATCTGATATAATTGGCTTCACAACACATTATTGTTGTCCTCACCCCTCTCTCAGGGGTTTGAGTGTCCAAATATACCTCCAAATTCAGAATATATGCACAGCTGTTGCTGTAGAAGAAATGAACAGCTATGGATCTTCCCTACACCCGTCATGCACATCCCTAGCTACTTTCCCTCTATATGACCTCTTTTATTACCACTTTCCTATCACCCCTTTTTTCTTTTAAAGAAATTAGCACAGGGGTAAGTAGGAGCAAGCACTTTTAAGCAGTAGTAAGTGGGATTAAGATTGTTTGTGCAGCGTTAAGCAATGCCTACACAGATTAAGCACTTTGAAGGCTAACTGTCTGTAAGCATATTAAGCCAGAAGTTAGCATTGTTTACTGGTGCACAAACCCACTTTAAACTACTTAAAAGTGCCTTAATCACTCTGTGTCCAACAGCCCTTGTTCTGCCTAGCAACAGAATAATCAGCCCTTGTAAGTTTCAAACCCAGGACCCTGCACACCATGGCCACAGCAAATTACCACTAAGCCATCTGAGCTGTAGACATTTGTGATGTTTTCTCAAATATATCATGCAGCACAGTCATTCACCAGTAGAGAAAATGTATTTCTATATGTATTTGTTGATAAATCTCTCTCTCTCTCTCTCTCTATATATATATATATATATATATATATATATATAGACATTCATGTCTATATATATATATATATATATATATATATATATATATATATATATATATATATATATACACACACACACATATATATATATATATATATATATATGTGTGTGTGTGTGTGTGTGTGTGTGTGTGTGTGTGTGTCTATAGTGCATTCGGACATCGTATCCACACTCTGAACCTCTCACTGCAAAATATCTGACCAATGGCACTGCAAATGGGGGTGAAGGGGGCCAAAATAGGGCCCTCTTGTAATTATTGCCATTATCCCTTCCTCCACAGCTGAACTGTTCTGCCTTGCAACAAAATAACCAACACTTGCAAGACTTGAACCCTGGACCCTGCACAACATAGCCACAGCACATTACCACTAAGCCATCACAGCTGAAAGACACTGGGATGATTTTACTAACATATCATGCAGAACAGTCAGTATACCATAGGGAATGTACAGTGTGTAAGCATTAAACAGTCTAATGATACACACACACACACACACACACACACACACATATATATATATATATATATATATATATATATATATATATATATATATATATGTATGTATATGTATACATACACATATATATATAGAGAGAGATAGAGTATATATAGAGGGTGCACAGAATATCAAACATACATTATTCCTACAGTCACCACCTTTTTAAATGGCCAGTGTCTGATTCTTTCCTACAAATGAGAATTATTGCATGAAACATACACCCACACACAATGCAAAGGACATGACACCACACACAGTTTGCATACATATAAATGTTTGTGTACTATTTCAGTTGTTTATGCCATTTCTTATAACATTTAGGTGCTTGAAATACATAATGGCTGATTAATGCAACTCTCAAAGAAAACATATGATACAGTAATCTGTAAAACATAACATACTTTGCTGTCTAGGCTAAAGCCTTCAAGCAGTACAACAGTAAAAAACACACTTGCCTTGAAGATAAGAATCAATCAACAGTTAATTACAGATGTTGTTCATCAGCCCCTAATTACACTCTGTACTCAACCCCCTGGGGGGAAAGTATCGGCTGTCACAATGTAATTGTATCCATTATGTAACAATCCTTAACTTAAAATGTCACTATCACACTGACAAACGGAACTGTGTGCAAGACAGTAAGCTCTAGCCCACCACTTTTCCCATGGTGAAATGTATGAAAATGTACAGCCATATACCTTAATGTTTCTTATTACTGATATTCCTCACATGTTGTAACAGACTAGGTTAAAAACATTTAATACCCCTCCCCCATAAAATGTATTACAAGGGCATATAACAGTGTTCTCTACACACTGACCTCCAGACTGTACAGGGTCACACATGTTTTGTCCAGCTGTAGCCCTTATATATATGGACCCAACCCCACAACTTGTGTGGGAGTCCACAACATCACTGGAATGACAGCAAGAATGTTAGCACTAAATAATAATAGACCATACTTATCAACCTCTTACTGCATGACATCTGGACAAAGCCTGGTATATAGGTGGAGGACAGAGGCTGAAACATAGGGCCATATTTGAAATATTGCTTTTATAAACTGTGAAAGTTGCTGATGTTACAGGATTTTTTGCAACAAACCCTTACTCGGGAATATGAAGTCAGAAACACAAATAGATGTTGCCATGTACTGATAGCAATCAATGGAGAGAATGCCACTGATATGTCAGGGACAAGACCTGTGTGGAAACAGACAAAACATAACAGCCAATCCTCTGGCCATCATGTGGATAGGTCCACAGTTGAAAGCTATGCAGACAGACTGAACTTCATGCAAAACTAGCATGTATACACAAACCCTGTAAAGCTAGCAGTATTCAATGCATATAACATCAATATTCACACACTGTCCCTAGGTCTGGAACCTTATACAAACATGTAGTTGGCCTGTGTCCATAAGTCCTGTTGTAAGAGATATTCCTACCTGCTGTCTGTAACACTGCTGCCCACACACACATGAAGGATGTCTTCCATACAGGAAAGATAACGGGACAATGCCCACATGATGTAGTTATTTATAGTTGTGGGTTGCTATGACATTGGCTATTGGAAGAACTACACATCTACCTGCATGCAATTAGCAAGTGGGGAGAAGCAATTGGTGCAGAAGCCATCACCTGAACATGAGCATCACCTACAAAAGCCATGCTTCAACCTACTCAAACAAGCTCAATCCCAGAAGTGGAGACACACACACACACACACACACACACACACACACACACACACACACACACACACGCACAAACACACACACCAAAAAACATAAACAAAACCTCAAAATAAGAAACAAGAAGACATTCTGTTTACAGAAGGAACCTGAAGATAAACCAGGTATGTGAAACATAAAAGCATGTCATTGGATGTAGTACTTGGTCTGTAATAATGGGATAGATGATTATGAAAGATGTATATCTGCCATCAATACTTGCTGTAATGATGTCCTGCTCAACAAATGCTATGGACATAGCATCTGGCTCTGTCTGCAGTGGGCCATACCTGTTAACTGTGTAGATCTGCACAGAATGTCAAGATTTAGCCATCATAGTGTTTGTTCTGTTCCTCCAAACATCTATATTAGTCTGGAAAATAGATGAAGGTAGAAGTAATGAAGTCATGACAGACACATGAGTTTCAGACCCCACCACATTCAGAACAGTCATGGTAATGTGAAATGTATCATGCACAAACTTCATAGATTTGTAATATGCATATCTACAATCTGTCCCTTTATATCCCCCCTAATGTTAGGCTTTGTACACATGTGATTATTTAAGAGGTGAATAGGTTGTGTCACAGCTGAGGAGAATGACATGCCCTAGGAAAGGACAGCTCACATATGGCAACCACTAGAATGTCTGTCAAACAGTTGTGTCTGTACCACTGCTAGGGCAGTTAATGGGATATTGCTCATATCCATATATTACATGTGAATATGAGTATTATACATGTTTGTATTGTAAATCTAGGATACATATATAAGGCATGAGCATAGTAAAGCACTGTTGCAGATGTGTATGTTAAACTGCAGGTGATATATTGTATTAATAACATTCAACTGTATAGTGTTCTTCTGGACAAAGTTCACAGTTGAGACAGACATCTGTAGTCACTTACCAATATACTTGTGTCATGGCAGCTATATCAATACATTATCAACATTGACTTCCCTATTTTGTCACCCAGGGAGGGGGCCAATGACCAGAAGTCTTGCTATAACAGGTTGAGACATATGATTGAGCTGCAAGACTGTAAATGCAGTGTGCCATAATGACATGGAACACATGTGTACCAGGTATCCCCTGAGCATGTGTATGTATGCATATGTTCAGCTGAAAGGCACAGAAGTAATAACATGTATCACAAGCAGTCTGGAAAATAGGATGTGCATGTTGCACATGGTATAATATCACTGTCACTGCATACAGCAAAATAAAATGTGTACTGCTACTGATTGTTGCATTGCCATGACACTGATATGGGTACTACAGTAGGCATGCTTATCACGTAGTAATCAGGGACGCGTACAACTGTGTTATGACCCACTGTCCATGCCTACCACTAACAGCTATGCCAACACCCATATACACTGGATATCAAAGTGTACACACCCCTGTTGGAATGCAAGGTATGTGTGCTGTATGTCAATGAGATGACAGAAAGTCATGTCAAAACGTTTTTCACCTCAAATGTGAACCATAACCTGTACAATTCTATTGAAAAAGAAACAATACTGTTTCATGGAAGGTGAGCAACCATTGCCAAGTGAAGATGTGATATGACGTTAGAGTACAAACCAAGACAAATGGATACTGTAATCATCTCAGCAGGTGTTTACACAACATATCAGTGTAAGGGTGTGCACACACATTCAACTGGCTTACTGTACTGAGTATTAATTCCCATATGTTTCCACGGGACAGGTTGTTATGTTCCCTATTCAACTGAGCAGGCTATATGACACATCACAGGTGGGTATTGTGCTGACATGTTCTTTTGTGTGGTCATGTTCCAATTGCACAAGTACCATGCATTGTAACAGGGGTGTGTACACTTCAAATCCACTGTAGCTATATGGATTCAGCAGTACCTTATCTGCACAACCAGCCTCCACCAATGATAGGCTAATCCCCTTTGGTGGACAGCACCAAAACATAAAGCACATAATAGGTTGCTATAGTGGCTGTACAGGGACACATAGGTGCAGACCATAACTTGGAAGCAAGTGCACCTCTATCTGAACAAGCATGTAGGTTCACAGGTGACTTCCTCTAAGGCTGACAATGACTAGAAATCAGACATATCCAAACCACCAATGCCAACTGCAACCATGTCTACACATATGTATGCAGTCTCAGAGCCAGTAACTCATGTCAACCTGTACTGGGGGCAAAGCACACCTCATACACACATGTCATGGATACAAGCAGCCTGCATAGGACAGGCTAGGCAGGAACAGTGGCACCCTGTCCACAACATTAGTACAGGGGGATATGCACATCATGCACACTCTTGCCCACATCAGTGGTGAACATGGAATAATGCCAACAGATGGCTCCAACAGCAAGTTTTTATGGTTCATGAGAACATTACAGTTTGCCTCCTACATGAACACATGCATGTGCTCACAGTTCCATCACACAACACAGTCAAACACACACATGCCACCATCCACACACCATCCACATGGAAGATGGCCACTGTCATCCCTCTACACAGAAATGAATGGTGAATAGTGGATTATGCCATTAAGTGTCCAACATTGGGGGAACCTGGACAGGTCAGGGCCAGGAGTGTAATGCAAGATGTCAAAGCCATGATAGCTTACAGTGTTATGGTATATTCAGGATTATTTGCAAGTAATGTCCACTGTTGATGTGCATGTGGACAACCGTACGAGGTCCTGTGACCATTTTTCTTGTTTATGTCTTCCAGGTACAATGTCCCGGGAACGTCTGCCCACATTCACAAACCTGGAAAATGATGCAATCATCCAGTATGTCATCATGCATTATGCCATCATCTTCGGCCGCAGGTCCCAGGATCTGCAGGAGAGGACCTCTATGTGGAATGAGCTCATCCACAAGGAAAATGATGTTGACCTGCACAACTGTAATTATGAGTAGGTGCGGCATCAATGCATGTATCTGATCTGCCACGCCCATCAGCGTGCTGCTGCAGTTAGGGGGGATCAGCTAGCCACAGGGAGGGTCATGCTATCCAGCCCCCACTGACACATGCTGAGGAGCTCCTCACCAGCCTTGGTACATCCGCCTGCCAGCCAACCCAGCAGGCTGAAGACAGCATTGTGGATGTGGGTGCCACCCATACAATGGATGAGGAGTGTGCAGGTAAGGCACTAGACCACTGTTGCTTATTCATTTTCATCTGTAAAGTATCTACATGCATATGCCAGATATAATAGTTTGTTGCTGCAGTGTAGTAATGAACAGATGTGCCTAATCTCTAGTATTGTGGGTTTGTACTGTCGATGTGCTGAAATGCTGCTCCCACCTTGTACCAATGACACAGGTGTGGTTACTGACATTACTTCTGTCTCATAACTATTTAGGTCCCTCTGGTATACATCTGGGGCAGCAGCCTGTAGCTGGTGAGTATGGAGCTGTTTTGTTCAGGTTTGCCAATACACCGGCCATGTTATGGCAATGCTATTTGCCATGCACACATTTAACACACCTACCCATAATACATGCTGTACATGTTTACTTATTGTTGGTGTTAACTGCACTGCATCACAGTGGTCACCATGGTGGCATGTCTGAAGGGTATGTAAGAGTCTTGCAGTATACCTAACAACCTGTCAGTGCAAGATGTGTGGACAGAGATGAACATAATGGTGGGACAAATGGCCTACAGTAGGGACATGTCTGAAACATTACCCTTGTACAGTGGCTACAACAGTGTGTACACCACTATTACAATGGCAACTGTTCCTGATATAAACAACAGCAAATCACAATACCACATTCCATACCTTTTACAACCTGTAAGGTGATCCTAACATGAGCAATGAATGTGTACTATAAAATCCTATGTTAGGACAACAAATATGAGGAATACATACCTTAAAAAAACACTGGAAGCATATGTGTGCACACACTCCGAATAAGATATTGTGGAAACAGCTTGTGATGTACTGACAGCATTCACTCTTCTTGAGTACACACCTTCCATCAAGTATAGGGTCTCAATGTCACACCAAGTCATGGTCTGCTGTCAAAGAAGTATGACCATGGCATTTGCCCACTCACCTGCAACAGAGGCAGCCGTGGCTTGCACACATCCTACAAACCATGAAATGGATCCCATATTTGAAAGGTAGCACTCAGGAGTGGGAAAGTAGCCTTACCTCACCATTGCATATACCATGGCAAACCGTGCAGGCAGTCATGTATGTGTGTATGAAGTATGGGACAACATTGATGTAGAAAATAAACAGATGCCCATCCAAAAACAGATGACAAAACATGTTGCAAACTGGTCATGGAGGCTGCCCAGAAACATGCAGCAACACTGAGGGACTTGCAGGAATGTCTAGCAAGTACCACCTGTGCAGTACTTGTGTCAACAATTGTCTAGATTCTGCATAAGTGTGGCCTATTGGGTAGGGAAATCAGATGGAAGAGTCATCCCACATGATACATCATCCAGGGCTCTCTACATGTAGCATAAGTATAACATCAAGTCTCCCAAAGGCATGTGTTGCAATGTGTAATGGTGTCATGAGACCAAAGCTCAAACATACAGACAGTATTCATAAAGATACATGTGGTGCACAAGCAACACCTCATCCCACCTCATGGCCACCATCCCCAATATTTAGCTTGCCAGTGCCAGTGTACACCTTTAGGTTTGCTGTTCATTAGCTCGAACAAGGCTGGTACACATGGTGTTTGGAATTTGGAACACTGCAAAATAACACTCATGTGTGGCCCATAGTTGTCAAGTATCTGCAATAAGGCTGAGGATGGGGAGGGGTGTTAGCTTGAAACACAACAGTGAACTGAAGCATACATCTAAAGCTTGCTAAGAATGGCTGTATCTGAACACAGTGAAGGTTATGAATTGTGCCAGACATAGCCCTAACTCTACAGCAACAGTGAAGCCACTGTGTGACCTCCAAGGGCTATGCTCATGAGCTGACCTTGCAATCTGGCAGAGCTGGGTGACATTTGTTGGGCAGAGTGATGAAATAATGGCAAGTGAAGATGGGCCATGCTAGTATACCCCTTCAAGGAATAGTGACTGCTGAAGTTCACTTAACAGGTGCTTCAACAAACCATTGTGTTAAGGGTATGCACATTTATGCAAAGTACATATTGTATGTATCTCAGTCAGCATCTGCACAACTAACACATTTGTTTGATACTACATTGGATTGCACAGGTCATATGTCACATATCAGGTGTCTGTAATGTTAACAAATGCAGTATTGTGGCCCCACTGCATATCATAGAAAAGGGTGGCATGTCAACAAGGGTGTGTACACTCCTCATATCCACATTAAGCTTTGAAAGTTGACAGTGTAACTGGATTTTATTGCAAATACATGTGCTGCTCATGATGAGATCTGCAAATCAAATGACAGGCATTAATTACTAACATCAGTCTTCATATCATCCCAGATATGTGCCAGGCAAACACATAGGGGTTGTGAGCAATAGAGCAAACATAACTTCCACACATATACACATTCAGCAATGGTGTGTACACTTGTGAGGTATAGTGCACAGTACATGCCAGTGTACTGTACAGGTGCACAGCAATACTGTGTGCATGGGTGCAGTGTGTTCCAGGTGAAGGGGCATCACCTACTAACACAACTCATGAATCACAGTGATGTATAATGTTGGTAACATGATTGAGTATGGCTGCAGTGCATGCTGTTGAGTGCCATATGTCATGCATGTTGACTGTTGGGTAATGAGAGGTCTGTGTAATATATTTATGCCACCTCACTTGTAAGTGTGTGTGTGTGTGTGTGTGTGTGTGTGTGTGTGTGTGTGTGTGTGTGTGTGTGTGTGCATGTGTGTGAGTAGAAATAAACCATAATGTACTGGTCTTAATTTACATTTACAGTCTGCCCCTCACAGGTGGCGAGGTGGGTCATGGTCCCTCTTGCAGGCAAACTGATGTCAGTGTCCATACAGACTCTGCCAATGATGATAGGCATAGTGAGGCACAGGCAGAGCTGTCACGGGCTGAATCTGTGCCATTGGTTGACATCCTACTTTTATCCACCCCATCCCCACACACAGTCACAATGCCCATACATACCCCATCACCAGTGGCCATAGATGAGGGACAGTTGCCGGGTGGTGGCTTGGGACAGAAAAGTGTGGTAACTATGGCAAGTGTGTCTGAACATAGCAGCCATAGCCAGATGACCGTCAAGGTACCACACAGGCAGATGTACAGGGATGCTTGCAGTAGGGCTGCTGGCCATCATGCCCCTGGCAGAAGTGCCACAGCAGGTGCCACCAGACATGTTTTTGGCCATCATGGAGGCACAAGCACATATGGAACATTACACAAGAGATCGTTTGAGGCTCCAGAGGACTATTCTTCCTGCTGTATGTGACAACATCCATGATCTTGCAGGTGCCCACCATTATTTTGCAGAGGTCATGGATAGAGAGTTGGGTGAGATGTTGGGAATCCTCCACTGTGTGGTGGTGTGGTAGAGCATGTGGTGGGAGTAGGGTGTCAGCCACATAGACGTAGGTCAGCAACCCCAACAGGTGAAGGTCTCTGTGGATGTGCAAGAACTCACAGCCACTCCCATAGTGGCAGTACCAGCACCAGCACTGCAGGGGGTGCTGTCAACACCACAACACAGCAGGCCACATGCACATGGTCCTGTCCGGTCCCAAGACGGATGTGGATCCAGTGGACAAGTGTCATCACCAGGGGACAGTACCATATCTGGGCTTCTGCCTGGTATTGCCCGTGGAACCCCTGGCAGGCACAGTTCCCGTGTCCATGGCCGGACATGGTGAACTGTACACCCTGCCATGTATGGTGTGCAGCTGTCCAACAAACTCTTGTATAGGGCAGCCACATGGCAGAAAATTGTGCATACATAAACACACACATCGCCAACACAGCCAGGGCACCTTCATACCTACGCACACCACATCTGCACAGCCCATGTAATAAAGAACGCCCTAACCCACACACATCATGTCAACCAAATGGCTCAGCCCAGGCTTCTGGCAAACCCAAAACATGCCCTGTGCATATGATGATACCTGTGCCACATCCCTGTCATCCATACCATACTAATATGGTTCTGATGCACAGGGTTAATGTACTAAGATTTAGCAATGTAATGCTGTTTAACATGTTTTCAGCTGGAATGATTAATGCTTATATTTCAGGGTGTATAGCTGTCCAGCCATGATGTATTATAGTTGTTATTAACACTGACTGATTGTGGTCTCCAAAATGTATTCTGTTTGTGTTCTAGGTGTCTATGTGTCATCAGGATGTTGGTCTGCTGTCCTTTCCTAAAAGGGGTGTGGCACTGTGGTGACACATTGACTGTGTCATATCCTGGGTACAGTTGAACACAGTTAACAGGTCTGTATAACAGTTACTGCATGTGCCACATGGCTGATAGGTCTGACGGGTGTATACAGGTGAGTGCATGGTGGCTGATGTATGCAGCTGTTCTACAGTGGACAATGGTAAGTTTACTGAGTGGCACACACCAAACATTTGTGGCTAACTCACACACACAGGCTCTGGTATTGATGCAATACACAGAGAATACTGTTCACATGGATGTGCTTCACTTTGCAGTGAACTCATTTTGGCCTATGTAATTCCACCAAGACAAATTTGACAAAACATCACATCAGTAAATAATCAGTCTGCCAGTTTAATGTCATTGACAATGGTACTGACAGGGTATATGTCCTTTTCCCCAATGTAATGCAATCCTGGAGTTAGTAAACATAGATGTGCTGGTGTGGGTGGCACAACCCCCCCCCCCAACTTTAGAGGGTGTCGGTGGCGTAGAAATACACATAGTGTGATTAACAACTACTTAACCTGTTAACATAAATTGTGCAGTATAATGGCACACTAAGCAGGGGATACACACAACAATAACCCCAACATGGGTGGCTGTGCCCACAACCCCACCCATGTATATATACCAACTCCAGCATCACTGTGCAGCTGTACATTGGGGAAGAGGGCATTTACACATCCACTACTAGTTTTGATTGAATGTGTTTCCACAAGATGATTGCTTTGAAATGTTACCTTTTGCCAGTTAGTTCTCGGACATATATTTTGTGCAAACTGAAGTAGATCCCTTCACGTGCACACACACTTACTTGGAAACACTGAGAGTAGAACCCCTACCTAGGAGTACTTATTGCTACTAATGTGTCTGGCCTTAATTGCATACACCATAGAGCTTTTATGGTGAGGTGTGTCCTGAGTTTCCTGTTACATGAAGAACTTCACCAGGCCTTGTACAGTATGGTAATGGGATAAGTACTGGGTGTTAATGAACAATACATAGTATGACATACTGTCATATACACATTGATAAACACATACAGTCAGAGACACATTTGGCAGACCTGGGTTTAACAATGCTACCTACCTTGTCAGTGAGTCCATTCTGATACAGAGTTTTTGCACAC
>NC_056742.1:432302983-432325483 GCF_019279795.1 Protopterus annectens | reverse complement strand
ATATATATATATATATATATATATATATATATATATATTTATATATAAATATCTTGTACTCCACAAAACGAAGCAGCTTTTCAGGCAAAACAATAAAGCCCTGAGCAGAGCAATTTAAAAAATAGTGAAAAAAAAACTGGACAGCTCAGCATACTTCAGTTCACTTTATTCCACAGAAACACAGTATATATATATATATATATATATATATATATATATATATATATATATATATATATATATATATCTATATATATATATATATATATATATATATATATATATATATATATATATATATATATATATATATGTATGTGTGTGTGCATGTGTGTGGAAACACTTTATAATCTCAAAATACTGAAATGTCGAATTTCAGTATCTCGAGACTATAAAGTCGAAGTTTGAAAATAGCAAAAGTGCATAATGATGAATTTGAATATCTCAAATTTGCGGTTATGGCTTTATGCGCTGTAATGTCCAGGATTTATGTGGATGGTGTGCAGTGCCATGTGTGGATTTAGATGTTATGTCAGTTAAGTGAGTGTTTTGTAAGGGTTTTGTGTGGGAGTTTGAGTGTATGTGAGTGTGCTGATATGTGTGATGTGTGTATGAGGGGCTGTAGAATGTGTGTGTGATTGCTTTTGTTACTGTTTGTGCGATCTCTGAGTTAGTATACATAAGTACGGGGGTGTGGGGGGTGTTGCCTCCTACGTGAGGGGTGCAGGGGGGCTTGCCCCCATTTTTATTTGTGTTGTAAGTTTGTGGATGTGTGTTGTTTTGTTTGTTTATGTTGTGATGTGGGTGTTGTGATATATGTGTGCTCTGGTGTGTGCTGTGTTTTAGGTGTTTTGAATTTCGCAGTTTTGGGCTTCACGGTTTTGGTTTTTCGGTGTTGTGTGGATTCGATTTTATGGTCTCGAAAAACTGAAATTCGAGATTTCAGTATTTCGAGATTATGAAGTGAATCTGTGTGTATATATAACATATGCCCATAACATGTAGTGGAGTCCTACCTCAGCACCATAACTCACAACCTCTTATTACAAAGGAATGTAATGTAAGTATTGCAGTTATAAATGTAGAATATTGCTACAGTAATGGGTTGTGTCAACAGACATGTGTAAGAAGGGTCTTCTGATAGTGACATGTACGCCATCAGTTACTGACAGACATCATAAAATCATCATAGTGAAGTAACACACAAATCACAGTAATGACCCTGTAGAATACAGCAGAAATATGACCAATAAATGTGGACAGTCTGAAACAATCTGGTCAGTCCAGAGGTATACACAGAACTCCTTAGTGCAAGTCGTGTGGACCAAGCCTTACAAAGGGGATGCTTACAGCCATGAAAATAGGGGTATAACATCACACGGTTGATGCATTCACACCCTCCTGTCTGTCCTAACACATATTAACTGGAGGAGCAGAGGTCTCAAGCCCACATATTTCCCACTATTTAGTGGCATACATCTTCACAGCATCCCACTGCTTTTTCGGAAATGCACAACATGTGTGGTGACCAGGGAACAGTACATTTGACAAATATCTGGACATAACATCACACTAGGTAAATACACTGAGCTGCTAGGCATGTCACCAAGCACTGTATAAACTACAGGCAGACTGCCAAACACTGACCAAAGTTTCTTGTGGGGGGAATACACATGTAATTGCAAATATAACAGGCACTAAAGCCATGTAACAGCACAGAGTAACAGACATCAGTGTGAAAATGCATACCCACAACCAATCTCAACACAGTCACAGTCACATTATGGTAAGCCTAATTAATAGTACTGTATATGGACTGTGTGAACAAAACCATCATCATATTTGCCACTCACACACTAACCCTAAATATACTGGCCCAATTCACAGTGTAGTCTGATGCCTGACTGCAGTATGGGACATGTCTCAATCTGGCCCTACAAACATATACGCTTATAGGGTACCAAAAACTGGAGCAGCATGCAACGTCAGATAGAACAGGACCAAGAACACTGACATCTACCACAGTCTGTACACAGGCCAAGTAACATATTCACAATACACCACTACACAATACTGACACTCTGTCAACAATCACCATAAGTACACAGACTTCACTACTGTACAGACTACAACAGATTTCCAGGTTTTGTCCTCAAATATAAGGCCTACTATGCATAATATGTGTGGCAGTCTGATATATCACTGGCTTGTTATCAGGAATGATGTCAGAAATAATGATATACAGTACATATACATCTCTTACTGCATGACATATGGACAAAGGGTAACAGACTTGGGGGACAGAGGCAAAAACACAGGGCCAGTATTGACATATTACTGTGATAAACTGAGAAAATTGCTGGTGTAACAGGGTTTGTTGTGACATATATCTTCTGAGGGATATGAAGTCAGTAACACACATGGATGTCACCATTTACTGGCTGCAATCATCAGAGTATGCCACTGCATTTCTAAAGACATGAAATGTGTGAGTAACATACCACATCTAAGACTTCAAACTCTGGCCAGTCTGCAGATAGCCCTACAGGTGAGAGTTTAATCATCAGCATAACACTGTCATGCCAGGCTTTAAATCATTCAGAACAGCCATATCCACACAAACCCTGTTAAAACAACATTACTTCAAATGTAGAACAGCAATACTTTAATTCTGTCCCCATGTCTGGAACTTCCCCCTCCTGTTTGTTGGCCTGTCTCCACAGTGTATGTTGTAAGAGGTATTTTTAACTACCATCTGTGATGATGTTTGTCAGACACCCAAATGAAGTCCTGCTCACAGTGAATGAAAAAGGCCAATGCCCACATGAAGTGCTTAGTTATAGGAGTGTTTTTCCATGCAATTGGCTATAGGAATGATACCACAGCTGTTCCACATGCAATTAGCAAGTGGGGACTCCAATTCGTACAGAGGCTATCAGCTGATCATGAGCATTACCTACAAATGTACAGCTGCTGCCTATGCAGAACAGATGTATTTTTCCACATCTACCAGAGAGGGAGAAAGTGAGAGAGACAGAGAAAAAGTAAGAAAGGAAGGAAGAAAGAGCCAAGCGTGTTTGTGTATGATCCGTGGGTGGAGAGTGGTATCTAGGTATTATAATGGTTGCCTATATTGTTCACTAATCCATACTGTCACATAGTAATTGCACATGGCAGTACACATTTATGGCTGTGGATTGTCTACAACAACTTCTAGAGTGTTTGAAAACTGTTGGTCTTGTAATGTGGACATTGAGACATATAGGTCCTCAGTATAATAATGTAGCAAAACCCACACTACAATGGATCCTGTCATTACACAATCACCACAACACCCTCACAAGATACTGATGACACACACAAACACACTTAGTACTGAGTTTTAAACCCATACCTGGCTATGTATTGCTATAACAGTGTTATGCAGTTATTGCATGCACCACGAAGCTTACATGTTGGAGAGCTGTTCAGAGGTATCTTTGAAGGTGAGTGACACCAGCAGCAGTGCTAAAGGAGGGGTAAAGGAAGTGTATTAAGTGTGAATGTCCACAAAATCAGGTGTCAGCAAAGACACACACACACTCTTTCACACAAACACACACATTATAACAATTGGCAGGACAAGGATTAGAACTCCTACCTAACTAGTTTGCTATATTACAGTATTTTGCAGTTATCACAAGTGCCACAGAGCTTATAGGGCTGACATGTGGCAAAGGGTTATTTCAAGGTGGCTGACATCAGCAGGTGTGCTAAAGTAGGGCAATGGGAAGAGTAGTGAGTGTGAATGGCCTCAAAACCATTCACTTCCACACACACACACACACACACACACACACACACACACACACACACACACACACACACACACACACATGTCCATTGCTTCACAGGTAATAGTTGAATGGGCCTGAAGGATCTACAAGGCTAACCCAAGGGAATACCTTGGCATCAGGCCACATGACAATAGTCCCCAGTGTGGCTCAGGGGTGTAGTCCCTGGAGTGATCCCCAGGGGTGGGTATTATATTTACCATCCAGTCATCTGGGTTAGTATTTTGGGTGGTCAGTGATGTGCACTGCTTCCCATGTATGTGATCTAGATTCCCTAACATGGACAGTGTCTGGGTTGTGCACATGTCCCACATGCATGTTCTTTGACATGTGGAAGTGTACTTGAGGTCTCTGGGGCATGTTGTGTGGACAGACTGTTATCTTCTGACCTTATTTGGTGAGACCTGGCTATGTAACTGAGGTCGTGCTTGCACCTACATTGACATCATGATATGGGTATTCAGTGGAGTTAGTGGCATCTGTCCATACAGGGCATGTGTATAAGGCATGGTATTCCATTTGTGGTATACATTTGCAGGCGTTCAGTGGGGAACATGGCAAAAGGGCCACTGTACAGATTTATTTGGCTACTGAGGGGATGGAATAGGGTGCCATGTCCTTTTACTTGCTGGATAACACACAGTCAGGAGATGTAACACATCAAAGTACTTTCTGATACCAGTGGCACTGTTGTGGTCAACAGGCATGTAGTCCACTGCAATCACACTGTGGTTACTATCTGTGAGGCAATATGCAGGGAACTACCAATATAGTGGTTGTTGCCTAGCCAAGTGTGTTTTTGTATGAGACATGGGTGGAGAGTGTTCTCTGAGTAATACAAGGGTTGCCTATATTGTTCAACAATCCATACTTTTCCATGTAGGGATACTGATTGTCTACACCAACCTCTCTGGTGTTTTACATCTGTTGGCCTTGAAAGGTGGACATTGTGACATATAGTAGGTTCTCAATATAATAATTTAGCAAAATCCACCTCACAATGGATCCTGTTATTACATAATCACAACAACCCTTACACAGGATATTGAAGACAGGATCATATACTTGACAGTACTGAGATTCAAACCTCTACCTAGCTATGCATTGTTACTATAGTGTACAGTGTTTATCGCATACACCATGGAGTTATAGGATGGATGTTCTCCCAAGGTACTTCTAAGGTAAGGAACATCACCAGCCCATGTAAATACTGGCATTGGGTGATGCAGTGGGTGAGAGATCCCAAAAATAATTGTACCCCACACACACATTTCCATTTGCCAGGGGTGAGGTTCAAAACCTCTATCTAACAATCTTTATAGACCATTATGTTACGCATTTACCACATGCACCACTGACCTTACATGGTTTAGGGTTGGCAACAGGCACTTCTAAGGTGGATGATATCTGCAGGACTGCTAAAGTTAGGCACTGAGATGTATACTGGGTATAAATGGAGCCAAAATATTTGAGGTACAGACATGTGTACACACACAAACACTTGCTATGGATGAGATTTAAACCCATACCTATGTAGTTACTACTACTACATTGTTCTGCATTTATGGCATGTGCCATGGAGCTTATATATTGGAAAGCTATGCCAAGGTATTTTTGAAGGTGAGTAACATCAGCAGCAATGCTAAAGGAGGGGTAAGGGGAGAGTAGTAAGTGTCAATGTCCACAGAATCAGGTATCATCAAAGACACACACACTCTTTCACACAAAGACACACAGTTTCACAGTTGCCATGTCTGAGATTAGAATGCCTACCTAACTAGTATGCTACACTATAGTATTACGCAGTTATTGCAAGCACCACAGAACTTATATGTTGGAAAGCTATCCAAAGGTATCTTTGAAGGTGAGTAACATCACCAGCAGTGCTAAAGGAGGGATAAGGGGAGAGCAGTAAGTGTCAATGTCCACAGAATCAGGTATCATCAAAGACACACACACTCTTTCACACAAAGACACACAGTTTCACAGTTGCCATGTCTGGGATTAGAATGCCTACCTAACTAGTATGCTACACTATAGTATTACGCAGTTATTGCAAGCACCACAGAACTTATATGTTGGAAAGCTATCCAAAGGTATCTTTGAAGGTGAGTAACATCACCAGCAGTGCTAAAGGAGGGATAAGGGAAGAGTAGAAAGTGTCAATGTCCATAAAGTCAGGTATCATCAAAGGCACACACACACACACACACACACACACACACACACACACACACACACACACACACACACACACACACACACACACACACACTCTCTCTCTCTCTCACACAAACACACGCAGTTTCACAGTTGCCATGTCTGGGATTAGAACTCCTACCTAACTAGTATGGTACACTATATTATAAGTTATCACAAGTGCAATGGAGATTATATGTTGGAGAGCTGTCCAAAGGTATCTTTGAAGGTGAGTAACATCAGCAGTAGTGCTAAAGGAGGGGTAAGGGGAGAGTAGTAAGTGTCAATGTCCATAAAATCAGATATCATACAAGACACACACACACTCTCTCACACAAACACACACAGTTGCCATGTTTGTGGTTAGAACTTTTACTAAATAGCATGCTACACTCTAGCATTATGCAGTTATTGCAAGCGCCATGGAGCTTATAGGGCTAGTACTTAGCCAAAGGGTTATTTCAAGGTGACTGACATCAGCAGTAATGCTAAAGTAGGGCAATGGAAGGTGTAGTGAGTGTGAATGGCCTCAAAATAATTCATCTCCGCACACACAGAGTTTCACAGTTGCCATGTCTAGGATTAGAACTCCTGTCTAACTAGTTTCCCTCACTACAGTATTACACACCTACCGCATGTGTCATGCAGCGTCTAGGGCTAAAACTTGGCTAGAAGGTTATTTCAAGGTGACTGACATTAGCAGGAGTGCTAACATTGGCAATGGGAAGTGCAGTGTGTGTGAATGCACCATTAACCATTCATCTGGAAACACACACACTCAGTCACACATAACTTTACATTTGACAGGACTGTGTATACAAATGTTAGATGAATACTGATTTGTACTATCATGTTACACAGTTATCACAAGCACCGCAGAGACTATAGGGCTGAGGGCTACCAAAAGTAATGTCTACAATGATTGGCATCAGCACATCATGTGATATCAGCCAATTGGATGTGTGGTGGGTGGGACAAGTCTCATAATGGAAATCTGTCATCCACTGTCTGTCTCTCTCTTCCCCACATCTCTGTGTGTGTATGTTTGACATATTATAGTGTGTTGGCCTTGAATATGCATGAGTATTCTAATCCAATGCATGTGCAAAGCATGAATGGTGTACAATGTGGTGTGTGTGCACAGACATCTGCAACTGACAGATATGTATAGTCCACTGTGTTATCAGATATGGGCTTCATTTCTCTAAGTGTAGGAGCATGCCCAGTATGACCTTCTGTACTGAGTGTGTGGATCCATTCCAGGTAGGTTGTACTCCAGTCCAGGGTTTGGTATTCTATGCCTACAGCTAGCAACCTGTTTCTGCGGGATATCTGAGATAGGTTGACAATATGGAGTCACAATGTGCGACAGATAGTGGGATACTGTAACTATTGTGTCTGTGCTGCTTGTGTTACATGGTTGGTGTTAGCAGAGATATTCAGACATATGTACTGTTTTACACTGTGCTTTATTATGTCATCAACTACTGACAGATATACTTATTTGCTCACAGTTACTTCCTGGGAAATACAAGATGAATGAAGCTGTGTCTGGGATTGTGGTCTGCAGCCTACATATTCTTGCACACTCTTGCCATTTTGGAGGGGTAGCTGGAGAAACTTGCGATTGGGTCTCTGTAAATGGTCCAGCACCTTGGTACTATGGTGGCTGAGGATCCCCTTCTTGTACATATATCGATGTAACAGAATGGCCATATCCTGCTGTGGCCATACCTCTCAGCTGTACAGATTCACCTAATTTACCCAGAGGCAATGCTCATATATCTAGTCAGTTGCCCTTCACGTTGTGTTTTACGAGCAGGTTTGTAGCCAACCATTACTGGGTGTGCAGGCAGGGGTAGTTTGGACATACATCAGAGTTTCAGAATTCACACACTCCATGACAGCCATTCACACCCCCCACTCTGTTATTCTATCCTCTTCCTAACATTATGCCAGTGATATCTGAGAAGTATCCCTATAGTTGTCCCTTCATCCCAGCAGTATTCAGGGGTTTGTCCACAGTTCATGCAGTAGGACATGGTGGGCATGCTACTGGGATTTGTCAACATGGCCTTGCATTTGTGTTCTGTTGATGTGTTATGTTGTTAGTTGGGATGCCATGAGATACCATACATTGGCACTACAGGTGAGGCACAGGCCTTTAACAGAGGACTGTAGGCCATTTGGTAGTGATGCAGGCCATCTGTAGCAGGCCAGTGCATTCTGTCACTCCTATATTCCCAGGCTGTGAGCCACTGCATTCTCCTGGGGTGACAGGGTAAGTGTGCAAGGTGTTAATGGCAATAGTTCCTGTCCATATTAATCTATTCATCTGGATGCTGGCAGGGTGCTGCTTACAGCTAGGGACACACATGCATGGGACACCTCTTCACCATGCTGCATTCTGTGGGTATTCCCATACAGAACTGGGGGTCATACTGTACTCATTCCCAACAGCAAGGATATGACCTGTGATAAACCTGTGGCTGATGGTGGGGAGAGCTGAGTGCATGTGTGATATGGAAGCTTCTTGCAGCTGACTCACAGATATACATGGGACATTCCCCTTATGCTGCCTTGTGCGGGGACATAGGCAGTCTCTCATTACTTCATAACTGTCCCTTTTGTGGTCTGCCACTGATTGGCCAGACTACATCAGTATTCCCTACTATACAGACAGCTAATGTGCTGCTAACCTGTATGTATAATTCTGAAGGTGTGTGCAGTTGACAGTTACATTTTCTGTACTCTGTCTAGGGTACTTCCACGTGTGTACTGTGTGTATGTCTGGGCCCACATTCATGGCATGTCCATCTTTCAGAAGGTGACAGATATTGACATCTGGACAGTGAGTATGGATGACTGCTGACATGGGTATTGCTGAGAAGCATTGTCGTTGGCACTGCAGTTGTCGGAACATGGCCTTGTCATCAACAGTACTGGCCATAGGCCACCAAGACACAACCTTCCATGCCTACATGCTGACCACTTCCAGACAATATTGAACACACAACCTAACACACGGACCCCTGCATATTGTGCACATGCACCGATCTATCCTGTAGATTGGGCCAGCTCAGGTAATCTGTGCTCCACTGTTATTAAACCCACATGTACATGTTACTGCATTTCTACATAGGATTGTGGGGGTGCACACCTGATGACTTTAAACATTTACAATGACTGTACTGGTATTCCAGGTACTCTGTTGGCTTCTATTTCATTTTTGTATTCTGACCTATCATGCAGACTGGAGGCATATCAGTAGAGTACAGATCTTAGGTTTTGTTGGCCGAGACTTCAGTTTCAGACTTCTTACCCTTCAGAAATAACATACAGCTGCCAGACCTGTTGTAGTCTATCTGTGTAGGTCTGGAGGGGGGCTGTTAACTGCTGCCATCAATTGGAAGCCTTAGCCCAGCCTTACTTTATGGTCATCTACACCTGTCCTGCTGTCTGAGGCTGGTGGTGGGTATGTGTGCCTCACTGACATGCATGTGTGTGTCCTATGGACACACATTTGGGACACCACATGTACTGCAGTGGGATTTGTCACCTTGTCTAGCATTGCCTAATTCGTTGACACCGGTATTTGTTAGGAATTTCATGCTGCCCATATAGGTGTCCACTATCTGCTGCCATCCCATTCAGCTACCCAATTCCCTTGCATGCTCACATCCATACCATAGATACAACTATCATAACATACTACTCCATTTAGCAATTGATAGGAAGAGTTACTTACTTTGTGGCTGTGCCAGTACTGAGGATGGTGCTGGAGGGCTGACTATGTAAGATGCACATAGTACACTGCCTATACATGGCAAAGCACAGGTAGTGTCATGTTTGGTACCCTTTTACTGTATGTGCAAGTCAGAGAGAGGTGTCATTTACTGGGTAGCTACCATGTCAGTGCATGTGCTATGCACTGCATCTTTGCCAAAGCCTGGGTATACTGGGCACACCTTCTTTTGCCTACATGGGCAGGTTCAGGTTGTTCCTCCTCAGAGTCCCTCTGTCCCTCCTCCTCAGAGTCCCTCTGTCCCTGTGATGGCCTTGGCAATGGTGGGGGGCTGCGTGGCCTTACCCAGTGCTGCTCCTGCTGCAGCTGTTTCCACAGGATCATATTTTTGTAGCATGCCACATACTATGAACATTTGTGTACATGTAGCTGGAGAGTACTGCAAGGTTCCACAGAATTTGTCCAGGCAGCGGAACAGCGAATTGAGCATCCCAAACACACACTCTTTTATGATTCTGGTTTGTGCGTGTGCCTCATTATGGAGTTCTTGTTCGGGTGTGTGTGCATTTCTGATGGGTGTCATCAGCCACGGCTCCAGTGCGTAACCAGCATCCCCCACTAGGTGGTCATATGGGATGTCCCCACTGGCAAATGACTTGTACAGCTGTGTCATATGCCAGATGTGTGAGTCGTGATAGCTTCCAGGGCTGCCAGCACACACATTCAAGATAATGCCCTAGGCATCGCACACAACCTGGCAGTTGATGGAGGGGAAGCCTTTGCGGTTTATGTAGAGCCTACCCCGCTCGCTGGGTGGTGCTTTGATGTCTATGTGCATGCAGTCTATAGCACCCACTACCTCAGGGTATTCTGCTATTTGGTGGAAGAGACGCATATTGCTGGTCAATGCCACATGGGTGTTGAGGAAATATATGTGCTCATCGGCATGTACTGACATGGAATCCAGGAACTGGTGGAGTACCCTGGATGCTGATGCCTGTGAGATCCTCATGATATCCTCAGTTGCCCTTTGGAAGGTACCTGTGGCTAGTATTCTTAAGCCTACACATACCTTGGTATCCACTGGGATGGTTCCCCTCTCTTGGTTCTGTTTGTGAGGTGTGGCCGGCACAGCTGAAAAATTTGCTGTAGAATGTACCTGTCCACCCTATAGTGCTCCACTATCTCCAGCTCATGTAATCACTGGTAGGTTACCCTGGTCTGTAGGCTCCTCTTCTTCTCTTCACTGTGGGTTGGTCATCAGGATTCACATCCTCACCACCCTCAGCCTCTTGCACATGTTGATGTATGAGAGCAACAGCAGCCTCTAACATTTTGTTAGTTTTGTCAGATAAAATTTCCCCACCTGTGTACACTGGTGGTGTAGAGTTTGTGGGAAAAAATAGACTGGAAGATGTTTGCATAGTTTATACTAGTGTGCTGGGCTGTTCCATGTGTAGTTGGCTGATTCTGATGCATTTCACCTGCCAGCTATGCTACTTCTCCTTGATTGCCTTCCTACTACTGTTTTCCTTTCCTATTGCCTTCCCATTTAAGCCCCGAAGCGCAGCGTGCATACCCAGTGCTCAGATGTGAACAGAGCTGCTATTTCTTGTTTTTTTTTTTTTTTGTTTAAAACCCGGTGCATGGCACTCCCACCCATTTAGGCAATGTGGTGTTGCTGCACTTACATGGTTGGGTGCAAGCTAACACTGAGAGGAAATCTGTGATTCAGTATCAGTCCCCTCATTTGCATAAAACAGAATGCTAATTCTTAGTTACCACCCTCACACTGAGCCTTCCCCCTTAGCAACCATTATTCCTTGGTATTGTTGTCTTATGCATGCCATTGACTATTATGGCAAAATGTTGAATTGTATTTAAAAGCTTATTTCCAACTTTTTTTTTTATTTTCAGGCCGATCCTGTTTGTGCACCACTGCCCTAAGCTTAAATTGCTGAAATCATCCCAAAACAAATAAAAGTTATTTTTTTTATAATTTTGCAACTATTTCTCATGCCAATGACCATATATTTGGCCATTGGCATGCCTACTACATTGAATACATGCTTTCATTGGAGCTGTTATGCCTCCATTTTGTAATTTGCAGAAATGTATTCGGTTAGTAACCAAATGCATTTCTGCAGGTTACAGTATTCCTGCACAGATGCCTGCCTGCTTCCTGGATCACTAATTCACCTAATTTGCATGGTTTTCACCAGTAAATGAGGTAATTAGCATATAGCAGTGGTGTCCATGCAGGAATAGTGTAGGAGTGCTCATGCATGTCCTGTATCGCTCGCCGGCCATATTGCAGCAGCTCTTGCACTATTCCTGCACAGCATGCAGAGCTTGCTGAATCCGGAGGTATGTATTTTTTGTTTTATTGTGACTACTAAACATTTTCCTCTGATAACTATAAAGTATATGTTTGAGCTTTTAAAGGAAATTATCAGTTTTATACTTTGAGTGTTTACCAATAAAGTAATGTTTTGGTCAGGCATACTAAAATGGTTTTGTGAAATAGCAAATTTAAATTAATAAATGTTAACTAAACTAAGATCCGCACTAGCCATGGAATGAAAATAATTCCTAATCTGATGGATAAACCTAAATCCATCAGATTATCACTCATACCTTGACACTTTAGAACATCTGAGCTCCATAAATTGAGTTATCATATGCAGAATATTTGTAATAGGAATAAGCAATATTTATATTATTTTAAACAAATATAGTACTATTGAAGATTAGACAGCATTCTAATTTAATATAAATGTTTACTTATTGTATAAGCAATTAATATTTACATGAAAGATAGATGACAAGCAATTCAATCATAGTGAAGTAGGATGTATCACATATAAAACCTCAGTAAAGGATTACAGCACACAGTTATTTCATAGGTTGGTAGGTTCATAGGTTCATACTAGGCTATCTGCCCTAGGGCATTTATAAGCCTAGCCAGAATGTGTTTGGCTTTCGCCACCCATTTTAAATTTATTTTGCTATGCCCTTTTTTGAGGTTAGTATACTGTGCCTCTGTCTAACAGTGACACAGAAGTGATACCTGGGGTAAACCTACGATCTCCCATCCACTCATCAAGATTCCTCTTGAAGAGAGTCAATGAGGGACTCTGCCTAACCTGGACTGGGATTTTATTCCAGAGTGAAGGGAGCCTCTGGATTATGAATCTGTCCCTCCAGCATGTCCTATTTATTTCAGTGCTGAGGTTCAAGTCTCGCGCGCGTAGCTCGATGGGATTTGGATTTTCTGAGGTGCAGCATGTCCATTAATTCCGGGTTGGACATGGCTTTATACATCAGGCACAGATCGCCTCTGAACAGGCGGTATGCCACTGAGTAGAGCTGGAGTTTCTTTAACCAGGCAGCATATGGCATCTGTTTGAGCCCTTTGATCCTCTTGGTGAGATACTTTTGGGGTCTTTCCAGTTGCTACAGGTGTCTGGTAAGGTACATCCCAAAAGGGGCATTGTACTCAATTATGGGCCTGATGAGAGATGAGTAAAGAGGCACGATGACCTCCCCTGATCTAGATGTGAATCCCTTCATGATTAGGTGGGCTATATAAAATGTTTTTCTAACCACTTTGGCCAAGTGGTTGTCAAATGAGATATTGCTATCAACTTGGGTCCCCAGGTCCCTAATTACTTCTTCTGTATTTAATGGATTACCACCTATGTGGTAATTTGTGGGCACTTTGTTTTTGCCAAAGGGGATGACTATATATTTTTTGGCATTTAGCTTGAGGCCATGGCTCTGGCAACAGTTGTCTGTTTCTATGAGGCCCTTTTGGAGGATGCTTGTGTCGGCTGGAGAGTCGATTATGGCACCCAGTTTGCAGTCATCTGCGAACTTGGTCAGCCACAGTCCTTCCGTGTTGGTCTGTACCTCTGAGAAATATATACCGAACAAGAGAGGTCCCAGGACTGAGCCTTGTGGGACACCACTTGTAACTGGTTTGGAGTCTGACATGGCTCCAGCAATTCTAACCATGTGGGTTCTGTCCTTGAGCCAGTTTGCAATCCATCTAGTGACATAGGGGTTATATTTAAGCTGGTGAGCTTATCTATAATGCCAGTGGGGTATTGTATCGAAGGCTTTTGCGAGGTCCAGGTAGGCTGTGTGGACCACCTTCCCCTTGTCAATGGCCTTGGTGACTGTTTCAAAGAAATCAACCAGGTTTAAGAGGCAGGATCTGCCCTTAACAAAGCCGAACTGGGTAGGATCCAGTGTCTGTAGGTCCCCAATATCTTTATTTATGAGGTCCATGATGATCCTTTCCATAGCTTTGCAGACCAAGCTAGTCAGGCTTATGGGGTGATAGTTTCCAGGATCCATTGAGGCACCACCTTTATGGAGAGGGACCACTGTTGCTGTATGCCACTATTTGGGCACATATCCTGTAGTAAGGCTGAGATTGAACAGTAGTTTTATGTTTGGGTTTAGCTCTTCTTGGAGTTCATGTAGGACGCAGCCTGGGACACCGTCTGGTCCCATTGATGCTGTGTTTTTTGCTTTGGAGAGGGCAGCTCTTACCTGAGCATCTGAGATGTCAGGGGGGCCGCACTCTGCTGGGATAGATATTTGCCCTTTTGGTGGGGAGGGGGGTTTGCGCTGAACCTGTCAGCTAGGATGTTGGCAATGTCTGTGGGTTCAGTGTATTTTTTTGTCATTTTGGACTAATTCTGAGCATATCTGGGAATTACCACCCAGGTTCCTAACATAACTAAAGAAAGCCTTGTGATTATCCTTAGTGTCCTGTGCAATTTTTCTCTCGAAGCTGGCCTTAGACAATTTTATGAGTGCCTATAGTTTTTTGCTAATACTGATCAGTGATGCCTTCCCTTTTTGGGATTTTGCTCTATCATTTAGTAGCTTCCTCCTTCTATTGTATAGTTTGTTTATGGCTGGGGTCCACCAGACAGGACGTCTGACTTTGGAGGATTGGGTCTTGGTTTTATTTGGGATCGCATGATCCATGCATTCCTGAAGGTGTTCATAGAATGTATTTATAAAGGATTCTGCGGTCTGGGTCGTATTTTCCACAGGCTTAACATATTCACCCTTATTGATGAAGTATTTCAAAACTTATTACTTAATATAAATAGATGGTAGTAATATTTATACCTAATGTTTATAACACAATGTATTTTACTGGATATATCAAGTTTTATTTCATTGTTTGCCAGCATTTAAGTAATCACATTGTTTGTTGCTAACTTACTTAAAGCATCACGTTTGTTTTATGTGAACATTGATGAAAGTTAGTGCATTTTAATTATCAGTGCATCCCTCTTCCCCCCATTTCCTGCACATAAGGATTTTTATATCTGTCATTTCTTATTATAAAATGATTGAAATTATAGATTAAAAACAACAAATTCACTTATTGTAATTAATGATTACAAGCTCCCTTTCCATATTCATAAATTGCCATTTTATGGCATATAGTGAAAGTTTTTAGATTTAAATGGCAACATTCTATTTTGTATAATCAGCAAAGGTTAAACAGAATGATTATTGTCAATTTTATTTATTTTTTATTTATTTATTTTACATTTGTTTTCTGGGATAGTCCAACTAGACTGGGTCTATTTACAGCAGAGGCCCAAGGAGAAAAGCTCCACATTTATTAACATAAATACTAGAATTTAATACATCATAGTAAAAACTGATAACACAGTGTAACAGCAAAATCCAGGTAAAAAGACAGAAATGTAAAACAGACAGGATACAACTTAGCAGTTAAACAGACAAAATGCATTTTAGCGTTGAGAGTCATTACATGCATCATGTTAAAATGAAGTAGCTATATTAAACAGATAAAATGTGTTGGATGTAAGAAAGTGTAGCATTTACAGTAGGCAAGTAATAAGACCTTCCAACTTTCCAGAGAGCTAAAGCAGTGATTTTTGGTTATGCATGGGCAAAGCCAGGTGCTTATAAGATGTGATGTTAGAGAGTTTTTGAAGTGTGAGGTGGTGGGGATGGAGGTCAGTGATGAGGGGAGGTTCTTCGAGTTTCTTGCAATGATGTGGGAGAATAGTGCTTTGCCAGCAGTGTTGCTAGCCCTAGAGATGCATACAAGTGATTTGTCACTAGAGCGGAGTATACAATTTGTTGCATAGTAGGTAAGTAATTGACTTAGTGATGGGGTTTTATCTGGATACTTCAGAATGTAATAGGCAATAACCAGTTGGTGGTAACTTAGTAGTTGAAAAAATTCTAACCATTTTAAGTCCCTTAGAGCTAGACAATGATGGGATCTGAAGGTGGCGTTGTTAGCAAATTTGGCAATATTATTATAGCATGACTCAAGTTTGTCAAGGTCAAGTTTTCTGATATAGGTAAGAACTGGTGCTGCATACATTAGTGTGGACAAAAGATGAGTTTGGGCTAGGGTGAGCCATGCTTGATCTGAGAGGAAGTTTTTGTGTCTGTATAATGAGCCCATTTTTTGTGAACCTTTTTGATGGTTTGAGAGATATGGACATCAAAGAGATGGTTTTTGTCAATCTCAACACCGAGGAGTTTGGTCTGGGCAGACGGAGAAAGGATAGTACCATTTTTGGAAGTAATAGAAAAGGAAAGAGGAGTAGCTTTTAATTTGTTGGGGGTAAATAAAAGCAATTTACTTTTATTAGGGTTAAGGATGAGGTGGATATTTGTGATCCAACTTTCCACAGAGCTAAAGGATTCCTGTGTCTGTTGTTGGAGAGTGGAAAGAGATGAGGATGAGCAGATTAAAGTTGAATCATCTGCATACTCTATGAGTGTGGCATGCTGGGTGGAGGTATGTAGATTGTTAGTGTAGATAGAAAAGAGAAGTGGGCCCAGTACTGAGCCTTGTGGTGCACCTATGAAAGTTGGAAGTAGAGGAGATAGTGCCCCTTGCCATTGAACAGATTGTTGCCTATCAGCTAGATAGTTCTTAAAGCAGGCAATAGCAGAAGGGGCAAAGGATATGGACGCTAGTGAATCTAATAGTAGGGAGTGTGAGACCATATCAAATGCTTTGGATAGATCCAAAAATATAGCAGATGTATAGTTACAGTCATTTTTGTGTTGCTTTACTAGATTGGTAAATGACAGAAGAGCAGTAGTTTTACTGTGGTGTGGCCGGAACCTGTGTTGCGTGGTGGAGAGGAGTTTGTGTGTGTTCAGGAAATACATGACTTGAGAGTGAATACATTTTTCTAGCAGCTTGGAGAGGGGAGACAGAATAGCTATATGATGGTAAATACTGAAGTTGTAGGAATTACTGCCTTTATGAGGAGGAATAATGTAAGACACTTTCCACAATTGAGGTATGTAGGATTCTTTTATGGATAAGTTTATGAGGATGGAAATGGGGTAGGATAAGGATTCCGTGGCTAGTTTTAGGGAGTTGGCAGGTAGACAATCAGTTGCAAGGGTGATAGGTTTTAATTTCAGAAGTAGTTTTTAATTTTGGAGGTGGGAACAGGTGAGAGAGTAAGGGGAGGAATGTTATTTAAATACTTACTTGGGATATGTGGAGGGTTGGTTTTGGACAATTGGCTGGATAGTGCCATTATGGATTCTGCAAAGTGGTGGTCAAATTGAGAGGCTATGTCCATATTGTTATTGATGGAGTTAGGAGCTGGAGTAGTAGTTTTGCTTGGTTTAAGTAGGGAGTTGATAGCTTGCCAAAAGTTTTGAGGATTTTGTGAGTGTTTTGTTTGTACAGTAAGAAAGTAGTTCTGTTTATCAAGTTTAGTTTGTATTTTGGCCTGATTCCTAAGCTATTGGTATTTTTGTTTGGCTTGGATGGTGTTATCCCTCTTCCAGATTTTCCAGGCCTTATCTCTATACTTTAGTAGGGCTCTTGTGTCCCTACTTAGCCATGGTGCATAGTTAGTCTTAACTCTCATTTTCCTGATGGGGGCAACTCTGTTAAGGACATCAGTGAAGTTACTATTAAAGTAGTCAACTGCCTCGTCTAAACCAAGGGAAAATAGTGGTTCCCAGTTACATTGTTTTAGAATAGTGTTTAGATCCTGGGGGTTTAGGTTCAGAGTGTGATTGTTACATTCTGTGACATTCCTAGTTCAGGCTTCTATTGTTTCCCTTGAACAACTTTGTCAGTTTGATGTCATGTATAAAACATTAGTTACCTTGGTAACAGCTTACGTATTATGTATGGTCAAGATGGGTTACAAAATCACAATTCAAGTTAAAGCAATTATATGACTTGTTATGCACATTTACTTATATGAGAAAATCGTCATGCTTCCCCTTGATCTTCAATATATTGTATGTCATGTATGACAAGCTAAGACAGTAGTGTTACTATACACAAGCCCATATTATTAAACAGTCTATTTTCAATTTTATACTATTTGTTCAGAATACGACTGACAATTTTACATTTTGAAGGGTTGCAGTCCTGCAAACAGTACTACAGGCTACCTCTGGTTCCCAGGAGCTCTTGATGTCTTCTCTATATTACAAGCTGCAATGAAAACAAAACAGACTTGATGATCTATTTTCTTTCATATGTGTTGTGAGAAATAATCTGTATGGAGATTTCAACCATAATGCTTCCACAGGGGGAAAAAATGATGTTGGACTTGTTTATTTTATTTCATAATGTTTGACAACCACAAAGTATAGTACAGACAGCGAGTATATTCTGGACTATCAAAATCTGTTCCATATGTTCAGAATTAGTAAAATAAGTCTGTCTGAAGTCCATCATCTAATTTTGTTTACTTTTCTGTAAACTGGAAGACCTCAGTCCAACACAGGAATTTTGACAAATACATTTTCACACCAACTGAGCTGCTGGGTGCCACTCTGTAAGGCTGCATACTAGCCATTCACTATACAATGCAGAAAGCTGTTGACGTAATGCCCTTGCAGTGTCATTCTCTGCTAAGTATCCATGAAGGAGAGCAGATAAGTCAGCAGCATACATCATATAAACATCAGTCATATTTAAGGCTAGGATGTGAGTTGTTCCCTATTATTCCAGCAGCTGTGAAAGTAACTGTACCTCTGCCAAGCAAAACATACATCTCAACAGACTGAAACAGAACAGGGATTTTGTGTTATTGTATTAGTCTGCATGCTAACAGGTTTGATAACATGTTTATGTGCTTGTAATAGAATGCCATGGTTCAGAGTAAAATAACTGCATGTTGGACAGACACTGAAGGATTATACATTTTAGTTTTGGATAAATTCATATAAAGAGGTTATGTTGCAAAGATGTCTTTGATTCAAGTCATGTCATTGTCTTAATAACAGAGCCCTTACAGGAGCTAATCTGTGCTATAAGATTTCTACTTTTTTTCATGCAAAACAAGCAAAAAAAAAAAGAAAAGATAAAATTTTCAAAGCCAGTTTCCTTAAATGTATGTGCTAGGAACAACACAGTTCAACCATCAGAAAAAAATCTACAGTCATCTTCCTTGTAAGGCATTCTATAAATTTGAAGAGTAGCTACCATTTCTGAATTCAGCAGTTAAACCTTTGAAGGAAAGTCTGCATAATTCTAAGGATGGCAGTTTCTTTAATTTCATGGCATACTTACATAAATCATATCAGTAAATGTTCATGTTGAGCTACACCAATACTGGGGAAAAGAAAAGAAAAAAAAAAGAAAGGCTAGATAAAAAAAAAACTTATTTTGTCCATACTATCTTAACTTATTTGTAATTAAAAACAGTTCCACAAAAAAAAAAAAACTGATTTTCCTTCCATGTTTATATTTTAGTTAACTGTGTCTCCCATATTTTATTTGCTAGTCAGTGTGTTGAGCACCGCTCCTGATAGACCTCTTTCAGACTTTACCTGGGAGCACTATCAAATTAAGTGACTACCTTAGAACCTCAGAGTTAGTTAAAAGGAGGCTGATGGAATCAAACTCTGGACTATGGGGAGAAGCTCAATAAAGCCTCATAGCTTCAGTCCTCTCCTCTGACAGACATATCATCCGTTGTTCCCACAATTTGTTAAATCACTTTCTGACATAACTTGGTGACTCAGCATGGTTCCCATGAATTCACATCTACTCACTTCATTGTCACATTGCTTGGAATTCTTCTAACAGGATGACTTTTCTCAAAATTTTTGAATTATTAGGTCAAGGACCCCAACTCCCAGGCAAACAGGAACATCACTTGATCATATTCAGATATATGAAGTACACAAAGTGAAACTGGTGCACATAGAGGCAATATGTTAATGAAACCAACTGATTCCTGATGGCATTTGACCATAGCTAAACATTTTTTGATCTGGTTTTGTAGGACAAGCATGTGTTAGAGCAGACTAAGCAACAACAACAAAAAAAAAGACTGCTGCTGAAGCCAGATTTACAAAAACTGCTGCATGATTTGAAGGAAACAACAGATTTCTTCACTGAAAAGGAAACATGGTATTGTGTAAATTCATTATCATCTCGATATATTTTATTACACTTCTGAATACTACGGAGTTACCAATGTCTTCTTCTTATATTGCCTTCTGCTAATCTTGTCATAGCCTGATGCTTTAGTTAAATTTAATTAAAATTTGATTTTAAAAGGAATTACTCATCAAAAGACAGACCCCGGGATTCATGAACCTTGCGCCAGGCGCACGCATGGCGTAGGCGCCACAACGCCAGTCATGGCCGCCGAGCGATTCAGGTACGATCCAAAGCCACGTGCATCAGCGGCGTACGCCGGAGTTGCACCGCCTCCGGCATAGGTATGTTAAATACCCCATGTGCGGTGTTGCACCATGCAAATGAAGGCAAGTAGCGATTCAGGAAGTGACGCAGGCGTAGCATAACACAACGGCAATGTAAACCAAAAAAAACGGTTTACACATATCCAAACATGACATAGGAGTAACGGAAGGCTGCCAACGTCAGGTGTCATAGTGGTGCAACATGGTAATGTGGAAAGAAACCGAGAATGTCAAAAGAAAACATGCAGAAAATGTAAATAATGACATAAATGTTATGTACGGAAAAACCACAGCAGAGTCCCAGGACATGTCCGCGGAAGGTGAGGAACACTGAAGTAATATGACAATGCCATAAAAGAGCAGTATAAGACACATCAGCATCACAGCCACAATACACCATAGTATGAATGGAAAGCCACAACCACAGCGCAAGGGTTGTCAAGGAGTGGCGGCGGTGTCTGGTGCCGTAACCATGTATTAGTAGTCAATGCCATGCAAATGAGGCAGATAATACTGAATCGCAAAACACCCGCCGGCATAAGGCTGCACCAAACGGCGCAGCGGTAATACACCGAGGAGTGGCCTACAGGGAATAGCTGTCAATCGCAGAGGGGTGTGACACTGTAGGAGGAAGCACATTGGAGGCCAGCAAACCTGGGCTGTACAATGCACATCACAGCATCAGGACCGGCATGTGAGGAAAGAGATTCACTGAAAGTACACAATGCGCACACAGATGCATGTGCACGAGGATGACTACGTTTTCCCAAACCAGTCATGTGACGGCCGCCCCGTCAACAACCATGGATACAGGAAGGTGATGTGGAGAATATGAGGAAATGCGGAAGCAGTGTAATTGGAGTCGTAATGAGCAATTAACAGCAATCAACTCACGAAGGGCAATCGGCGGCAGCGGACAACTCTGCATGCAGAAACGTGCAAAACGGGAAAGGGGAGGCATATGAATGCAAAGAAAGTAGTGGATGTTGCAGAAATGCAAAGAGCGAAGAACCGATACAGCACAGCCAAGGAGAGAGTTAGCATAACGGTGGCGGCACACAAAATGCATGATATGCCATGTGCCTGCAGGATGCACTCCCGTAAATAGTAGGTGCAACGTGCAGAAACAGTAAAGTAAGGTGTAAAGCTAAACCAATGCAGGCAAGTGTAATGTAACACCAAAGGCAACAGCGTTGCAGTGCCAACGGTAAAACACGGAAGATAACCCACAGATATGGCAGCAGAGACACACCCAATGACATCACTGGGTGTACAGCACAACACTATAAAGTGGGAATGCACACAACAGACAGCGCGATTTTCCAAATGCTGCGCCTTACGGTGTAAACACACGGGGAACTTTTAAAATGTATATGTTGGGTGCTGCCGTGGCCGTGATGTATCGGCATGTGGCAGAGACAGACGGAGTTGCGGAGGAGGGTGCCGACAACTACCGGAGGCCTCAGAGGAGAAGGAGAGTGTTCAGACCAAGGGTGACCTACCAGGAGCTGCAAGACCTGGAGATAGTAGAGCATTACAGGGTGGACAGGGACACGTTACAGCAAATAGCGGAGCTGTGCCGGCCAAGCCTGAGAACAAGAGACAACAGAGGGGAGCCCATCCCAGTGGACACAAAGGTATGTGCAAGCCTGCGAATACTGGCACCAGGTACCTTTCAAAGGCCAACCGGGGATATAATGGGCATCTCACAGGCATCAGCATCCAGGGTACTACACCAGTTTCTGGATGCCATGTTCACGACGCCCATGAGTACATATACTTCCCCAGATCTCAGGAGGAGTTGGCTAGCAATATGCACCACTTCCACCATGTGGCACAATACCCGGAGGTACTGGGTGCGATAGACTGTACGCACATAGAAATCAAGTCACCACCCGGTGAGCAGGGTAGACGCTACATAAACCGCAAGGGATACCCCTCCATCAATTGCCAGGTCATGTGCAATGCGCAGGGCATTATCATGGATGTGTGTGCTGGCAG
>NC_056742.1:431999208-432033842 GCF_019279795.1 Protopterus annectens | reverse complement strand
TCCTACCTGGGCTCGCTCACGTACACTACGCACGTGTCTGTGATTCCGGTGCACTCTCATTAATATGTATATGGCGCTACTGCGCCGGATATTCCATGCACCGCCGGCGCAGGCCTTACGCCAGCCTTGCGCCGAGCTTCATGAATCCCGGGGGTGGTTTTAACATACAATATTTTTATACTATATATATATATATATATATATATTTTACATATATTTTATATATATTTTTATATATATTTTTTATATTTTTATATATTTATTGGTATTTATACACCAAACTAATGTATTAATAAGAAATGAGTATTTCCTGTCACAATTTCTTTGATGATTTTACTTATATTTAATTTTTACAACATTTATATAAGTTGGAAACAAAATTATGAAATGTTAAGATCATGAATTCCTATGAACCTCTACAACTTTGTATTAACATTCAAGTGTAAATTACCAAAGGTTTGGTTCAGCATTACCTCAGTGTTAATTAGTGTCAATTAATGGCCAGCCTATTAGAAGTCAAGATTAATTAAGTGTGTTTTACTTAGATGTATTTAAACTGAAGATTTGTATGTGTAACAGATTGATGAAGTCTCCATATGGGAGATGAAAGCACTTAATCTGTTTTTTTTTGTCAAATAAATTGGTGTCTTGAAACATTTTACCTAGTGGTCTGTTGGACTTGGACCTTGAATTTATTGAAACTGAGTTTCCACGTTTTATTAAGAGGAAAACCTTTATTGTCACTGGAGAACAGCACCTATAACTGCATTTTTTATGTAGATGCTTGCCAATACACCGGGCATGTAATGGCTATGGTATATGCCATGCACACATCTAACACACCTACCCAGAATGCATGATGCACCTGTGCAGGTATTGTTGCTGTTAAATGCACGGCATCACAGTGGTGACCATGATGGGGTATTGGAAGGGTATGTCAGACACCTGCAAGATAACTAACAACCTGTCATTGCAGAATGTGTTCACAGGGAGTAACATAATGGTGGGAGACATGGCCTACAGTAGGGACATGTTTGGAGCAACACCCATATACAGTGCAACACCAGTGTATATACCTGTAGGACAATGGCAACTGTTGCAGAGTTACACTGTGGCATAACATATTACTGTGGTCCACAATATCAGCTGGGACTAGGCTGTAACATGTGGTGTTCAGTGTATGGGACACTTCAAATTGACACACATGTGTAGGCCTTACTTGCCAAGCATCTGCAAAAAGGCTGAAGCTGGGGAGGGGTGTCAGCATGACACACCAGTGCACTGCAGCAGGGATCATAAGGATTCTAAGAGTGGCTTATCTGCACATAGTCAGGTTTAGGAACTGTGGCAGATGTAACCCTACCCCCACAGCAATAGTAATGGCAGTGTGTGAATACCAAGAGATGTGCATATGAGTAAACCTTGCAATCATGCAGATTAGGGGGACATGTGTAGGCAGACTGACATACACTGGCAAATGCATATGGCCCACACTAGCATACCCCTGCCAGGAGAAGTGACTGCTGTAGTACACATAACAATAGGTGCAACAAACCACCGTGATAAGGGTGTGCACACTTATGACCACATGGAGTGTATGCATCGTGGTCAGCATCTGCACAACTAACATATTCCGTAAACACTGCATGTGAAAGTACAGGACATATGTCACATATCGGGCTCATGTACTGTTAATATATGCAGTGATGTGGTCCCATGGCAGATCAAGGAAGGTTGTGTCATATCAATAAGTGTGTGTACACCCCACAGCCACAGTATGCTCTGATTGTTGTCAGTGTAATAGCATTGGATTGGTCATACATGGTCCACTGATGTTGAGAGCTGTAAATCAGACATCAGGCATTCACAAATGACATCTGTCCACATATTATCCCAGGTATGTGTTGCTGAAAAACATAGAGGCTGTGAGCACTAAAGCTGACATAACTGACACAGTACTACACATTCAGCAATGGGTTGTACACCTATGAGGTGTGGTGCACAGTACATGGCAGGGTGCAGAACAGGTGCACAGCAATACTGTGTACATGGGTGCAGTGGTATCCAAGGGGAATCACCTAGTGACACAGCACATGCATCACACACATGTATACTGTTGCTCGCATGGATTGATTATAGCTACACTGCATGCTGTTGTGTACCATATGTTATGCATGTTGACAGATGAGTAATAGGAGGACTGTGTGTACTATCATTGTGCAACCTCACCTGTATGTACGTGTGTGCATCCTGGTGGGTAGTTAGTTTATCTTTAGGGTCAATCTGGTGAAGTGGATGGAGGTTGATGGGTGTAGGATGCATGTGTGCATGTGTGTGTGTGTTTGTGTGGGTGGCCATGTATGCACAAGTGTGATTGTGGGGTTGTTCATACAACAGTATCTCCCTTTGGGATCGTGCAGTACATGGACATGGACTGCCACATTACACACTAGGAATTCTTGTCATGTATGCAATCGCAGGACAGCTGATGGTATAATAAGGCATGTAGCATGGAACAGGCACTGAGATGGAAGGTAGACACCAGATATACGCTTGATATAATATTCAGCAGAGAGGTGACCGACAACCCATGCATGCAGCACTACAGATGCATTGGGGAATTAGTAGTCAACACTAGGGAGTGCATCCATATATAACAGTCGTCACATGATAGGCTGATTGAGCAGAATATCTGGCATGTACTGAGCAATACATGCACATAACACTCCAGTGCATGATAATATGGAGTGAACATAGGAGCCCCCACATATAGGGGCCATGCTCATGATGTCCGAACATACACAGGGTGACCACTGAATGACAGCAGTGAAGCCATGTAAAACCACTCCACACAGGTCAGGCAGGTAATGGAGTAACAAGTCTTGAGTTGTGATCACTTGTCTAGGCATTTAGAGGACTGATACGTTAATGAGTGGTATCAATGAATGTATGTTACCAAGTGTGATGCAGGATGGAGAACGCATGGGAATATATGTGGGACTGTCTGTAAAGTCACGGACAGGCAGGTATTAAGGTGGTGTGTGTGTGTGTGTGTGTGTGTGTGTGTTTGTGTGTCTGTGTGTGTGTACTGTTATGCAATGCTGTACAGGTCTTAAAATGCATTTATTTTTTCCCCCACAGATGTCGAGGTGGGTCAGGGTCCCTCCTGCATGCAATCTAATGTTGGTGTCCATACAGACACCGAAGATGATGATAGTACTGTTGAAGCACAGGTGTGATTGTCAGGGGCCAAAACAGTGCATCATTTGACATCCCCATTTTTGCCACCCCACACACAGTTTCAGTGCCTATACATACCCCATCACCAGTGGCCATAGCGGAGTGACAGCTGGTGATTGGTGGCAGTGCACAGGAAAATATGGTAACCATGCTTACTGTGTCTGGTCGCAGCAGGCATAGTCAGATGTCTGGCAGGGCACCACATAGGTGGGTGTCCTAGGCTGCTCATGGTAGGGCCACTTGTCATCATGCCCCTGGCAGATGCAACACAGCTGGTACCAGCAGGTGCATGTTTCAGGCTGTCATGGCGGTGCAGGCATGTATGGAACATTACACCAGACAGGGCCTGAGGCTGCAGAGGGCTGCTCTCACATCTGCAAGTGACAACTCCCTTGAACTGTCTGGTGCCATCCGTGCATTAACTGAGCTCATGGACAGACAGTCTGGTGAGATGATGGCTCTCATCGACCGTGGTCTGTCCGTGCTTGAACATGTGGTGGGTGTGCGGCGATGGCTGCATGGAAATAGGCCAGCAACACCAACAGCTGGCAGTCAACGTAGATGTGCTAGGACACCAAGGGGCTCCTGTAGTGGCAGTACCAGCCCCGGCACTGCGAGGGGGGGGTGCTGTCCACAACACAGCAAGCCACGAGCATGTGGTCCTGGCCAGTCCCAGGAGGAACCTGGTTCCAGCGGATATTTGTCATCATCAGATGAGAGTAGCACATCGAGAACTTACCTGGATGTGCCCATGGAACCCCTGGCAGGCACAGTCCATGTGTCTATAGCTGGAGGCAAAAAACTGCACACCCTGCCAGGTATGGTCTGCAGCTATCCATAACCACCTGTGTAGGGCAGCCACATGGCAGAATTGTGTGCATGCATACTCACACACTATACAAACACACCTAGGGCAACCCCAGACCTACACACACCACATCACTGCACCCAGTTCACCTCATTACACCCCTCACCCACACACATGGTGTCAAATGTATGGCCCACCCTTGGCCTTTGGCAAACGAACAACACACCCTGAGCATATGATGATACTTGTGCCACATCCCTGTCCTCCATACAATCAATGCAGGGACAGGCTAATATGGTTCTGATGCACATGGTGACTGTGCTACATTGTGCCACAGTACTGCAGTGTAACATGTTGTTAGGAGTAAAGTGTAATGCATATATGTCAGGTAGTGTAGCCATCCAGCAATGATGCATTATAGCTATTAGTAACACTGGTTGATTGTGGTCTCCATAATGTTATCCATTTGTGTTGTAGGTGTACATGTGTCAGCATAAGGATGGTCTGCAGTCATATTCCACAATGGGGTATGGCACTGTGGTGACACCATGGCTGTGACATATCTGGGGTACAGTTGAACACATGTCACAGGTTTGTATAACAGTTATTGCCTGTGCCACATGGACAGGTGACCCGCTGGGACATGTATAATCTGCAACCTGATGTAGACTTATCCACATACATGCACATTCTTACTTGGCAACGCTGGGACTAGACCCCTATCTAGTTATTTAGTGATACTGAAGTGTGTGGCTTTCATTGCACACACCACACAGCGTTTATGGTGAGGTATGTCCAGGTTATATGTTACATTCAGAACATCCCGAGACATGTACGGTATGCTAATTGGGGATGTAATGGGTGTATATGGATACTGCATAGTGTGACATGCCTTCATATACACATTAACAGAAACATAACAGGCAGACACACATCCAAGAGACCTGGGCCTATCACTGCTAACTAACTTGACCATGTGTCCAATGTGTTACAGGTAGGCTGCACACAGCACATGCATAACTGGCCTAGATTGTGGTATCAGTTACCTGTATGGTTGATGGTGACAGTGGAAACTATAATGTGGTACATGGGACATATACCAGGTGTACCTTGATGTAATGACAGTGTACACTGCACCCACATACCGCAGTGGATATTGTACTCCCTGAAACCCATGATTATACTCTGACATACCCACCATCACACATTATCCACAACTGCAATACAACCCATTGTATATCCCAACAGTGGTACTACAGGGATATGCAGTTAATGCACATGCCATATGCACAGTAGGATGTTGCATTGTCATGCCTCACCTATGGGCAGCAACAACACTATCTGTACTACTGTGTGGCAATGGGTATAGTAATAGGAGTATGTGGCCTCAGAATGCTGTACCCTACAGATATACGGACATGCAGACATACACACACTTTCCAGAACACAATGGGTATCCTATGCCTATCAACCTATTTGTACAGCACTGTTGTGCTGGTACTGCAATGCTTGTGTAGCCAGTATGGAGAGGAGCTTAACAGGGTACATGTAGTGTCCCATACAGCAGCAGCCACAATTGACTATGGCAATGGGTGTTGTGGTGGTTATGAAGGCCCTCATGGAATTCCCAAGTACAGGTGTGCTAACACTCAGACACTGCTATACTCAGTCATGCACACGTACACATGTGTCAGTACTGGGGAGTATCGCTGCAGGTGGTCATAGCTGTGTACCTAGCTATTGTCCAAGGATAGATGGGTTGTATAGGGGTTGTGTGTACAGTGGTATCCTGCCACTTGCCATGTGGCAGCAGGCAATCTATCAACAGTCACTACTGTGGTGACCCTCATTGTGAGAGTGACATGCATCAGTCTATCCTCCCGGTGCCTCCTGCACATGGCCACTGAGGTGAGGTGATCAAGTTGACATGTATGCAACATGCATTACAGCACATGGTTAGTGTCTGTGATGGAGACCTGTACCTAAGCATGTTCTGTTGACTGTGGTAGTGCAGTGGAGTTACCTGTTTCATGTGGTGCATACAGTGTGTTATCTCCTACATGTGCCAGTTCTTACATAGCTGGGCATTCATGTCAGTGTCAATCAAGCTTAGGTTGCCTGTACATATCCCAGCTGGATACCTGCCATCTGCACATCTGTACATGGACTGACAGTCATCAGCTTGGCAAGTACCTATGCATTAGGATGAATGTGTTGACAGATAGACGTTTGACAACAGTATGTATGCCATAACTACATGTCAGAGGCCCTCACTAACATGTGTTGTACAGACAGTAGTCTACAGTTACATTCCACATGTTAGATCATTACCCAGTAGGGATTATATACTGTGACACAGCTCACACACCATGGATACAACAGGGAGGCCTCAGAGCCCAGCTCTGCCTGCAGGTGTGCCTGTTGTCAGTACTATATTTAGCACTCTACTATTGCCTGGGTAAGCACTGTCAACAGTAGTACCACCATGATGCACTACATGCCAGTGTGACAGTGTGTACTCTGGTCTACTACCCCAATATGTAACACATTTACATGTATAGCAGTGCTGTACAGGCCTCATATACATCTGTGTCCCACACATGACAGTCACACCCCTTGCTACTGTAATGAAATCACATAGGTGCATGTATTGTACATGGCATTACATACACTTATCACAGATGTCATTACCCTGCTATGTTATCAGACTGGGTGGTGTGAACTGGTTACGAGGGCTAAGCCATGCTTATCAGGTCTCAACATTGCTGAAATATAACAGCTAAGCTGAGTTGCGCACTGGTAAGAGAAGCCTACACTGTGTAAGCACTCGTATGTTTACCTGTAGCTTAGCACCGGTTAGCTTCGGGCAAACCCGCTTAAGGCTGCTCAAAACTGCCTTAACCATTCTGTATCCAGCAGCACTTGTTCTGCCCAACAACAAAATGAACAGCCCTTGCAGGTCTCAAACCCAGGACCCTGTACACTATAGTCACAACACTTAACCACTACACCATGACCACTGTCAAGGCAGCTGTTGTTTTTCCAATATATCTGTCAATACACATATTGATTAGTATTGAACAATTACCTTTACTTCCACAACTGTGTAGTACTTGTTATTAATATGACTATTGCATCATATGTGTTGTTTTGTCATAATGTACACATAGCAGATACATACAGTGAGATACATCTGGGAGGGTATACACAACCGTGAGGTTTACACATGACAGGAATATGGATATATACATATAATAGGTTGATATATGTCTACATATACATACACATATATATTCATACATATGTCTGTATACACATCTGTATAGTGCAACATATATATGGCCATATGTACATCTCTTCGTATGTACATATATATATATATATATATATATATATATATATATATATATATATATATATATATACATAAAATATATATATATATATATTGATATTTGTATATATAGTTATACATGTATGCACATCCTATGTGTACAGATATGCCTATTTATGTAGATATATATATAGATATCTATCACTATATGTGCATACATATCTATTCTGATATACCTATTACTGTCAATATATATGAAGATATCCATAAGTATATGTGCATATGTATCTCTATCTGTATATGTGTAGACATATATTGCTGTGCATATGTATATAGCTGAGTGTTTATATATATATATATTTATATATATATATATATATATATATATATATATATATATATATATATATATATGTACATATACATATCAATCTATGTATGTCAATATGTATATGTGTGTATATCTAAATAGATATATGGATAATTATATATACATATATGTTCACCATATGTCCTGAACATGCAGTGCAGCCCTACCTCAGCCCCAATAGTCCCAACTTCATAGTGCAAGGGGATGTCAAGTGTGCATTGCAGGTATATATGTAGACTATTTCTAATGTAATAGGGGTTGTCTTCACAGACATGTTGTGTATGGGACATCACATCTGTTTTTAACATGTGCACCATTGGCTATTGAGAGACATCCTAAGGACATCATAGTACAGTACAAATGCTAGTACAGTAATGATCCTGTGGACTACAGCAGAGATATGGCCAATAAATATGGACAATCTGATACACTTTGGTCAGTCCAGAGGTATACACAGAACCTCTTAGTGCAAGACATGTGGACCAAGCCTGACAATGTGGATGTTAACAGTCATGTAGATGGGTATATCACGTAAATACTGGTATACATTGGCCCCCATAGGTTATGCATTCCTACACCCCTGTCTGTCCTGACACATAATCACTGCTGGTACAGAGGTGCCATGGTCAGATACTACCCATTAGTTAGTGAAATACATCTGTACAGCATCCCGATGCTTTGTCTGACATACATGACTGTTATGGTGGTCTGGCAGCAGTACATCTGGCAAGTATCTGGACAAAACATCACACTGGGCAAATACAGTAAGCTGCTAGGCATGTAACAAAGCACTGTGCCGGCTATTGGCAGACTGCAACAACACTGGTCTACATTTCTTATGAGAGAATACACATGTGCCTGCATATACAGTAGGCTTTACAGGCATGTCACAGCATCAAGTAACAGACACCTGTGTGAAAGTGCATAACTACAACCAATTTGAACACAGCCATGTCCACATATAGTAATCTAGCGTAATATTACAGTATTTGGACTATCTGATCAACACCATCCTCATATGTGCCACTCACACACTAACCCTACATATACTGGGCCACTACACAGTGTGGTCTGATGCCTGTCTGTGGTGTGGGACATGTGTGTGTTTGGCCCTACAAACATGTAAGCCGATAGGCTAACATACAGTGGAGCAGCATGTATCATCAGATAGAACAGGACCAAGAACAATAACATCTGCCACAGTCTGTACACAGGCCAAGGTACATATTCACAATACACATACTGTCGACAATCACCATAAGTACACAGACCTCAGTACTGTACACACAACCAAAGAATGCCCAGGTTATGTCCTCAAATATAACCCCTACTATACATAACACGTGTAGCAGTCTGATATCTCACTGGCTTGTTATCTGATCAATAAATTATGGTGTACAGAACATATGCACCTCTTACTGCATGACATATGTACAAAGGTTGACAGATTTGTGGCTAGAGGCACAAACACAGGGCCAATATTGACATGTTGCTGTGATAACCTCTTAGATTTACTGTTGTAACAGCGTTTGTTGTGACATATGACCTATGAGGGATATAAAGTCAGTGACTCTCATGGCTGTCACCATGTACTCACACTATGCATCTGCAGTTCACAGATAGGTGCTCTGTGAGTAACACAAGAAACATAGGCCTGTCATGACAGGTATTAAAACATGTAGACCAGCCATATCCACACACACCCTGTTAAACCAACATTACTCAAAATGCAGAATAACAAAACTTACATTCTGCAGTCATGTCAGGCACATCCCCCTCCTGTGTGTTGGCCTGTTTCCACAGTGTATGTTGTTAGAGGTAAATCCCCAATCCATCTGTGATGCTGTTTGCAAAACATCAGATCTAGGTCCTGCTCAGAGTGAATAAAAAGGCCCAACACCAACATGATGTTCCTAGATATTGGAGTGTGTTTCCATGAAAAAGGCTATGGGAATGTTACCACAGCTGTTCCACATACAATCAGCTAGAGGAAGGCTGCAATTCATGCAGAGGCCATCAGCTGATCATGAGAATCACTTACAAAACACATGGTGGTGCCTAAGCAAAGCAGGTGTAGTACTCCACATTCACCAGACAGGGAGTGAGAGAGGCAGACAGAGGCAAAGAAACGTCAGGGAGGGGTTGGGAGAGTAAAACATAAGCATGCTTGTGTCACACACCTACCAGTGCAGGGTATCAAACCCCTGACTAAGCATTGCTATCACATGTCTATGCAGTTATTGGATGTGCCACATAGCTTACATATTGAGAAGCTGTCCAAACGTATATGTGATGGTGAGTGACATCTGCAACACTGATATGGTAGCAATACGGTAGGTATAGTACATTTGCCTGCTCACATGAACAGGTTTCAGCGTCAACACAGTCACACTCTCTCAGGGACTCACACACATTGACACACTTGGCAGGGTCAGGAATACACTTCCTCACTACTCAGTTTGCCACAATACAGTTCTGTGCAGGTATCACATGCACCACAGGGGTTATCCAGAGGTTATATGGGTAAAGGGTATGTGGAGGTGTCTGACATCAGACAGCATGCTTCAGTATGCCAATGGGGTTTGTAGTGAGTGTGAATCTGGTCAAAAGCATTATACACAACACACACAGACACAGAGTGCCAGTACTGACATGCAGGCATGCATTGCTTCATGGGTGCGTAGTGGTTTACTTTGCCAGAAGGCTATACAAGGTTAGGTGAAGAGTATACCTTGGCATCAGGCCACCTAACAATGGTCTGCAGTGTGGCTAAGGGGTGTAGTGTCTGGATTGGCCCACACAGGCGGGTATTGTATTCAACATCCAGTCACCTGGGTAACTATTGTGTGTGGCCATTGCTGTTCAATGCTTTCCAATGTTTGTGTTCTTTAGCCCATGACATGGACGCTGTTATGGATGTGCACACATCCCACATACATGTACAGTGACGTGTGAAACTGTACCTGGGGTGTCTGACTCATGTTGTGTACACAGATTGTTATAATCAGATGTACCTGTCCTGGCCTCATGTGCTGGGAACAGGTAAAGGACAGCAGGTTGACCCTGCAACTACATTGGTAGCATGATACAGATATTCCCTGATGTCAGTGGCATCTGTCCATACAGGGCATGTGTATAAGGCATGGTATGTCCTTTGTGGGTCACATTTCACTGTACCACATGTGTTGCAGGTGTCCAGTGGGGAGCATAGTGAAGGCACACTGTCTGCATGTACATGCATATTTAACTGATGGACAGGGTGTCATGCCCTCTGTCATCCACTGCAATCACACCATGGTTACTATCTGTAGACAATATGCAGGGTACTACCAACATAGCAGCTGTTGCCTAGGCAAGTGTGTTTGGGTATGAGACCTGGGTTGGGAGTGTTCTCTGTTTAATACAAGGGTTGCTTACTTTGTTCGCCAGGCCTTGATGTCACACGTAGGGGTATGGATGGCCACCTCAGCCTCTCAGCTATTTTGCATCTGTTATCCTTGTAAAGTGGACATTGTGACATATAATAGGGCCACCATATAAGAAATTTGCAAAACCTGCTTCACAATCAGTCCAATTGTTACACACTCAAAGCTACCTCCAAACAGGATCTGAATGACTAACACAGACACATGCCTGCCATGTCTGGGATTAGAACTCCTACCTAACTAGTTTATTACACAACAGCATTACGCACTTATAGGATGTGCCACAGAGATTACTGTCATATTTCTTCCCCAAAGGTGTATTTCACAGTGAATGACATCAGCAGGCTTGTCAAAGTAGGGCATTTGAATTGTAGTGAGTGTGACTATCTTAAAAAGCATTGCTCCCTACACAGAAACATCCACACTTGCCATGTGTGGCAATAGTACTATATCACACTATAGCATTACACTGTTATAGGATGCACCACAGAGATTATTGGACTACAACTTTCCCAAAGGTGTATTTCATAGTGAATGAAATCAGCAGCCTTGCCAAAGTAGTGCATTTAAATTGTAGTGAGTGTGACTAGCCTAAACAGCATTGCTCCCTATACAGACATACACACACACAAACACAGTTACCATATCTGGGATTTGAACTCCTACTGAACTAGTTTATCACACTACAGCATTACACAGTTACAGGACGCACCAGGGAGATTACTGGGCTACAGTTTTCCCAAAGGTGTATTTCACAGTGAATGACATCAGCAGCCTTGCCAAACTAGGGCATTTGAATTGTAGTGAGTGTGACTAGCCTAAAAAACATTGTTCCCTACACAGACAGAGACACACACATATAAATAAACACAGTTGTCATGTCTGGGATTAGAACTCCTATCTAACTAGTTTATCACACTACAGCATTACACAGTTATAGGTCACACCACTGAGATTATTGGGCTACACCTTTCCCAAAGGTGTATTTCACACTGAATGACATCAGCAGCCTTGCCATAGTAGGGCATTTGAATTGTAGCGAGCGTGACTAGCCTAAAAAGCATTCATCTCTACACAGACAGACAGACAGACACACACACACACACACACACACACACACACACATAGTTGCCATGTCTGGGATTAGAACTTCTACCTAACTAGTTTATCACATTACAGCATTACACAGTTTTAAGATGTGCCACAGAGAAAATGGGCTACTCTATTCTGAAAGGTGTATTTCAAAGTGGATGACATCAGCAGGCTTGTCATAGTAGGGCTATGGGGAGGGCAGTGTTTGTGCATGGGCCATAAACCATTCATCTAGAGGGTGACACACCACATGCAGGCACACACAGGGATATATTGAACAGGTATGTGTATACAGCTGCTAGATGACTATGGTCTAGTACAGTCATGTTGCACAGCTAGCACTTGCACCACATAGCCTGTAATGCTGACGGATACCAGTAGCTAATTTCTACAGTGAGTGACATTTACACATCATGTGGTAGTAGCCATTTGGCTGTGTGCTGGGTGGGACAGGCCTCATGACGGATGGCTCTTTGTCACAGTCATTCTCTTCCACACATCTATGTATGTCTACTTTTGGCATATTATAGTGTATTGTCCTTGGATATATGTCTGTATTCCTCACCAATGTGTGTGCAAAGCATGACTGGTGCATACTGAGGAGTGTATGCACTAACATCTGCAACTGTCAGATATGCATGGTCCACTGTTTGCAGACATGGGCTTCATTTGTTTAAGTTTGTGAGCATGCCCAGTATGACCTTTCAGTAGGTTGTTGCCTATCATTGCCTTAATTTCTCTAAGTGTGTGAGCATGCCCAGTATGCCCTTCTGTTTTGAATGTGTGGATCCATTCCACATTGTTTGTACTCTAGTGTAGACCTTTGTGTTGTACAACTACATGTAGAAAACTGTTACTGCAGGGTATCCATACATCATTTGGCAATATGTGATCAAACTGTGCAAGGGATAATGTGTACTGTAGGTGACTGTGCCTGTGATGCTTCTGCTACATGGTACTGGTGTTAGCAGAGATATTCAGATATGTGTACTGTTATACACTGTGATTTATTATGTCCTCAGGTACTGTCAGGTGGACATTCTTGCTCACAGTGATGTCCTGGAGAACAAGGGTGAATGCAGCTGCATCCAGTATTGTGGGCAAATGCCTACATATTCATGGAAAGTTATGCCATTCTGGAGTGGGAGCTGCAGACATTGCTTCTGGGTCTGTGTATCCGGTTCAGCACCTTACCTTGGTACAGTGCTGGCAGAGGATCCCATACTTGTACATCCATTGACATGACAGTATGGCCTTATCTTGCTGTGGCAATAGCTCAAAGCTATACAGATTCACACAGGTTACCCAGAGGCAGGGGTCATAAGTTAGGACATTACCCCTATTGTGATTATGGGAAAGTTTGTAGCTACCCATTTATGTGTTTGCAGCCAGGGATAGTGTGCCCACACAGCTGTATATCAGACCTTGCACATTCCATGCTGCCCATGCTCCCACCCCCCTAATATTCTATCCTCTTCCATTCATTATGCATACATTCTCTGATACTTTCCCTAAGGTTATCACCTCCCCACAGCTGTGGTTTGGTGTTGGCCCACAGTTCATGCAGTGGGACATGGTGGACATGTTACTGTCATTTGTCCACATGGCCTTGCATATGGCTTATGTGGAGTGTGTTATGCTGTTATTTGGGTGCCCATGACGTAACAAGCATTGGCAGCACATATGAGACACAGGCTTTTTGCAGAGGCCTGTAGGCCATTTGGTGGTGATGCAGGTCAGCTGTGGCAAGCCATTGCATTCTGTCAGTCCTACAGTCCCAGACTGCCATACAGTATATTCCCCTGGGGTGACAGGGTAGGTATGCTAGGTGTTCATGCCAATACTTTCTATCAGTATTGATCAGGTGGTGTGGATGCTGGCAGGGTGATCCCTACAGCTAAGGACACACCTGCATGGGACACCTGCACTGCATGCTACATTCTTTTGCCATTGCCATATAGAGGTGGGGGTCATATTGTACCCATTCCCCACAGCAAGGATATGACCAGAGAGAAATGTGTGGGTGGTGTTTGGGTGAGCTGGGTGCATGTGTGCTATGGGCACTACTTGCATCTAATGCACAGATATGCATGGGGCATTCCAGTTATGCTGGCATGTGCAGGTACATCAGCTGTTTCCCCAATACATCAGTCCTATCACATTTGTGATCTGCAAGTGTTCGGGCAGACGACACCAGTATTCCCTACTAAAGGCCCAGATAATGTGATGCATACCTGTTTGTACACTTCCAAGGGTGTGTCCATTTCACAGTTATACATTATATACTGTATGTCTGGGGTACTTTCCCCTGTGTACGTCTTGTATATCTAGCCCAACAGCCATGCCAGTTCAGTCTTTTAGATGGTGACACATATTACCACCATACATTTACAATAGGCTTACTGCTAGAATGTGTTATACTGGTGGGAATTGTCTTTGGCACTGCAGTTGTGAGGAAATGGCCCTGTTATCAGCAGTAGTGGGCAATGGCCACCAGGTCATGCCTCAACATGCATACATACTGACCACTGTCACACAATATGAAACACACACCAATCTATTACACACATACATGCATATTGTACAAATGTTACAATCTGCCCTGCTACTTTGGCCACCTCTGGGCATCTATGCTCCACTGGTATTATACCTACACATACATGTTACTACATGTCTGCATAGGATTTGGGGGGCACACCTGACTGTTACTACATGTCTACATAGGATATTGGGGGCACACCTGACTGTTTCTACATTGCTGCACAGAATTGGTGGGGAACACCTGACACTTGTAGACATTTGCTATGGCTGTACTTGTATGTTAGGTACTCCATTGCATTCTGTTTTCTAACCTATCATGCTGACTAAAGGCATATTAGTGTACTACAGGTCTTACGTTTGATTGACCTATATATTAGTTTCTGACTTCCTACCCTTCAGAACTAACACCCCACTGCCTGACCTGATGCAGTCTGTCTGCGTAGGACTGGAGGGGGGAGGTTACTCATAGGCATCATTCAGAGGCCTTAGCACAGCCTTTGTTTGTGTTTGTCTACACCTGTCCTGCTGGCTGTGAATGTTGTTGGGTCGGTGAACCTCCCTGACTGACATGTGTGTGTTATATGGACACACATGTGGCCCAGCACATTTCCTGCATTGGGCTTTGTCACCATGTGTAGTACTAGCTACTATGGTGACAACAGTATTTGTTACCGATTTCATGCTGCCACTATAGGTGTCTACTATCTGCTGGCATCCCATTCAGCCACCCGATTCCCTTGCATACTCACATCCATACCATAGATACAGGTAACAACACATACTACTACATTCAGGAATTGGTAAGTTGAGTGACTTACCTTGTAGGTGTGTCAGTATTAAGGGTTGTGTTGGAGGGCTGCCTATGTCAGATGCACATAGTACACTCCCTACACATGGTTGACCACAGGTAGTGTCATGTTTGGCATCCCTTTTACTGTATGTGCGAGTTAGAGAGAGGTGTCATTCCCTGTGTCCCTCCCGTGTCAGCGTATGTGCTACGCATTGCCTCTTTTCCAAGGCCAGGGCATACTGGGCACGCCTTCTTCTGCCTACTGGGGTAGGCTCAGGTTGTTCCTCCTTCAAGTCACTATGTGCCTGAGCAGGCCTTGGCAATGGTGGGGAGCTGTGTAGCCCTGCCCCATGCTGATCCTGCTGCAGCTGTTTCCACAGGATCATATTGTGTAGCATGGCACATACAGTGACACTTTGAGTACATGTAGCTGGTGAGTACTGCTAGGCTCCACCAGATGTGTCCAGGCACCGGAACCATGACTTGAGCATCCCAAACACAGGCTCTATTATAATTCTGGTCTGTGCGTGTGCCTCAATATGGAGTTCTTGTTCGGGTGTGTGTACATTTCTGATGGGTGTCATCAGCCATGGCACCAGTGCGTAACCAGCATCCCCGACTAGGTGATCATAAAGGATGTCCCCATTGGCAAATCTCTGGTACAGCCGTGCCAGATGCCAGATGTGGGAATTGTGATAGCTTCCAGGGCAGCTAGCACACACATTCATTATTATGCCCTGGGTATCACACATGACCTGGCAGTTGATGGAAGGGAAGCCCTTGCAGTTGATGTAGACCCTACCACGCTCACTGGGTGGTGCTTTGATGCCCCACTGCCACATGGTATTCTGCTATTTGGTGGAAGAGATGCATATTGCTGGCCAACGCCTCATGGGTGTCGGGGAAATATGGGAGCTCACCGGCATGTGCTGACATGGCATCCAGGAACTGGTGGAGTACCCTGGATGCTGATGCCTGTGAGATCCCCATGATATCCCCAGTTGGCCTTTGGAATGTACCTGTAGCTAGTATTCTTAGGTCTACACATACCTTGTTATCCACTGGGATGGGTTCCCCTTTGTTAGTTCTGTGTGTGAGGCGTGGCCGGCACAGCTCAACAATTTGCTTTAAGAGGTCCCTGTCCACCCTATAGTGCTCCACTATCTCCAGCTCATGAAGCCCCTGGTAGGTTACCCTGGGTCTGTACACTCTTCTCCATCTCCTCACTGTGGGTTGGTCAACAGCATTGACATCCTCACCACCCTAAGCCTCTTCCATATGTTGTATGATAGCTATTGGAGCCCCTATCAATTTGTTGTTTTTGTTTGTTAAAAGTTTCCTGCTTGCATACACCGGTGGTGTAAAGTATGTTGGAAAAGTCAGAGGGAAAGGTGTTTGCATAGTTTATAGTAGCATTCTTGGCTGGGCTGGTCTGCTGCCTGTGTAATTGGCTGATTCTGATACATTTCACCTTCCAGCTATGCTAGTTCTCCTAGATTACCTTCCTACTGTTGTTTTCCCTTCCCATTGCCTTCCTGCTTAAGCCCGCAAGCACGCCACATAAACACATTGCTCAAATGTGCACAGAGCTGTTATTTCCTGGTTTACTTTTTTTTTCATTTTAAAACCCAGTGTGCAGCATGCACACCAACTTAGGCAATGTAAAGAGTGCTAGGCAGCCTCAAGCACACCCCCTTGCTTAGCTCTGCTAAGCTAAGGGTAAACCTGAGCCACAGTGCTCCAGTCTGCTTACAGTATGTCTGACACACCCACCTATGATGTCAGGTAACTCCTAGGTTTGCACCAAGCTATTCCTGCTCTTACACTATTGGGTGCTGACTAGTATGCAGGGGGAAATCTAGGATTCAGTATCACTCCCCTCATTTGCATAGGATTGCCTGCTGATGCATAGTTACAGGTCCCACACTGAGCCTGCCCCTTTAGCAACCACTATTCACTGGCCATGTTGTCTTTTGCCTGCCATTGAGTATAATGGCAAAATAGTGATTTTGGTTAGAATGCTTATTTTAGGTTTTTTTTCTTATTTTTCACTCAATTCCATTTGTGTGCAGCTGCCTTACGCTTAAACAGCCGAGATCAGCTAAAAAAAAAAATAAATAAAAGTTGATTTTTTTTATTTTTGCAATGGCCTTATACTTGGCCATTGGCATGATTTCTACATAATATCCACCCTTTATTTGGAGCTGTCATTGCTCCGTTTTGTAGTTTGCAGAAATTTACTCCGTTACTGGCAGAGTACATTTCTGCAGATTACACTAGTCCTGCATGGGCAGCTTCCAGCTTCCTGGACTGAAAATTCACCTTATTTGAATGGATTTCTCCTGCAAATGGGGTAATTTCCATACAGGGGCTGAGTCCGTGCAGGACTAATGCAGGAGTGCTCGTGCACATCCCTACAGCTTATTCCTGGATTGTGCGGCAGACATATTGCCCGCTGGAGCTCCTGCACTAGTCCTGCACACCATGCATGGCTTGCTGAATCTGGGGGAGTATTTAAAAGCCACTAAATTATGCAGAGTAAGTGCTTTTTGTTAGTCTGATGAAGTCTGTGAACTATTAAGGTGAAAGCATTTACTCTGAGAAATTTTATGGCTTTTTAATAAATTATCATTCTGGTGGCTATGAAATACTCATTTTCCATTTTTTGGTTTGTTTATACAAAGCTGGATAACTTTCATATCATCTCCAGGGAATGAAATACTGCTATATTTTTCAGAGGAAGTATATGAAGCTGCATAGTATTTGCTTAATAGTAATAGGGTCTACATCACCACTTAATTAGATCCCAAGGATCATCATATAGATATACATAGTAAATAACAACAGGCCCAAATGAAATATTGTGTAATTTTACAGTCCATATGGTATGCTAACACCGGATGTAACCATTTAATGTGCCCCAAAAGGCATAAAGCAAACTATCCAAGGTTGGTAGTATAGACTGCAATAAGACCAGAGTCCTCTCAACAGAATTCTGTGGTTTACTATATCAAATACTGCAGAGACATCAAATACTTCAGAGACATCAAGAAGAAACAAAACTTCTTAACAGCATTGATTTTTTGATACGTATAAGAATATAATTTACCATCCTGATAATAGCTGTCTTGGTGAGGTGTCAAGTCTGAAATCCAGATAGATAATATACTCTGACCCAGTTGTCAAGGTAAGTGTAAGAAACCTTTGAAATAACCTTACCGGTAAATGATAGGATAGTAGTTATCAAAAATAACTGGAGTCCAGCTAACTTCGTGCTTTCATAAAATAGACAGAAAAATCTCAACCCATACAGAAAATGAGTAAATTGATCTAATACAACAACTAGCCTAGAAAAGAAGGATCCCAACATAAACATGTAGGGAGTATATTTGAAGTCAAGGATATCAACTGCAATAGCAATTTTAGAGGCAGCAGCACATCAATTCATTGTCATTGAATCAGTGGATGAAAATCATAATGTAATATTATATGTTACCAAAAGACTTCTAAATTGTAAAACATATTATTTGGAATGCATTCTTCTTCTTCTTTCGGCTGATTCCATTAGGGGTCGCCACAGCGGATCAACTGTTTCTATTTCTTCCTGTCCTCTGCATCTTGCTCTGTCACACCAACCACCTGCATGTCCTCTCTCACCACATCCATAAACCTTATCTTAGGCCTTCTTCTTTTCCTTTTACCTGGCAGCTTCATCCTTAGCATATTTTTCCCAATATACTCTGCATCCCTCCTCAGCACATGTCCAAACCAATGTAATCTTGCCTCTCTGGCTTTGTCTCCAAACCTTCCAACCTGGGCTGACCCTCTAATATACTTATTCCTAATCCTGTCCATCCTCATCACACCCAGTGCAAATCTTAACATCTTCAACTCTGCCATGTCAAGCGCTGACTCCTGCCTTTTTGTCAATGCCACTGTCTCCAACCCATATAACAAAGCTGGTCTCACTACCCTCTTGTAGACCTTCCCTTTCACTCTTACTGGTAATCGTCTGTCACAAATCATTCCTGACACTCTTCTCCACCCACTCAATCCTGCCTGTGCTCTCTTCTTCACCTCTCTACCACACTCATCATTACTCTGAACTGTTGATCCCAAGTATTTAAACTCATCCACCTTTGCAACCTCTACTCCCTGCATCTTTACCATTCTTCTATCCTCCCTCTCATTCAGACACATACATTCTGTCTTAGTCCTGCTGACCTTCATTCCTCTTCTCTCTAAAGCATATCTCCACCTCTCCAGAGTCTCCTCCACCTGTTCCCTACTCTCACTAAATAGTTTGGAATACGTTACATTAAGTGAAATGAGTTTTCAGTGATTTGAGCTTTCAGCGATTTGGTGTGAGTGTTTTAAAATTCAGTAAAATTAGTTTTCAGTGAATCAAAGCAGACCCATATATAAATAAATAAATAAAAAAAAAAATATATATATATATATATATATATATATATATATATATATATATATAGGGGCATTGTGTGGGTGCGCGGAGCTCACTTCTTTCAAAAAATAATTTTCATGGGTCTGTCAGGCTGAAGATTTTTTGTACTGTTTCAGTGAATGTAATCTTGACAAAACCAAGAACAACTCATAACTTGCCACTGAGAGGAGAACTGTCCTTTATCACTAAGTCATCCTCTCCCTCCAGGGCAGTTGCTAAAGCTGGCTTGTAATGCTAACCTGACCATAAGTACTACATACAACAATTCTTCAGCAAGCAGTGAATGTGGAAACAACTACATTTTAAAGAGAATGGGATAATGTAATTTACAGTTTTTGCAACTCTTATCTCATACATATTGAATATATATACAATGTATGAAAGTTGTAAATATATCAGTAATACAAGTTAATATAATAATAAATAAGGCAGACAGTTGTTGTTGGTCTTTCGGCTTTTCCCGGTTAGGGGTCGCCACAGCGGAACTCCGGTCTGCTAATGATTGGCAGTAGATTTTCACGAATGCCGAGGTGCCAGCTCAATGTCCAAACTTCAACAAAGGCACGCCCATTTATGCATGTCTTTCAAACACCAGCCAACCGTGGGGAGGACATGCAGACTCCACATATTAGGCACTCCCCGCACTCCAGCCGAGAATTGAACGGGAGACCCTCTTGCTGTGAGGCAACAACACTACCACTGCACCACCGCGGCAGTAATTAAATAAGGCAGACAGTATAAAACAGTTAAATCTTTCATCAGTTTGTCTCTCAGTTCTGAAAGAAAATACTGCAAAAGTCGTTTGACTACAAGATTCAAGCATCTTTTCCTTAGCTACTAAAGTGCTAACAACAGTAATTTGCTGTAATGACCATTGCATTACAACACATCTTTCTTTGTGTTGTGTTTTTTCCAGAAGAATATACTATTGACAGTTCAGAAAATATTTCAGAATTTTCAGTTTCAGGAAGAGTCTGCAGCCCCTCCATACACACACACACACACACACACACACACACACACGCACACACACACACACACACACACACACGCACACACGCACACACGCACGCATGCACGCATGCACATATACAAACACATGCCTTTCCAACGATCGCCGAATTATATAGTATTTTTTAAGCCAGATTGATAACTGAGGTATGTAGATTTACTTTCTCAGACTCAGACTAAAGAGCACCGCTAATTATATCCTTTAACACAAAGAGGTTTTCTAATAATTGCATCTGTTTTAATTGTCACAGATTTCCAAGTACACACCTCTGTATCTTCCTAGAAATGTTCATGAGCAGTCATAATACAAATATAGTTTTTAGTATTTGTTTACTTTTTGCTGACTAGGCTGGTTACATTTTTGTTTCATGAGTGTATTTCATTGTTGTAAATAAAATATGAAATGCAGACATACTGCAAGGGAGATTTTATACCCTACAATACATTTCAGCATTAAAAAAATATTTGTTTTAATATTAGAAAACATTTTTCTCTACCCAGCCTACAATGGAACTCTGCTGAATTTTCACAGTACCAGATGTAAAAATTCATCCTTTATGTGAGGATGACATAAGGCATAAAGCAGTAAATAGTTTAGATATCCAGACACTTCATTTATTTCCTTAAAGACTTCAGACACAAGAAACCACATCAATATATTATTGTGGGTGTAATAAGAGCTTATTCTAAACTGTGTTGAATACCAGCATAAGCAAAAATCAATGACAGATCATAAATGGCTGCAGTGTTCTATATCACAGGCTTGTAATATGATAATATCAATCACAATAGAGTTAGATATAATTCCCTGACATTCAAGACACCAGGGTCAGGAAAGGATGCAATGCCTCACTTCCCATCAATTACCACTTATTACAGGGGCAGTGCTTTCAGCAAGCAGTTCACCAAACCACTATAAATAATATTAAGAGACCCAGTGGTAGCAATCAATGCATAGAGTTTTACTGTCACACTTTTGTGGTGAAATCAATACAGACTGTTCAAAACAAGATCAGACCAATACCACAGCTAGGAACCTAGGATGAGTAAGTGTTTTTTTTTTTTTTTATTATGAATGTTAAATTGCACATTTTTGTTGCTGTATTACAATATAGCAGGGGACTGCATGCCAGTGTCATTGCAGACACAGCTTACAAGTACAACAGCATATATTAGTTTCTTCAAGGAAAATACGGTCTTTTGTTGTATCTTTGGCAAAATGTACTTTGTAATTTCAGGAAAGGTACAGCTGCCTTGGGGAGATGCATGTGCCATGATTGTGACTTTTGCTATTGAGACATTTTAAATTAACTACTTATAAAAGTAAAGCATTTTTTTCATATTTTAGGGCTGAGAATCACTTGCTTTTATCTAACATTTCTATAGTCAAGATGTTTTATAAAAAGAGAAAAAATATGATAATTTCCAATATTACTACATATTTCAAGAAGAGTATTATACAACGACCCCCCATTAATATTCAAAAAACGTGCACGCTGATTGGTCAGCATGCACGTTGTAAATCAGAGTTAAAGTAATGGAAAAAGGTCCGGTCGCCCGGACTTTTTCCATTACTATAACTCTTTTTTTTTTTTTTTTACAGCAATGGAGAACGCAAGATCTCCGTTGTTTCACACTGTCTCGCTATGTTAAACTCGTTTAACATAGCGAGACAGCATTAAAAAAGCAACGGAGATTTTCCGTTGCTTTTTCTAATGCTGTCTCGCTATGTTAAACCCATTTAACATAGTGAAACAGTTTCTTTTTACAAACTGTTTCGCTGTGTTAAGTGGGTTTAACATAGCAAGACAGCTTTAAAAAAAGCAATGGCTCCGTTGCTTTTTTTAAAGTTGTCTTGCTATGTTAAACCCATTTAACATAGCGAAACAGTTTGTAAAATGCAACGGAGATCTTGCTTTCTCCGTTGCTTTAGCCCACAGCTCTGATGTACTGTGTAGGCATACATATGCACAGTACATCAGAACTGCCGCAGAATACCAGACAGCTGCGGAAGGGCAGCAAGGAGGCATTATACAATGCCATTATTTAAGAAAATTAATTATTTTTTTCCTTTAATAATGTCATTGTATAATAGCAATAACCCACTTCTGGGTGTGGGTAATGCTGGATTTACCCACGGTTGGCTTTGTTTGGTCACTTGGGCTTCGCGCTCATGACCAAATCACACAAACCGTGGGTAAATCCAGCATTACCCACACCCAGGCGTGGGTTATTGCTATAATATTTACCACCAGTAGTTCAACATAGTGAGCATTTGGCTGTGATGCTGAAAAATAGGAATACTGTAGGTTCTATACCTGAACCAGGAGTTTAAATCAAATATTCTTATTTTGACACTCTGGTGCAGCATGAGAGCTGATATACTTCTGACTCACCAGTTTCTACATCAGCCATAAAGTTGAGGCAAAACCTGAAAGCAAAGTATATGATTAATATGCAGATCCTTTCAGAAAACAGAAGGAGTTCCATTTCCGGCTCCCCAGATTTTCTCCATTCATCTAATATAATTCAGGAGCATCCTGGACTAAGTGGTGCTGGGGGGTAAGATGTAATACAAGGTTACCAAATCACATTCATAACAAAATCGAACAAGTAAATCCAGTATATTCACATCTAGATATGAGTCAATATCCCCTTAAATTTAAAAATAGATCTCCACATGTGCTAAAATGAGTCCATCACTAGAAACTATCTGGCAAATTATGTCATGTATGAGTCAATATCCACAATAAAATGAAGGTGGGTAGGACAAGATTAAGAATGACAAATAAAAAAAAAATCACATGTGCCTAACAACAAGAAGAGGTGACAGCCTGGATTACATTGTACATTTTGGAAGAGATGAAGAACTGTAATCAATGTTCTGTCTTTTGAATTTTCCAACAGAATATACTAACACAAGAATGCCTGACTGTGCATGTTTTAAATGACTAATCACTTCAAAGAAGAATTTAAGTAATAATGGCCAGAGTTTATAGACGATTAGCAAAGTCTATGAAAAAAAAAAATTAGCAGGGGCACCAGCATTGCTCAGTGTGAAAGTGACTCAGGGAAGGACACAATGTCACAAACTCAAAACAGCATGGCATGCATCATATGCTACTTAGGGTAAAATTACATGGAAATGAGGAATGCCATACAAAGGCAGACTAATTCAGGAACTCATAAAACAGGCTTGTGCAATACAGCGCATGCTCATTTTCAAACATAGAATTATGCTGTATGCGAGGGGGTGTTTGCAGGAGCAGTAGCTACAATTCAGCAGCATGTCGTAGTGTCCTTGGAGCAAGTGCCCAGAACATTGCATATGGAAGCCATCCAAGCCAGTGGAGGAGGCACAGACAGCATCTAATATACCTGTGCAACCAACAGGTTGTAGACCATTTCTTTTTACAGGAAAAATGTGTGGGACTTTGTTGAACTGCATTACTCCCCAAACAGAATAAAGGGACACTGCATGGTATGTCCATCCTATGGATACATAGATATGTGTAGCTTTAGCCATCTTAGCTACAGGGGCCTTTCAGTGACCTACTGGGGACATGTTAGTGATACAGTAGGCATCAGCATTGTGAATGCTGAACCAATATCTTGACATTATGCTACAGTATGTGGAAGAGCATTTCTCTTTTCCCAGGAGAGCAACAGACATTTTACAACATTGCCAATTTCCCTGAGGGCCTGAGGGCTAATGGTTGCACACATATTGCCCATGTGGTTCAGAGGGAAAATTGACACTTTAACAAGAAGGGCTCCTACTCTTTTAACTTCCAGTTGGACTTGTATTACTCAAAGAATTATTTATTTGTGTGTGTGTCATGATACTCAAATCTAGCACACATCCAGCCAGAACAAAACTTCCATGTTATGGGATTTTTCACAGGGATATCTAGTTGGTGGGTATACACACAGACTAGCTTGGTAGTTCTACACACAAAGGTACCATGCAGGGGCAGGAAGTAGGTCAGATATTATATGCTGTCTGTTTTGATTTGCGGGTGATAACAGATATAATCTTAATGACCCTCATCTGCAATCCTTAGCCAAGCAGGAAATGGTCTATAGCTATACACATGTTGGGGCATTCAACACAATTTAGTGTGTATTCATCATTCGCAAAAGACACTTCTGTTGCCTAGATATATCTGGAAGAGCACTACAATACAGTCCTGAAATCTGAAGCAAGAATTTTGTTTTGTGTACAATGTTGCACACTGTAGCATCATGCAAAGAAATGAGTAACAGAATGACATGTCGGCAAGACCTTCCATACTAGTTGTTCCAGCAGCAGAAGAACATGCAAAAAAACAGGAGAAGTGAACAGAGAACCAGCAGTATAATGGCTAAGGCACAGACAGGTGCAATGCATCACTGGGAAGAGGTAGCACTTGATCCACAACAAAAGCCTTGACACATTCAAAAGATAACACATTGATTCATGCATTAGAACATCCAGACTATACAGGACAATGCACAGTCTAGTCATACTGTGTCAGACATAACCATGCTTCCACAGATTAATGGGTGGATACATCCCAGTTTCACTTCAGAAGCTGGTTGGGGAGACACAGTGACTGTCACACTATGAGAATAGGTGGGGTCATGGGGGAGAATACTGAAGCCATGTACTCTGGGAGGTTTTGGGGAATCAAGGATCAAGTCCTGCAGTGGTGGGGTCAAGTTGCCATCATAGTCAAGCTGCCATGATGTGACAGCTGTTAGTGCCCGCTGTTTATTTTATGGTATCAGAGTTAACTGCCACCCATGCTGCAGCTATTGCTCTATTCTCCTCTCCTTCCTTTCTGCCATTTTCTGCTGATGGAACAGCTCATAAGCAGAGAAAATATACAACTATGGGAACATAAGCATTCTTTGAGAAGATGTGGAATGAAGGGAACATGAGCATTCTCCTTGATGGGGTATTTCATATGCTGATACTGATGGACACCATTACCCACAAAGTGGTCATTAACCATGAAAAGGAGTGCCACAATATGCAATAGACAATTGGTAGTGAAAGGGGTAAAACTACTTGAATGCTTATGTACAGGTTGTTGAAGCCTCCCAAGTGTTTAGCTGGGGCCACAACTATAAACTGGAAGACACCCTTAACTGGGCATAACAGACTGGGTGCCCACATTTGACAGTCATACTGTGTCTTCAATGGTCTCAGTAGTCTGGTTTTGGGCAGTCTGTTCCAGGCCTCCTTGCATCCTAACCCTCCCATGAGCATGGAAACATGACCTTTCAAAACAGGACAGGGAACATTTGCACAACATCTCATGGGGGCATCGAGGGAGACAACATTTTCAAACTTTTACTTTAGCGGTGTTATCTGCTCCTTAACCCTAAACTTTATATGACTGTACACTTATTGCTCATTGTTCTACAATCCATAAAGTACACTAACCATCAGCACTACATTGTAGATATCAGGCAATTGTGGCTAGGCCACTGACCAGCATATAGTCTCATTAATGCTAAATGTCACAACAATATAAGGGAGAAAACTAGAGACCTGGGGACACCATTTCCCCATTATCTATTCCCTATGCTTTGTATGTACAGCTCAGAATCTTAGTGCATTTCTCAAAATGTTTGCGCTCCTCAGTGAGGCTTGGTACTCAAGTTGCACATGCATAAGTACCTCTGCACTGGTGGATGCTGGTAATCCTGTTCCATAGGTTCATAGATACGTTCATAGATTAGTACTAAGCTAACTGCCCTTACGAGCCATTTTAAGCCTAGCCAATCATCCTTTGTGAGAGTCAAACCCTGCACCTTGTGTTTGTAAGGCAAACACCTTAACCATTAGGCCAACCCTCCCAACCCATGTGTAGGACCATTGAATTAATGGGCCATGCCATTAGCATGCTACCACCACTGTCAGCCACAGCTGTCCTGCTGACATAAACCCTGTGTTGTCTTGCTCCGATAGACTCTTCTCCAGTGGAACCTATGAAGGCAGAAACCCAAAAGATACAAATTATTTCCTACCCATATACCCCCAATTCCACTTAAAAAATGTACTACACATTAAAATACTGGTAAAGAATATCTCCCATATATGTATCTATACAGCTTTCTCTCTCTCTCTCTCTCTATATATATATATATATATATATGTGTGTGTGTGTGTGTGTGTGTGTGTGTGTGTGTGTGTGTGTGTGTGTATACCATACCGTGACATACATGTTGTTACAGTTGTACACCACAGGTACCTGGAATGACAGCTATGCAGGTGTGCCTTGTTCAATCCTCAGTCCTCCTTTCAAATGCTGTTATGAACATTGCTATCCTGGATCCTCTCCAACTTATACATGAGTGCTTGGGGTCAGCCTAGCTACCACACCTGAGCTACCTTTAAGATTGAGACTACACCCTTTGTCCAGCAAATAACAACAAAAACTCCTCCACCTCTGTAACACCCTTCTGTGTGGGTGGTTCCCTCCTTGTGATTGATATATCTCTAGAAATATCACATGCCTTTTCCCTTTCTTGCAGTATCTATGAATATCAGTAACTATTTATTGTATAGGATAATAGATTCATAGGTTCATAGGTGTTTACTAGGCTAATGACCACAAGGGCCTTTTTAAGCCTAGCCATGCATTCCAAACGTCTGACAAGTTCTGGTACCCTTGATAAGTGTAAACATGGGGTTGGGTGGTGAAACATTTACAGGCTGCTTGCATCCATTAGGGACATAGGTGCCAAATCAAGGACAAATGTCCTGTTCCTCATCCAACTGTCTGAGTTACACTTGAATTGGGCTACAGAGGAACTCTGCTTCACATGGATGTTCCAGAGAAAGGGTAGTCTCTGGGATACATACCTGTTACTCCAGCAGTTACGATTTATATCACAGGAAGGGTTAAGTCTTTAGAACAGGTAATTCTGTTGCTGTTTGTTCTGTGGATATGCAGGAGGTCCATCAGAGTGAGGTCTGACAATGTCTTGTATGTCAAGCATACATTTCCTCTCAAAAGCTTGTCAGGGGACAGAATACAGGTCCTGTTTGGCCAGAATACAGGGCTAGGACCTTGATGTGGTCTGCATAGGACATGTTACATACACTCTGCATTCTTTTAGTGAGAAATTTCAAAGGACATTCCAACTGTTGGACATGCCTGGTTAGGTACATATCAAAGGGAGCAGTGTATTCAGCGATAGGTCTGATGAATGCCAAGTACAATGGTTTATTAACTTCCTTGGACTTAGATGCCATACCTTTGTTTATAAGTTGCACAACATAGAATGATTTTCTCACTACTGTAGATGTGAGATGGTCAAAGACCAGATTACTGTCTATGTGTGTCCCTAAGTCCTTGACTACTGAGTCAACTCTAAGGGGTGTGTTGTCAATATGATAGTTACCAGGGGTTGATGACTTCCCAAAGGATACTATTATGCATTTCTTGGCATTTAGTTTTAGCCCACATTTCTGACAACAGCTGTTTGTCTGTAACAGCCCTTCCAGGAGACCATTTGTGTTGGTGGGCAATTCAATGACAGCTCCTAATTTGCAATCATCTGAAAATGTAGTCAGCCAGAGGCTACTGACATTGGCCCTTACTTCAGAGAATTAAGCGCCAAACAAAAGAAGTGATCCACAGGACCAATTCCTGTTGAACTCTGCTTGCAACTGGTATCTTTGTAAAGGTGGACTCCTTAATTTTAACTTCCTAGGTTGTGTCTTTTAGCCAGCTGGCTATCCACAGGGTGATCGCTGTAAATCCAAAAATTGTCAAACCAAGTGCAGATGAGCATATGGTCACCAAGGGAATGCAAAATGATGTAAAACTCACTTTTATTAGCAGATAAAAATCCCCTGTATTAAAAACAAGTCCTAGCTGTTGTAAAATTTAAAAAAATCAAAAGAATGAAGTGAAGATAAGCCATTTCATCTTCAGTGAAAACTTCATCAGATAATGCAATCAAACTTCAAGCTCTTTTTATAGACCAATTGAATGTAACAAATCAGTCACATGTTGGACAAGCCTTGGGCGAGCCCCCTCCAAGAAAATCTGATAGTCATGTCCAAAAAATGTAAAGAATGAAACATATGGTATCTATTCGATGCCTTCAGTTTTGTTAAACAGTCAATTGAAGTATATTCATTGATCCCTAGCGCTAAGACAGCATTCAAACGTAATTCACATTGGAGCTCCATTTTTTCAAGGTAAAGCATCCAGGGTCCCTTTCTTTCATCCACGGTAATTTGATAATTGATGAAGAATAGAAAGGAATGGTCTAGGTTGTCCCGAATATGTTTAGCTAGGGCACTATTAGGTTTTTGCATTCCTGATGCCATATGTATGTTCACAGATTCAATCACCGAGTCTTCTCTCCATTTTGCCAATGTAGAAGCATGGGCATTGAGAACAAAATGCGCAATATGCAGCCTTGTTAGAATTACAATTAAAGCATCCTTTTTGTTTAAGTAAAATACATTCACCGTGACTGCATTACCTGGGAGGATATGTTTGCAATAAGGGCAAAAGCCACATTTTTTCATCCCATAAGTCTAGTTTGGAAGTTTGATTTTTCTCTCTAACAGATGCTTCAGGTTCTTCCCCTTCTGAAAGTTTATTTTAGGTGTTGGGCCAACCAGTTCACATATTTGGCTATCCTGACTCAAAATGATCCAATTCTTATTCATGATATCCAAAACTGAGTAACTATCAACTGAGAAGGTGGTGATGAAAGAATTCCTATAATCAGATATCTGTGTTGGTTCACTCTCCCTTAGTTGAATATTTGCTGATAATACAAAAAATATTTGATAAAGAATTGGACCATTTGAATAGGGATATTGAGGAGCTCTGTTTTACATGATGGCCTCTTTGATGCCCTCTTCTTGTGTGGGATATGCATGACAGGAAGCTATGCAGTACTACATTGCACACGTGTGCACAATCACTCAACCATATGCCTTGCATTTGACATGAAATTCATCATCATTTATATATCCTACTGTAGTGCTCCTTTAGCAACAACCTAGTCTAGTGTTACTTCTCTCACTGGCATTATGCTTTTGTTTAATAAAGTGATCTTTTGTTCAGACTATTAGAATTCCAAATACTACTACATGTATGATAAATTATGCAGCTCATTGCACAGGTCCCCCCCCCCCACCGAAAAATGGTGCTGCATGATTGTCTGGAAATCCCAGCAATGTGTACATAAATGTTGTATAACAAATATGTCCTGATTTAAATAAAAACTATTCATAATGAAGCTCTTTTCTCCATTAGGCAAGTATGACACTTCATTGTCGTTAAAACCAGAAATTATCCAGCTTGATCCAGTATAACCAACTGATTATGGCCTATAAAATCTTTTACAATCCGGACAATACTCCAGCACTTAAAAATATTATCACCCCCTATAACAATCCTAGGCCTCTTTGATCTTCTAACAAATTGCTAGTTCAGACTATCAAAACTAATAACTCAGCTGGTGACTCTCTCTTTGCCAACTCTGTAGGTTGATCCTGGAACTCTCTCCCAGCTGATATTATGTTACTTACCACCCTGAGTCAATTTAAAACAAGACTCAAACAATATTTGACACTAACTGGCTATGTCAATGCATCAAACCTGACTAACTCTCTTCTAGAATGAGTTAAAAACTGTAATTCAGCTTACTTGTGTTACTTAATCCTGATTTACACTCGGGATTATTTCTAACCTTGGAATTTGTATAACTTGTTTAGGTATGTAACCACTGAAAATATAACTTGTTTAGGTATGTAACCACTGAAAATATTGTATCTGTAGTCTGACCTGCTCACCTTGGAGCTTTTCTCCCCGGGCATCCGCTGAAAATGGACATGTATCCAGTTGGGCTATCCTGATCAACAAATGTAAAATAAAAATAAATAAATAAATAAATAAATATATACATAATTTATATGCCAAGACTGGAAATATAGTTACGTTTGCAATTTTTAAAATATTATTTTAGTAAATTATCTAAACTTTTATAAAGGGGTTGCATATTTGCATGGCTAGATGGTGGTGATTAAGTTTTCTTATTGTTTGTACATTGTAAATATATTTGAAAAATGACAACCCTAAAGGTATATTAAGTATTATAACCACAAACAAAACTATATTTTTCCTTGTTAAATGCACAGCAAATAATCACACAGTGTGTACTATCAGGATAAACATTGCCAGCCTCAATTCTTCTTTAATATAATTATATCTAAAAGATACATTTATTATATGGTCTTAGAAAGAGAGATAGAATGGCAAATGCTATGAAAACATAAAGAATGAAATAAAGAAATGTAATTATATGGCAGCTGGAAGCAAACTGAACAAACAGAACTTAGCTACACTAAAATGCAATTAATACTGAGCAGCAGTGACAAAATATGTCTTTATTTAATCTGCAGGAACTGCTATCAGGCAAAAGTGAAATATTACCGATTTTTTCATCTATTTTCTAAAATAAAAGGATTTCCTCAAGCATTAGAGTTTCTGGCTTATTTGGTCCCAGTAGAGTCTCTTTCAAAAAGTAAAAAAGTCATTTCTGAACAAAAGAAAACTCAAGTTGTTAATAAAAATGATTTAAATATATATTGGAATATCTGAGTAATGATACCAAAAGATATATAACAAACCAATAAGTATGTATTTTAAGTATAACAGATTATGCATTCAAGTGTTATAAAAGCCATAAAACTGAAAAAGGTAAACTTAGGCTGGTATTCATAGTCTTTTGTTCAAATGAGATAGGGTTATCTTTGTTATAAAAGATGTTTAATAGAGGCTATTTACACTAATATGAAGTGCCTTAATTATAATGAGATGAAATAAGAAATTTTGTAAAGTGGTATACGCTAGTGAGGTGTTCTTGTGATTCATAGTCAAATATTCATGTGGTACTTACATCAGTTGTTGAAAGTGATGCTTCACCTATGATATCTGAGTTGAAATTCATGACCTTGCCCCCAGCCATCCGTTCATTAGTTTCTCTAAGCATGCACAAGCAGTTCCCTGGCACACACATGAATTATTTCTCCCAGCAGCCCCTTCAGTAGTTTGTCTAAGTACGTACAAGCACTAAAATGACACAAAAGAAATCTTTTTGCCCAGCAATCACTTTAGCAGTCTGACCATGTATGCACAAGTACTTATCTGACACCAAAATGAAACATTTGCCCAGCTATCCATTCAACAGTATGTTCAAGTATGCACAAGCACCAAAAAGAAACATTTCACCAAGCAATCCCTTTAGTAGTATATCCAAGCATGCACAAGCACCAAAAAGAAACATTTCACCAAGCAATCCCTTTAGTAGTATATCCAAGTACGCACATGCACCAAAAAGAAACATTTCACCAAGCAATCCCTTTAGTAGTATATCCAAGTACGCACAAGCACCAAAAAGAAACATTTCACCAAGCAATCCCTTTAGTAGTATATCCAAGTATGCACAAGCACCAAAAAGAAACATTTCACCAAGCAATCCCTTTAGTAGTATATCCAAGTATGCACAAGCACCAAAAAGAAACATTTCACCAAGCAATCCCTTTAGTAGTATATCCAAGTATGCACAAGCACCAAAAAGAAACATTTCACCAAGCAATCCCTTTAGTAGTATATCCAAGTACGCACAATCACCAAAATGAAACATTTTCCCCATGATCCCTTCAGCAGTTTATCCAAGTATGTTCAAGCAACAAAATGAAAGACTTCTCCCACTGATCCCTTTAGCATTATGTCAAACTATGCACAAACACCAACATTAAAGAATTCCCAAAGCAATCCCTTTACTACTATTTCCAAGTATGCACAAGCGCAAAAATGAAACATTTCCTCCACTAATCCCTTCAGTAGTATATCAGTAGTATATCCAAGTATGCACAAGTAAACATTTCCCCATGTGATCCCTTCAGTAGTCTGTACATGTATGTACAAGCACTTCACTGACTCCAGAATGAAACATTTCCCCAATGACCCCCTCAGTGGTTTGTCCATATATGCGGAAGCACTAAAATATAATAATTTCTTTAGATAAACTCTATAATTGTGCCTCCTTTTAAAATGTATGGAAGTACATATTTTCCCCTCCCCATCCTAACTCAGTATTCTTGTGACAAATTGTTGCTTACTGGCATATGTTCAAGGTCTTTCACATGCTTAGTATACAAATGAGCTAATTTTAAATTCATTTCTATGAATCGTACTGATAAGCATACATGTAATGCCCCTGAGTATAAGTTGTTACCCTATCGCTTATGCCTTAAGCATATTAGTCTTTTGCTACAGGGAGGAATGTTTGACAAAACACCTCCTCATTTTCATAGTCATCCTGAAAGAACACGATTTGCATATCCAAGTAGCGCCACCCTTCATAGATTACCACTACGAAAATGTGACACCCAGGACTATGAATACTGGCCTTTGCCTTTGCCATTTGAAACTCTTGCAGTACACATTTCCCACATCCTTTAGTGCCAAATTTGTGGAAGGCAACACACTATTATGATTATAGGATAGCATCTTTGGGCAAGTTAATATCAGCATTACATAAATTTATAAACGTATGGCTTCCATTGTAGCTGTTCAAATATCAAACAATGTTTGGTGGCTTTCAGAGTACAGTACATCATTCAGTACGTAAAACAAAGAAATTATGTACAGTTTATATATTTTTAAGTAATACCTCATTACGATGTATTTCCCTTGAAATAGCAGTAGAAGAAAACTGTTGTCTGTTTTTAGGCCCCAAATAAATAGCAGTGACCTAGTAGAAAATGAAGGGGAATGCATAAGAAGTAGAGTAAAGGAGATGCCTATGTTGTAAAACACCAAGGGTCAGGTGAAATAAACTCAACAGAAAGGAGTAGATGACAGGCAAGGGAAGGTAACATTTAGACTGATTTAGAAAAGAAACACTGGATAAGTTATCAATGTTGGCTTCACATGAAAGAAAACTATTAGACTGTTTTTAATCAACACAACAGTTGTCTGTTTGTTAATATGATATTACTCTTCGAAACAGTCACCAAAGCCATAGATGAAGGGAAGGTAGTCCACACAGCCTATCTGGACCTTGCAAAGGCATTTGACACAATACCCCACTCGGGCATCATAGATAAGCTATCCAGCTTAAATATAAACCCCTATGTCACAAGATGGGTCGCAAACTGGCTCAAAGACAGAACCCACAGAGTGAGAGTTGCTGGAGCCATGTCAGACTCGAAACCGGTCACAAGTGGTGTCCCACAGGGTTCTGTCCTGGGACCACTCTTGTTCGGTATATACTTTTCCAAGGTACAGGAAAACATGGGAGGACTATGGCTCACCAAGTTTGCAGACGACTGCAAACTGGGTGCCATAATCGACTCTCCAGCTGACACAAACATCCTTCAAAAAGGTCTCACAGAGACAGATAACTGGTGCCAGTGTCATGGTTTAAAACTAAATGCCAAAAAATGTATAGTCATACCCTTTGGCAAAAACAATGTTCCCACAAATTACCACATAGGCGGAAACCCATTAAGTACAGAGAAAGTTAT
>NC_056742.1:431866708-431994208 GCF_019279795.1 Protopterus annectens | reverse complement strand
AAATGTCTCACTTCCATGACTCAAAATCAAGTTGCTCATTGTTATGCTGTTCTGTGTTTTTTTTTTTTTCGGGGCAATCTGGATAAGGTAACAACAAGATAAAAAAGTTTGCCTTTTGTGTAAACAAGATTGAAATTGTTCTTTTGTAATTTGAGCATCATACATTGCAGTATAGCTGAAGATGTATGCATATGCTTTCTCATAAAACTAACTACAGGCTGGTGATCAGTCTTGATCTGGATAGGGTGACCATAAATATAATCATGGAACTTCAAACATGCAAACACAATTGCCAAGAGCTCTTCCTCAATCTGAGCATTCTGCATCTCAGTCTGGGTAAGAGTTCTCGAAGCATAGGCTAGTGGTCACCCTCTTGAAGAATGACTGCACCTAGACCAAACTTAGAAGCATCACAGGAAAGAGTAATTGGTTTGTGAACAAAATAGTAGCTGCGAGTTGGTGGGTTGGCAATTTTCTGTTTCAGGACATCAAATACTCTTTTGTAACAACTGAAAAAATGTGTCAACTAGTAAAAATACAAAACCCACACAGTGAACTGCATCAAACTGCTTTATTACTGAACCACACACAAAATAAAATGAAAAGTACTTAGCGCTTTCACCCACACATCAGGGCATCATCAGAGTACAAGAAATTACCAACTGGCCATTCATATATATATATATATATATACATACATAGTTACCTAATCATTCAATAACCCAATTAACATCATAAAATTAATTAATTGATTAAACAATATCACTATAGAAAAAAAAAATATATATATATATATATTTTTACTTGACATCAATAAAAAACATATTTAAAATACACATTTAAAATATATATGTATATAGTAAAATAAATATGTAATAAATATCCACAATAAAAAATTAAATACTTATAATACATAATATAATATAATATAATATAATAAAATATAATATATAATAATAATATATATAGCAAATTTATATTAAATTAATTAAATTAGATATTTAAAAATTACTTTAAATATATATATATATATATATATATATATATATATATATATATATATATATATATATAAATAAAATGAATTCAATAAATTATAAACTATACATAGTAAAATACAATATTAAATGTCAATTGAAATATGGTCATATGAAATGTGACCTATATTTTAAAATGCTTGAAATAGATATGTTTTCATTGATGCCAGGTAGCATACAGGCATTTAATCTTAATTGCCATAAACATTCCATAGCCTCAAGCATAATCTTGTCATCACCACCTTTGTGTATATTGTGTGGAATTCTACCTATAACAAAAAATATAAATCTTTTAAAACTTGTACATCTAGTGCTATGCATATATAGTGAGCTAGTGGTCTTGTGTTTCCTAATGTCCCTAGCATGTTCGACTATGCGTTCCCTTACTTCCTAACAGTCTTTCCGACATAAAATGCTGGGCAAGTAGAGCAAGTGGCCAGGTACGTCACCATCTTAGTGCTGTTCTGACCATGACCAGATTACATCTTTGTGTGTCAGCTCTCTGAGCAGTGCAGAAAGCTAGCTTAGATCTGGAATGAACTTGCCTAGATGGTTGACCATCCCAAGAACATGTTGTAGGGCTTGGACATTGACTGGAGCTGACATCTTGAGAACTGCTGTTTGCTTTGTAGGATCTGGATGTAAGCATGAACTGGTAAACAACTAACCAACATAAGTAACTTCTTGTAGCCTGAACTTGCACTTCTGAGGATTCAGCTTAAGATTCACTTCACGTACTCTTTCTAAAACCTTCTTGAGGTTTCTGTCATGTTCTGCTTCACCATTGCTTCCTACTAGAATATCATTTACTATAATCGCACATGGATAGCCAGAAAAAAATTCTCTATCGCACACTGAAAGATTTCACTGGCAGAATTTATTCCAAATAACATTCTCAGAAATCTATATCTTCCAAATGGCATACCAAATGTGGTTAACAATGAAGATTTTTGGTTAAGCAAAATTTGGCAAAATGAACTCTTTGCATCCAAGACAGAAAAACAGGTGCATTTGGCATGAGGGCAGCAACCTCATCAACTGTGTACATTGGATGATGAGGACTTTTTAATGTTTTGTTCAAATCTCTTGGATCAATACAAATTCTAATATCACCTGCGCTTTTCGTATGAGCTACTACCATGGAAGATACCCATTAAGTAGGTTCTTCTACTGGACAAATTACTCCTAGCTGCACCATTCTATCTAGCTTGGCTATGACTCTGCTCTGCATAGCTACTGAAACTTTCTGTGCTGGTCTGATAACTGGGCTGAACTCTGGGTCTAATTTCATAGAGTACACAACTGGTAGTTTGCCAATTTGTCAAAAAATATCAGCATACTCAGAAAAAATAGTTTGAGTGAGATTTAAACTGTCGTCATGCAGGCTTAGATGGTGAACTTCTTTATAAAGTGAAAGCAGTCCATTTTCAAACTGTCTCTGAGGCCTAATAATGACTGAACATGTCTTTTGACTATGTAAATCTGCAAGTCCTAGCTGTTTCCAGCAGAGTGACAAGAAAGCTCTACTGCGTCCTCAGTTTGAATCTCTTCACCACCATAAGCAGCAAGCTTTGCACATTTTGTCAGATCAAGTTGCTCTGCAGCTTTTACTCTAGCAAATGTTTCTGCTGACATAACATTGCACTTTGAACCAGTATCTACTTTGAGCTCCACAGGACTCCCATTAATCCAAACAGTACAAAAGATCTCACTTTCTGCCCATAAATCTACTGCATTGACTGCTTCACCAAGCACAGAAACATTACCAATATAAAAAGTACCATCTTAGCTTTAAAGTTGATCAACTTGCCTCTTGGAATGCCCTCTTTTTAATAAAAGAATGTACCTTATTTGATTTACAAAAGTTTTAGTAATGATTCCACTTATTGCAAGAATGACATTGCTGACCAAAAGCTAAACAATTTTCTCTTTTGGATTCATGATTACCACCACAATTACGACATTTAACTATGAAGCGGGTCTATGTTATAACAGCAAATGATCAAAAGATCGAACGCTGTTATACTGACCACAAAAGAATGAAAACAAAAAAAAGTGAACAGACAGAACAGCGATTTTTTTTTTCCGGGGAAAAAATTCACTGTTCCCCAAAAAAAAAATAAAAATAAAAACAACACACTAAACACTATTTTAAGTAGGGGGCTTCGCCCCTCACGCCCCCTACTTAAATATACCAACTCTGAGATTGCACTACAGTGCCGAAAATGGCAAAGTGATGGAAGCGGCCAAGTGACTTCTTTCCCTGGGAAAGAGTTCGCTTAAAAGCCATTTCAGCATTTTACGTTTTTGACATTTACAGTTCGACAAAGATGCATTCGACATAATGGGTCTTTGTTCTTCTGACGGGAACCCCTATGAAGGTAGGTGGGGCCACATGTTTTGACTTTGCTGACTCACCCTTAGACTTCACTGAGCATGCTCTGGAATTTGCTGGAAAGACTCAGAGTTTCCCAGGGACTGTTAAAGGACCTGCAGCAGCTGCCATGTGTTTGGTCCTGTTTCTTTTAACCATGTGCTGCATACTATCAACATGAGTTTTGTAACTGTACCTTCTGCAGCTATTCTCATTTGTAAGCATACTTGTGTGCTTTTCTGTAGGCTCGTATATTTGACAAATCTCAATTGTCTTATTTAACATCAAATCACTGTCTCAAAGCGAAATCTTTTTCACTGTGTCATTATTAATACCACAGACAAGCCTGTCTTTTATATACTCATCTCTCAAATAACCAAATCTGCATGTTTTAACCTTGAGAAAGAAGACTGTTATATATGCTGCAAATGTTTCACCAGGCTTTTGATCCCTTGTGTAAAATAAGTGACTTTCCATTGTAACATTCATTTGAGGGATACACATTTCTCTACATTTACATTTTAAGCACTCTGGGTCTCGTTTCAGCCGGTAGTACTATATGGCTGTCTTCCCCTTCCCCTACAAATAGAGCAGGTGCATAGACAAATGAATGCTCCTTTTCAATGGCCTATGAACCAGCCACATTAAGCAGAATAAATACTTTTGTGCATGTGTCTTTGTCAGAAAAAGCAGCCTGTATGAAAATATCATATTCCTGCTCAAACACTCTCCAATTTTCTGCAATATTGTTATCAAACACAAGCAATGCAGGTCTGTGAAATCCTTCTGCCATGCCCACAGATTATAGTAAAACACAATGCAAAATGGCCCTTCCAGTTATGTATGAACATTCACAAACACCAGGTACTTGTAATAATCAAAAATAAACTCTTTGAAATACTGTACTCTGTGAAATATGCTTTGAAATAACTGTACTTTGCAAAATATTCTTTGAAATAACTGTACTCTGTGAAATAACTGCACTCTAATACCGCACCCACTTGCAAACACTTTGCACATTTCAGATATTTTGAATAGCTTTAGTTAAAACAAAAAAGTAGCACATAGCAAAATATACATTTGTTTTCCCCTTTTTGTACATTTTATGTGATTCTGATATTGTTTGAAACATTTCCATAATTATTTCAAATATTTTTTTTAATATGTCAGAGTTTCAGAAATTTCATTTAATAAGACATTTATTTTGAGTGTTCCAAGTGCTTTGTTTTATATTTATAGCAAAAGAAATCATTTAAATAAATTTTAAAAAGCTGTAATTTGTTTCTGACCTGTTTTATAAATTGTTTGACCAGTAGGGATGATCCACTCCTGTATATTCCTCCAGCTTTAACTGGTTGCCTTATGGCTGTAACTCTGGATCCATTCTGACACCGTGTCGTTCTTATGTGCATTAAGTAGATATTGAGGCTTGAGTGTTCGCTTAAGTAGTTTATTGTATACAAATACATCAGGATGGATAGCAGGAACATTGAACTTAAACAACTTAAACAAACTAACTAACTGCCTGACTACATACTTGCATGCTCTTACTCTGGCTGCTCACTCAATGGCACTCTTGCTTGCACGTGCTCAGTACTTATATGCATGTGCTGACTCACTGGAATGATTCTTAAAGGTATATCACACACACTGATCTACACATACCGTAAGATAGTTACTTGAGGTATACTCTCACATCCAGAACTGACATTAAATTATCAACATTTTTTGGTCACTTGTATTACAAGTGACCAAAACATGTTGATAATTTAAAACTGTCAGTCCATGAAGCTTTTGCAAACCTCTGGAAATTTTGACAAAGCTTGTCTATATTAATGTATGGGAAATATAAGCTATGAATCTGCCTTTTATTGAATTTTTGCGCTTCTAGCCTATGCAATTAAGATGAAGAAAAAACAGCAATTTCCCAGGATTTACTAATCTTCCATGTAAGACTAGATTAGTCTTACACAGAAGCACCAGTCTAAGAGTATGATGGCAGTGCACCATGCATATTAATGAGGGCACATTGCCTCAACTCTAAAGCTTACACAGAGCGTGGGCGAGTGTAGGGGCTGTGTCAGACTGCCGAACAGTTCAAAAATCCATGCCCCTGCAATGAAGAAATGCCGCAATGTCAAGTTACATGAGCGAGTCCGCTCACATGTGCACAATGTAACGCTACTCTCCCCCGTATGTTAAAAAACTGGCAAAATTAAAAATAGAAAGATTTTTAATTTTTTTTAATTTCATCCGATATAGCTGCCCATATTTGTGCATGTTTGCACGGGTTTGTCCATTGCTTAGCTACAGTTAGCAGTTTAGACACCAGGAGAGGATAACAAGAAAAATATATGCAAATTAAGCAAAATAGCAATAGTGTAGTGGTTAGAGCCTTCACACAAAGAGGAGGCCTTCCCAGTTCGAGTCCCACTACTGCACGTACCATTTTCTGTTGGAAATCTGTATATAAAATATTTCCTGACATTTTTTTTATGTATAAGTTTTGTAAAAAGCATTGAAAAGTTAAATGTAGTAGTGAACAAATTATATATATATATATATATATATATATATATATATGAAGGTGAAATGGTTATGCATTCTGAGGCATGAGTACCCTATTTTAAGCAATATAAAGTACTGTTAAGCACATTTTACCTGTATTGAGCATATTTAAATCCAATTGCCCGTAGCTGCACACCGCATAAACCAGCGCAATCACAACGTATTTGCACATAGCTGCACTTCGCGCTAACCAGCTCAATGTCGAGCAACGTCGAGAAACATTGAGCAACGTTAGGCAAAGTCTGGCAAAGTTGGTTAAACATGGCCATACCTCCTTTACTGTACCTTAAGCAGTCAGGTCTGCCCAGTTGGAAAATAAAAAGCAGTAACAGGGCTCGAACTCAGGACTCACAGTACTTAACCACTAAGCCATGACAGCATTTCATAAACATGCACTTTCAACAGACACATATCTATCAAAGGAATTTTAAAGATTGCCAACATCAGCTAAGCATGTGTGCCAACAGGTGAGTTATTTTTAAAACTGGCCAATCACAAATAAGTGCAGGAAATGAGACATATTTAAGCTCCACAGGCAGGAATACTTGCTATAACTGGTTGTAGCTTCCTTCTGCAGTCAGCATGGCTGGTGTTGGAGAAGGCACTCGATTTAGAGTGCAACACTGGGGCATTGAGGAGTCAAAAGTAATGGTTTGGCTCTTTGTCCACAATCATGAGGAAAGACTCCTGCGGGGCCAGTACCAGGGTACCCAATACAAAACGGAGGCCTGAAACGAGTTGCTCGTGATCTCACCAGTGCCACTGGTGTTCTTTGGACTGATGAGCAGGTCAGGCACCATTATTCTGACCTGAAGCAAAGTAGGGAGGAGCAACTGGACCAGTGGATCCAGGAATCTCATGTGATGCCTAATGCCCCAGTACTGAGTAAGTAGCCATTGTATTAAGTAGTTAAGAATTGCTATGCTTGTATATACTATGAATAGGTATGTCTCAATATAACTGCATTTACTTGACAGCTGCAGGTGTCCGGGCTATGAATCAGCAAGCCCATGAAGATTGGCTGCAAAGGCTGCGTCATCAGGCAGGTTAGTAATTATTCTGCATGTACGGTTATATAAAATAAGTGAGAGAGCCTTCAAAAAGTGTTTTAACTCAATAAATAAAGGTGTAATAATCCTTTAATAAATGTATAATTCCTGGAGTGCATCTGTGTCATTTTCTTTGATATGTTGTTGTACTGTTGCATTCTACAAATAGTAGTGTTGTATTAAGCAGTGTCAACCTACACTTGGATAGGCCCAAATAACGTGGATGAAGGGAGTGCCAGTAGCTTTTATGCATATTTACAGCCCTCAATTGTTGGTTCATGCCCAGCATGTACAGGTTAATCTGACACATGAGTAGCTTGGTATTGTGTCAGTGTGCTGCCAGAAATGTAGGGAGCTGTTAACATATAACTGATACTTTCACTTGAACATATCTAGATAATAATTATATGAAAGTAGAGCTGCCAGTGTACCATCTTAGCAGTAGTGTGTGTGAGCAACTCTCAAAATATGTAGCAGTAACATCTGCATCTTGGACAGTTTGTATGTAAGATACAGCTCATGTATATAATGATCTAGCAAAATCCAACTGCACAATATAAGGATATTGGGTACTGTAATAATACATGTAAGGGACATATAACTGCAGTTAATAGGAATGTAGTAAAAACTAGAAGGATATATAATTGAGCTATCTTTTTCCACCCTACTGTATGTGCAAAAAGTGCAATTCCACACTTCAGTCGGTATGTCTAATCTCAAAACATTTGTTGAGACATATGTCCTATTGGTTTATAACTATTTGCATTTATTTATATATATGTGGCCTGTTAAAATGCCACAATATTGGTGGCCTGTTGCCATCAATTGAACCTGCATGCTGTTGTAATGTCCACTATTGTTCTATATATGCATGTGTTATGCTTGCTTTTCAACTGTTGAAAATCTGGTGTGCTGGGTTAATGGGAATATTTCTGCATGCTGTTGTAACTAATTGGCAATGCTGTTGACTGTTACTGACCCATATCTTTATTAAACTCTCCAAAACATAGTTCATATGGGAAGGCCGGTCCCAGCGGACCCACCTGTCCCACCTCAGCTGGCCATGGCACCTGGCACCAGCAGATCCGGTGCCCAGCCTGGGACCTCCTCCTCCGTTGGCCCTGTGCCACCTTCAGGTGGAAGCACTGCAGGAGATGGGGCTCGCCCCCCCCCCGTGCAAGCATGGGCAGAGGAGGGCCACCTATCACCCTTCGAACGGTCCGGGCTGTGGTGCGTAGAGAGATTGAACGTTCTGTTGCAGAACCTCTATGCCAGCTTGAGGCTTGAGTGGCACAACTCCCGGGTCAGCCTGCCCCTCCTACACAGTCCCCAGCACAGTCACCCTCTGGGCCATGAAGGTGCAGTGGTGACTGCCCATGGGTGGGGACCTCAGTCCCATTGTTTCCATCTGGGGCTCATAGGCTTGCGATTTCCAAACATCCCTCCCCGTCAAAGGTGTTCACCCACCACATGTGTCATATACTCATGTACCGCCCCTGTATGCATCTTGTTTGACTTGTCTGTTTACCTCCCAAACTATACCTACTTCCACTACCCCACATTCCACTCTCACCTGAAAAAAAAGGGCAATCTGCTCCCCCAAAAAAAAAAAAATTACGTCCATACATAGCTTCCCATTTTGCACACATGTCCACTGGACACATGAAATGTTATTTAATTGGCATTACAACACACATTGTTGTCCTCACCCCTCTCTCAGGGGTTGAAGGTTTCATATCTACCTCCAAATTTATTGCATATGCACAGCTGTTACTGTTGAAGAAATGGGCAGCTATGGACCTTCTCTACTCCCATCCTGCACATCCGGAGCTATTTTCCATACTGTCTTTCCCTCTTTGTGCCCCTTTTTCACCACTTTCCTATCTCCCCATTTTTCTTTTCTTTCAAAAAAATGAACGTGGGTGTTATCGGGAGTAAGCACTATTAAGCAGTAGTTAGCGGGTTTGCACGAGTTTGCGCTTGTTTGCGCTTGGCTAAGCAATGTGCAACATTGCGCAAACCCATGCAAACCCACTTACAACTGCTTAAAAGTGTGTTAGTCATGCTGTATGTGAGGGCCCTTGTTCTGCTCAGCAACAAAATAAAACACCTTGATAAGTCTTGAACCCCAGACCTTGCACATACTACACAACATGAAGTACCACTAAGCCATGGTAGATATACATCAAGTTGGTGCTTAAATAAATATATCATGCATCAGAATGAGTGAATGTAAAGGAAAAATAGGAATACCATACCACACAACTTGTTCTGTGGATGCTGACCAACAGTTGTTGTGGGATTACATAACATGACTGTGATAAGAGAAGCAGCCATTCTAGCAGGAAATAATGTTACACCACCACTTTACAACCCCACAAAGTATCACAGCAGGACAAACACTGGTATATCTGTTTAGGACAGAGACCATACCTCCCAAATGTCCCTAATTTTCAGGGATGTCCCTGATTTTGAAACAAATTTTAGCTCTGTCCCTCTGAATCCCTCCGAAAACTACTGACTTTGGCCAGAAAGGTCGTGAATTACACTTAATGAATAATAACAATAATCAAGAGTTAGACACTTCTTTTACGTCTGAAAAGGTATATTAATTCAAATGCTACGATTCTGTCAATGTCTCAACTTAGTGGCACTAATATTTTAAAGGTGTCCCTGATTGTCCCTGACTTTTTCTTGACTTTTCCCTGCGTCTGTACAAATATGTACCTGAGTGGTTGAGAGGTCTAGCAGAGGCAGAAACACAGAAGCATATCAGCCTTTCTGCTGTTACACACTGTGCAAATAGCTTTGGAAGGAGTTTCGGAAGCATACCTTAATGTAGGAATACAACACTGAAATACAAATGGATGTAGCCATGTACTGGTAGCAGCCAACTGTAACAATGCCATTGCTCTATTGCTGAAAAGACCTGTGTGGTGCACAGACAAAAAATAACAGGCTATTCTCTGGCTACCGTGTGGATAGGTCCACAGTTGGGAGTTATGCAGACAGACTACTTGCCTTGATAAACTAACATGTACACAGCAACCCTGTAAGTCCAGCAAGATAAAATCCACACAATACTACTTACGATCTATGTACTTCTGCAACCCTACCCAAATGTAGAATATACCTGTGTGTGCAGGGCCTACCAAGGATGTAGGTAAGCATACTCACACTACCCAAATGTAGAATATACCTGTGTGTGCAGGGTCTACCAAGGATGTAGGTAAGCATACTCACACTACCCAAATGTAGAATATACCTGTGTGTGCAGGGTCTACCAAGGATGTAGGTAAGCATACTCACAGTACTGAAATGTCTCCAGTTTTTCTGAGCAGCTTATGCTAATGTCAACAGTAAAAAAGCACAAACTGTTTAGAACTGAGTAAATGAATATTCACAGTATAGCAGTTCACAAACAATTATTGTGCCAAAGGAATACATCTCAATAACTAGCTTTGTATGGCAGTTAATTGTAGCAGTTGAAAATAAAGTACATCTTTCCACGTATCTTGGGGTAGTATTTTGAGGGGTGAGTACATTTCTACACTGACAAGTTGATACTGGAAGCAGCAACATTATGTCTGAGTACAAAATGTAAATTTCTGGCTACACCCCTGGCTTCTGATATAAGAACTATACCAACCTTCTGTCTTAAGCAATGATGCCCACAGCAAGCAAGGATGATCTCCATCTTGGAAAGCTGAAAGGGCCATGCCTACATGAGTCAGCAATTTATAGTACTGGGTTACTATGACAGTGATTACTGCAATTACTACACAGCTGGCTGCATGCAATTAGCAAATGGTGGCCACTAATTGGTGCAGAGGCCATCACATGCTCATGTTCAAATTCCTACAAAAGCAGGCTGCGATCTCTGCCAACAAACTCAGTCACTCTATTGCAGAGACTGACAGAGAGAGAGAGACAGAGAGAGAGAGAGAGAGACAGAGAAAAGGAAAAAGAAATATTGCCAAATCATACAAAGGAAAGGTATGTGACACATATGTATTTATTGGCATGTAGTAGATGTTATTGAAGAATAGTCTACATAATGTGAACCATTCATATGTGGCAGCAGTACTTATTTATGCTTAGATGTTCTAGTTAACTACTGCTATGGACAATACTGTGTGTACCTGTGGGCAGTGGGACATACCTGTGAAATGTGTAGCTCAGCATTAAATGTCAAAGATCTGATCCATGTTATCTGTGTTCTGTACAGTAGTGTGGCCAATGGCTGTTGGGGGGATTAGCGCTGACATTATATAAACATGGGTGTGACAGAACAACACATGCATGATAGTCATATTAAAGTGTAGCTTAGCATTGGCAACTGCTGTAGCAGTCTAATATGCTTATCTAGCATCTGTTGCCATATATACCCCCCCTGATGTTAGTGTGTGTTCAGATGTGACACCTGTTTGTGTTGCAGCAAGGCCCAACAGTTCAGCTGTGAGTCTAGGGACTTACAACAGTGTGGACCTTGTGTGTGTATGCCACACACATACGGAGAAATATATATGTGTCATATATATTCACATCTGTATATGTGCATAGAGCAGGGGACATATTGCAACTGTTTTTGAAGGGTGGATATATGTTGGTGAAGGTTAGTATGCGCATATTTGTATGTAGGTTTTAGTGTGTGACAAACAAGACAGCATACATTGCTGGTATATGACATGTGGTGGTTAAACACTGTGGGTGGTTTGTTCAGTTTGCAATGTTGAAGCCAGTAAGGGCTGCTAAAGCTACCTGAGCTGTGAACACCTTCAATGCATTTATCCCAAGACTGTGCAATCTTATTGATTACTGTACACCTTACATCCTTTGTATAATTGACATTCTCACTATGAAAGGTGAAATGTATATGTGCCTACATATATATGTATATGTAGACCAATTGATGTGTATATGTATATATATATATATATATATATATATATATATATATATATATATATATATATATAGATTTATTTTTATTTTTTTATTTTATTTATCATTTGTTGACCGGGAAAGTCTGACTAGGTTCCACAGAGCCTGTTTTCAGCGGAGGCCCGGGGAGAAATGCTCCAGATGTATGTCTTTCGAATATATATATATATATATATATATATATATATAAAGAGAGAAAGAGTTATATATACTCATACACACCTACATCTACTTGTTGCAATAGATTCTCTGCACTGTTGACTGACTGTGATGGTCAATATGTTTGTGAATACGTCAAAGATGTGTATCTGTGGGATAGCTGTGTATTCTGTTGCTAGGCAGAACAAGTGCTATTGCATACTGTGTGATTAAGTCCCTTGGTTTAAACTAGGGTGCGTCATTGGAGGCTAAAGCACTACATCTATGATTATTGATTGGTGCCAATGTTGAATGCAAATCCTGTGTGTACTGCAGTACTACTTGAAGCTCTGGGCCTGTACAGCAAAGTATGGTGTATGCCCACATTGCTTGCATCCACTGTTTTGTGTGGTCCCTGTATTCATCACAGATTACATTTCTCAAGATTAAGGTTTTGTAAGTACTGACACACAGTACTGTATAGTACACAATGAAAGCTTATCTGGGTTGTCATACCTTTGTGTCCTCTAATTATGCCTGATGTATGTCTGGGTATGTCTGTAACATGTCCATTGACATATGTGTGGTAAAACATATAACTGCATATCTAGCAACATTCATAGTGTACTGCAGCAGTATGCGACCTATATTCCCAGTTGTGCACATATTTTGGCCACAGGTTTGCCATTAACAAGTTGCGTGGTATAATAGTAATACATTTACTGGACCTTACACTGATTGTAATGGATGATATATTTCTTTACACATCAGCTTGATATATATCTGCTGTGGCAAGGTGGTGCATCGTGTTGCATATAGTGTGCCAGGTACTCTTGTATAGTCTTATATATTAATTTTATTTTGTTGCTGTGCAGAACATGGTTCATTAGATAGAGAGTGAGAAAGGCACTTTCCAGCAGTTGTGGGATGAGCAGTGATAAGTGGCAGTTACAGTGTTACACTCTCGGTTAGCTTATAGGTTGCTATATATGGCAGTTCAGTGATATCTGTACTGTATAATGTTAAATGTGCCATATGACTTGCTCAGACATATTTTTGTATTTCTGTCTTCTAGGGATCATGGCCCATCACAGGAACCCCAGTTACAGTAGTGCTGAAGATGATATCATTACTAGCAGTATGATTCAGCACTACCGTCTCATGTTCTCATGAACCAGCCAGGACCAGCAGGAGCGTACTGCAGTGTGGTAAGATGTTGTCCTCAGGGTAAATGAGGTAAGCCTGCATAACCGGACATATGAGCAGGAATGCCACCACTGCAGTGATCTTCTCAGACATGTCTTTCAGCATGCTGCTGATGTGCATAGACAATAGCTTGCAGCAGGAGGTGGTGTTAATATCCATCCCCCCCTACCCAGAGTGGAGGAGCTGCTCCTGAGCCTGGTGGCACCTGCCCAACAACAACAGCAGCAGACATACACCACAATGGAGGTTGGAGCCACCCAGCAAGCACACATGGAACATGCAGGTAACATGGCATATCTGTAGACTACTGTTATCTGTATTGGTAGATCATGCATATGTGAGATGTGGAGTGTGTCGTTCAAAGATCTGGAGCCTGTTGTTGTGCAATACTGATCATTTGGAACATAATCTGTAGCCCTGTGAATGTAAACTGTTGTTGTACTGTAAGATTGCAAATGCACAGTAGCAATGCCACAGTTGTGGCCACTGACAAACTGTCTCATCTCTATGTAGGTCCCTCTGGGGGTGACATCAATTCAGCGGACAGATGCTGGTGAGTGTGTTCGACATTTATTATTGTAAATAAAAAGTGCATGTCATAGTTAAGGTGTAGGCCATGTACACATGTAACACACCTACCCATAATGCATGCTGTGCATGTTTGGTGTAAGAGCACGCACATCTCACTAATGTGATTAGCTGCCTCAAACACATGCAATACCCAGACCATCTCAAACAAATGTGGCTAGACTGTAGTGACCATTGGATAGGCACAGTTGATGCTCAACATGCACATAACATACACATCTATGTCATACACAAAGCATTTTAACATGCTACACATAAAGGATTCCCAAAACCTCTGTAAAGACACACTCCAGTATCCAAAATCTCATCCACACATTACACATAATATACCTGAGGGGTAGAGGCCTATCATGGGACATTTAAACACTCTGCAACACACTACACATTCATGTCAGGAAATGCTCCTTATTGGCCTCCATACAAACTCATGTAACAACTGGTTGTGAAATGGTGAATGTAGCCAAGGTAGTACAGTTCCGGCACAGCATGATTAGTGCTGGCTTGGGAAACATTTGTAGCCTTGAGTGACCACATGATGCTTCATGATGATGGCCTATGGTACTATACCCCATCCAGTTATTGTAACCACAGTACTACACATAGCTTTCATTGCTATACACCTTAATGCTGCGTGTGTGCACACATATGCACCTCTAAATAATATACATACCAATCACCATTTGCACAACTGACACATATATTTCTGGTGATGCTATTGATTGGCTAGGTCATATGATGCTCATTGTGTATGTGTAGTGTTTAAATATGCAGTTGTGTTTTAGCATGCCATGTCATAGATGAGACTGGCATGTCCGCAATATAATCTGCACTCACCATAAGTACCGTACATTGGGTATGTGGCCGAATGGTATTCCATCAATTATCCATGCACCACTGATGATGTTGTGTGAATACTCATCATGCATGTGCTAAGAATGTGTCCACGATTATTTGCTAAAGACACAGAGGCTGTAATCAGCACTGAATACCTATCTAACACACAGATATACATCCAGCAATGGTATGTACACCTGTGAATTATGGTGCACACTACATTACATGGTTATGAATTCCTGCACAGCAATGTTGTGTCCATGTATGCATTGTTTTCCAGGGGGAGGCCCATCACCTAATAACAAAACACATGCATCAAAGGTATGTATACTGTTAGTAACAAGGACTGTCTACACTTACACTGCATGCTGTTGAGAAACACATGTCCTGCATGCTGACATGTGTGATATGACTGTTTTGCTTGTGATACTGTACCCCACCATCACCTGCTATTGTGTATGTTCTGAGATTGCTGGTGTTGTATGTGTCTGCTTTAGGGAGGAGTGCATTTTTGTGTGTGTGCATGTGTGCATTTGCACGTGTGCATTTGGGCATGTGTGCATTTGTGCATGTGTGCATGTGTGCATGTGCGCATGTGGTCTGAAGTCATGTTCAGGACTTAAAGTGTGTTTCCTGTTTTCCTCTCACAGGTGCCGAGGTGGGGCTGGTTCAGTACAGCAGGGAACCTGATGTCACTGAGACAGACAGTGATGATGAGGATAGGTGTGTTGAGGCACAGGCAGGTTTGTCAAGGTCTGTTGTTGGGCCACCAATTGACAGTACACAAGTCTCCACCCCATCCCTGCACACAGTCATACTGCCTGTACATCCATCATCACCATAGCCCATAGCTGAAGGATAGTGTACGGTTGGCACCGGCCAGGACAGTGTGGTATCTATGGCACATGTATCAGGACACATCAGCCAAAGCCAGATGTCTGGAATGGTACCACATAGGCAGATGACCAGGGGTTCTCGTCAGAGCACTGCTGGTCATCATGCCCCTGGCAGACGCGCCACACCTCCTTCTACCACACGCATGTCCAAGGCTGTCATGGAGGCACAGACACAAATGGAGCTGCACACCAGACAGGGACTAAGGGCACAGAGGGCTCATAACACCTCTGTAAATGACAGTATCCATGACCTAGGACATGCCATATGTAACTACACTGAGGTCATTGATTGACATTGGGGTGAGATATTGGATGTCCTCCACAATGTCATGTCCAAGTGTCAGGACAGTGCAGGACGGTTGAGACATCAACGTGGACGTATGCCAGCAACATCAGCAGCTGGAGGTCGCCGTGGACATCCAGCATGTCACAGCCACTTTCATAGTGCCAGTACCAGCCCCAGCAATGTTGGGGAGGCTGTCCATAGACCGTCCTAGCAGACTACATGCACGTGGCTCTGGCCAGTCCCAGCAGGGACCTGGATCCAGTGGACATATGTTAACCTCTTCGGATAGTACCCAATCTGGATTAGTACCTGATACTGTCTGTAGCACCCCTGCCAGGCACAGGTTCCCTATCCATGGCCAGAGATGGTGATCTGTAAAACCTGCCAGATACAGTCTGTAGCTGTCTCACAAATCCCCGTATATGGCAGCCACATGGTGGATTTGTGTGCATGCAGACACACACACATAAACCAGAAACCTAGGGAAAACACATCCCCACACACATTACATCAACATTGGCCCATAACAGTACTCATGGCCCTCACACACACACTCACACACACATGTTGATTGTATCGCTCAGTGTAGGCCTCTGGCAAACCAACAACACACCCTGTGCATATGATTAAACCTCTGCCACCTCCTGTCATCTGTAACATTGATGCAGGAACAGGCTAACATTGTGCTGATGTACAGGGTGAGTTTAATAAAGTATAGCAAGGTTTGGATGTGTAGCATGTTGTCAGCAGTAAAGTGTAATGATATCCTTGAAGGTGTAGCTGAGCAGGCATGATGCATTAAAGCTGTAATTAGCAATGTTGTATTGTTTTCACCATTGTTTATTCCAATTGTGTTTTGTTTGCCCATGTGCCACTTGGATGATGTATGTAGTTGTGTCAGCATGCATTATACAGTGGACAGTAAGTGTGGTGTGTGTGCAGCACAGGTTTTCAGGTGTTCATTTGTGAACATGGTGGAGGTGCACTGTCTGCATGTACATACATATTGGATACATGGGCAGGGTGACATGCCCTGTATTGGCCAGTGTTAACACTCCATAGTTTCTATTGGTGGCCAGTATGCATTGTACTACACACATTTTGGAACTTGAGTATGCATGTGTGTGTATGACAAGGGTTGACACTGTGCTGTGGGTGATGCTGTTGTTGCTCTCTGTCATTGATTTGCATTACTAAGGTTAACACTGTCCCAGCTGCATAATCCTTTAGTAATGCACACTGTTCACCTACAGGGTTTCATGGGCAGTGCTATCATAACCATAAGAAATTCTCACTTATACAGTAAAAGTGCATTAGTCTCATGGACCCCTGCCATAAACTAAACATATTATAGAAGGTGTGAATTTGTACCAAAAAAGAGTTATGTACGAAGAAGGGATAACATCTCTGGTCAGTATCATTGGGAAAATACAATCCCTCAATAAACATACAAGGCAAGCTTCAAATTACAAAATGGCAAGGATTCCAAAGACAACACTAAAGCTTTCTTTAGTGCTGTTTATAATCTACAAGGGAAATCTCAGATTGGGTCACAGTTAATGTAAATGGTCACAAAGTACACTTATCTAACTGACATTACCAATTCCTTGTCAGACAGTTTGAATGTGGATTTCACCACCCTGTCGTTACACAAGGGCCACATTTCCAGACCTGAAGAATGTGAAACCTGATGTTTCACAGACACTCTAGTTAAAACATCTCTTTACCAAAATCCAAACCACAGTGGCAATGGTACCGGACAGTGTCCCTGGCTGTGTCATACACAAGCTGACATATGAAATCACCACTCACCTAAACACTCTGTCCAGATGCAGCCTCTATACAGGTTACATACTTGTGGAATGAAGCACGGTAATGGTATTCACAGTCCATAAGGGTTGAGCTACAACGTCTTCTTCTTTTTCTTCTCCTTTCGAATGCTCCCATTAGGGGTCGCCACAGTAGATCATCTGTTTCCAATTCTTCCTGCCCTCTTCATCTTGCACTGTCACTCCATCCATCTGCATGTCTTCTCTCACCACAGCCATAAACCTCATCTTAGGCATTCCTCTTTTCCTGTTACCTGGCGGCTTCATCCTTAGCATCTATTTCACAATATACTCTGCATCCCTCCTCAGCACATGTACAAACCAACTTAATCCTGCCTATCTGGCTTGGTCTACTAACCTTCAAACCTGACCTGACCCTCTAATATACTTATTCTTAAACCTGTCCACCCTCATCACACCCAGTGCAAATGTTAACATAAATTGATTAAGGGTAGAACTACAACAGATCCTGGAAACTCTCACCCTATAAGCCAGACAAATGGTATCTGGAAGGCTATGGAGCACAGCATTATGGAACTCATTAACAGAGACATTATGAACCTGCAAACACTGCACCACATGCACTTAGGTTCTCTAAAGGCCACATCCTGGCTCCTATACCTAATAGACTTCAAGCCAGTTAACAAGGCTATAGGTGAGGGAGGGAAGGTCAACACAGCCAAGCTATAGCTCACCAGCAATTCATACCCATCCCACATACTGGTATTATACATAACCTCAACAGACTGAACATGAACAATTGTTAGATGATGGCTTGACAACTGACACACAGATGTAGGACACACAGTAACATTTGCAGCCTCCGTGTACTATTCTATCCAGTAACAAGTGGTATTCACCTGCACTCAGTCCTGGGACCACTCCTGTTTGGCATATAGCTTTCTTAGGTACAAGCAAACACAGTAGGGATATGTCTGCCCATGTTTTATGAAAATGCATACTGTGGGCTATACTTTATTCTCCAGATGACACACACATCCTCCAAAAGGGTATCATAGAGACAGATACCTGGTGTCAAACTCATGCTGTAAAGCTATAAGCCAAAGAAAGCATAGTTATCCACTTTTAGAAAACAAAGTATCCCCAGAGTACCACATAGATAGTAGCTCCCAAAATGTGGAACAGGTACTAATGCATACATAGAGCCATGTCTTTAGTCATCTCTCCTTTGATAATCACATTACCAAAGGGTTTTGGAAATCCCTCTATGGAGCACATAAGCAATAAAGGGTTTGCATGCAGATCCACAGATGTTGTTGCACACCTATAATGATTAGTCATCTTTGCCAGACTTTGCTTGCTTTGGAACAGGTTTCAAATATACCTCAAGTATAAACCCTCACTCACACTCTTCAATAGAAACTGCGATGAGTGGACGTGAAACAGAAGACATAGCCCAGGGATCACTGCAGTGGCTAAGCCTGTCACAAGCATACAGATGTGACCTAAGGTCTGGAAAGTGCCAGCACGCTCTGATAAAGAAAACAGATGTGTTCATGGAGAAAGCAGAGTACCCACCTATGAAATAATTGAGGTCACATGTATGTATATGGATTTGCTCCAAAGCTACCTTACATGTGTAATGCACATACAGTTGTCATTGTGATATGTCATGCACTAGAAAAATGGAACAAAAAGATGAACCACAGCTACTGAAGAGTTTTCAGTTAAAAACTATGCAAAGTACTGGTAGGCAAAACTTAAACTCACATGACTGTTGAACTTTCAGAGAATATATAGTGAAGATACATTCAAATTCACTATATATTCTCTGAAAGTTCATTCATTGTATACATGGTCTGAAGAAGCGTATCAGGAGATACGCGAAAGCGCTTACCTTTGTTAAAATAAAGTCTTTCTTCTTTTATTGACAACAGTCGTGGTGAGTTTAAGTTTTGCCTACCAGCACTAGAAAAATCAAAACCCACTCCACATTGACCAGTGGTGTAACACACCTGGAACACACAGTCAGCAAGTGAGAGATTCAAACTCCTTCCTAACTAAATTATGATATTACACCAGTATGCATTTACATGATGCACTAAACACATTACCAGGTTTTCATTTTTCCACAGGTATATGGTGACATCATCAGACTGGACAAAGATGAGTATACCAATTTTAAGGGGTGTGAGTAGTCTCCAAAAAGGTTGCTCCTCCCCAAGGGGGCACACACTCACACAGATGGCAAGTGCAGGATTCGAGCCCCTACCTAATTGCATTATGATACTACAGCAGTATGCATTTACACAATGCACTATACACATTACTGGGGCTACTTTTTTCCACAGGTATATTTGTAGGATGGTGACTTCATCAGACTTGACAAAGATGAGTATACCACATTTAAGGGGATTGAGTAGTCTCCAAAAAGGTTGCTCCTCCCCAGGGAGGCACACACACCCAATTGGCAAGTGCAGGATTCAACCCCCTACCTAACTACATTATGATATTACAGCAGTACGCATTTACACAATGCGTTATACACATTATTGGGATTATTCTTTTCCACAGGTATATTTGTAGGATGGTGACATCATTAGACTTGACAAAGATGAGTATACCACATTTAAGGGGTGTGAGTACTCTCCAAAAAGGTTGCTTTTCCCCAGGGAGACACACACACAGTTGGCAAGTGCAGGATTTGAACCCCTATTTAACTACATTATGATACTGCAACAGTACACATTTATACAACTCACTATACACATTACTGGGATTACTCTTTTCCACAAATATAGTTGTAGGATGGTGACATCATCAGACTTGACAAAGGTGAGTATACCACTTTTAAGGGGTGAGAGTAGTCTCCGAAAAGGTTACTGCTTCCCAGTGAGAGACACACACTCACACCAAGTTGGCAAGTACAGGATTCGAACCCCTATCTAACAACATTATGATACTACAGCAGTACATATTGACACAACGCGCTATACACACTACTGGGATTACTCCTTTCCACAGGTATATTTGTAGGAAGGTGACATCATCAGACTTGACAAAGATGAGTATACCACTTTTAAGGGGTGTGAGTAATCTCCAAAAAGGTTGCTCTCTCCCCAGGGAGAGACAGACAGACAGACACACACACACACACACACACACACACACACACACACACACACACACACACACACACACAGTTGGCAAGTGCAATGTTCTTAATCCAAACTAAGTATGTCTTTACACTTCAGCAAGCAATATGGAGTTACAAGGTGCAATACAGGCATTACTTGCTGACAGTTTGCCCAAAGGTTTTTTTCACATTTACTAACCTCAGCAGGCTTATCATTCTAGGTGTATTATGAGTATATTGTATGCATAAGCCATGACCATATCATATATGGGTTGATGCACCACATGCTGGCACACACAGGATCAAACTGGTGGCTAAGCTCTGTCAACCCAATACTGGGCAATACAGTCAGGAGGAGTAGGGTCATACAACCACAACACCAACTGTCTCACATAGACCTACAATATAAGCACCAGCAAAACACACACATAAATACACATTACCATACTCAGAGAATACAAATATTAATCTGAAAAAGAGAGTGTCCTCCAAAGCAGACAAGCAAGCAACATGCACCTCCATGCACATGCCAGAAAACACATAATACACCAAAGCAGTGTGCCCCACAACAGGCCCAAAGGCAAAACAACATACCCAACACACTAGTAATAGGTGACTTCATAGTCAGGCACACAGATGTTCCACTCACTTGGCTGGACAAGGGGAAGGTTACTGTCAGTTGTCTGTCAGGTGCTATGATCCACCACATAACACAAGCACTTACATCTCTCCAGAACAGGTACATATATGATGCGGTCTTTGTACATGTCAGTGTGAATGATCTGAGACATACCTCCCAGGACAACATGACAAGAGATATATATTTGCACTATGATCAAGTAGCCCAGGCTGGTATGACCCTGACCTTGAGTAGCATCTTACCTTCACCTACATGATACTGCAATATAACAGAAAGACAATAAACATCAACAATTGGCTGAGCTGCTGGTATCATTCAAAAGGGATCCAGTCTCTGTCTGTCTGTGATGACATGATAGACAAGCCTCATTGCCTAGCTACAGATGGTTTGCATCTGTCACCCCTATGCTTCTGAACACTGGCCAAGGCTCTTGCTGTCCCTATATTACCTTTTTTAGGCAAGGCTCAAAGGTTCATAGGTTCATAGGTAGGTACTAGGCTATCGGCTGTGGGGCCTATACAAGCCCAGCCAAAAAGGTACCCTGGCTTTTGCCAACTAAGAAATTTATTTTCCTGTGCCACTGTCGAGCAGATACACAGAAGTAATCCCCAGGGCGAATTTCCTATTTCCCATCCAATCATCAAGATTTTTCTTGAAGAGTGCTAATGAGGAGCTTTGTTTGATATAGATAGGTAGTTTATTCCGGAGTATGGGAAGCCTCTTGGACAGGAATCTATCCCTCCAGCACGTCCTGTTTATTGCTGTGCTGAGGTTTAATTCACTGGAGCATGTGGCTCTAAGAGATTTGGTTTTCTTGAGGTGGAGCATGTCCATTAATTCCAGGTTGGACATGGCCTTATATGTCAGGCATAGATCACCTCTGAGCAGGTAGTAAGCAACCGAGTAGAGCTGGAGTTTCTTTAGTCGAGCTGCATAGGGCAAATCTTTGAGGCCCATGATCCTCTTGGTGAGGTACTTCTGTGGTCTTACCAGCTGTTGCATGTGCCGATTAAGGTACATACCAAATGGGGCATTGTACTGTATTATGGGCCTAATGAGTGATGAGTAGAGGGGCACAATGACCTCTCTTGATCTAGAGGTGAACCCTTTTGTGATTAGGTGGGCTACATAGAAGGAATTTCTAATGACTTTGGCAATGTGATTATCAAAGGAGAGGTTACTATCTACCTAGATCCCCAGGTTCCTAATTACATTTTCCGTACCTAGTGGATTACCACCTATGTGGTAATTCATGGGCACTTTGTTTTTTTTCCAAAGGGGATGGCTATGCATTTTTTGGCATTCAGCTTGAGGCCATGGTTTTGACACTAGGTATCTGTCTCTTTAAGTCCCTTCTGGAGGATGTCTGTGTCAGCTGGAGAGTCGATTATGGCCCCCAGTTTGCGGTCATCTGCGAACTTCGTCAGCCATAGTCCTCCCGTGCTTGCCTGTACCTCAGATAAGTATATACTGAACAGGAGGGGTCCCAGCACCGAGCCCTGTGGGACGTCACTTGTGACTGGTTTAGAGTCAGACATGGCAGCCGCAACTCTAACATTGTGTGTTCTATCCGTGAGCCAGTTGGCCACCCATCTTGTGACATAGGGGTTAATGTTCAAACTGGCAAGCTTGGCTATAATGCCAGAGTGGGGAATGGTGTCGAAGGCCTTAGTGAGGTGCAGGTAGGCTGTGTGGACTCCCATCCCTTCATCTATGGCCTTGGTAACTGTTTCAAAGAAGTCAACTAGGTTTAGGAGGCAGGATCTGCCTTTAACAAAGCCAAATTGGATAGGGTCCAGTGTCTGGAGGTTTCCAATGTCTCTGTTTATGAGTTCCATGATAATTCGCTCCATAGCTTTGCAGACCAGGCTGGTCAGGCTTATAGGGCGATAGTTCCCAGGTTCTATTGTGGCACCGCCTTTGTGGAGTGGGATGATTGTTGCTGTATGCCATTCTTTGGGTACATAGCCTGTTGTAAAGCTAAGTCTGAACAGTGAATTTAGGTGAGGGTTTAGTTCCTTTTGGAGCTCGTGTAAGACGCAGCCTGGGACACCATCCGGTCCCATTGATGCTGTGTTCTTAGCTTTGGAGAGGGCTGTTTTTACCTGCATGTCCATGATGTCTGGGGCTCTGCATTCTTCTGGGATGGGCATGGACCCTTTTGGGGGTGAGGGGGGGTGAAGATTGCACTGAACTTGTCCGCCAGGATGTTGGCAATGTCAGTTGGTTCAGTGTATTTTTTGCCATTTTGCAGTAGCTCAGAGCATATCTGAGAGTTGCCACCTAAATGTTTGATATAGCTAAAGAAGGCTTTGTGGTTACTTTAGATTCCTTGGCAATTTTTCTTTAGAAACTGGCCTTGGATGATTTTATGAGCAATCATAGTTTCTTGCTAATAATGATCAGTGATGCCTTTCCTTTTTGGAATTTTTCTCTATCGTGTAGTAGTTTCCTCCTTCTGTTGTATAGCTTATTTATGGCCAAGGACAACCAGACTGGTTTCCTCTTTTTGAAGGAGTGAGTCTTGGTTTTACTTGGGATGGCTCAATCCATGCATCCCTGTAGATGCTCATAGAATGCACTTGTAAAGGATTCTGCAGATTGGATTGCATTATCCTGTAGCAAGGGGGCTTTGAAACTTTCCACTTTGGTCTTCAGATGTGGGAAGTTTGCTTTTGAAAAGTTTTTCACAGTGGTTTCCTTGACTGGGGGTGGGGCCGGGATGTGGATGTCCAGTGTGATTACTTTATGATCTGATCTTACCAGCAAGGGGTTTACCTCTGGTGTGGAACACTGATCCCCCATGTTGGTGATGATCAGGTCCAGTATGTTGTCACCTCTAGTGGGCATGGTGACCAGCTGTTCCAGGGTGTTTGAGTTTATAAACTCTAGGAAGCATTGGGCAAAGGAGTTAGTACTTGAGTAATTCTCCCAATCAATGTTTGGGTAGTTGAAATCTCCTAATATCATGGTGTTTGGTAGGAACTTTATATTTTCCAGTGTTCTCAGGAATGTTGAGTGAGGGTCCTGAGACAAGGTAGGTGATCTGTAGCAGGCTATGATCTGATAAGCAGCTTTGCCCACTATTAGTTGCACTTAGATGGTTTCCGAGGCCTCGTGCTGTGCCACTAACCTGGAGGTGTGGGTATCCTTTATGAAAATGGATACACCCCCTCCTTTTGTATTTCGGTCTGGGTTTTGGTGCCGAAGCTCGGAGAGATTGGGATTTCTTTAAGTGGAGCATATCCAACAGCTCTGTGTTTCACATAGCTTTGTATGTTAGGCAGAGATCACCTCTGAGTAGGTGATATGTGACAGAGTAAAGCTGGAGTATTTTGAGACGGTCTGTGTAGGGCATGTATATGAGGCCGCTAATCCTCTTTGTGAGGTATTTCTGCGGGCTTTCCAGTTGTTGTAGATGTCTTGTGAGGTACATACTAAAAGGGGCGATGTACTCTATAATGGATCTAATGAGTGATGAGTAGAGGGGAACAATGACCTCTTTTTTTCTGCATGAGAAACCTTTTGTGATGAGGTGTGCCACATAGAAGGATTTTCTGACTACTGTGGCAATGTGACTATCAAAGGAGAGACTACTGTCCACCTGTGTCCCAAGGTCTCGTATTACACTTTCAGTGTTAAGTATACTACCGCCTATGTTGTAGTTCATGGGTACAGAGTTTTTACCAAAGGGGATGACAATGCACTTTCTGGCATTGAGCTTGAGACTATGGCTTTGACACCAGGCATCTGTCTCAGTGAGGCCTTTTTGTAGAATGTCCACATCGTTAGCAGTTTCGATTATGGCTCCTAGTTTTCAGTCATCTGGGAACTTCATTAGCCAAAGACCTTCTGTGTTAGGCTGTACTTCAGGAAAGTAGATACCAAACAGGACAGGACACAGGACTGAACCCTGTGGTACTCCACTTGTCAATGGTCTGAAGTCGGATTTGGAGTCTGCTACTTTCACAGTGTGGGTTCTGTCAGTGAGCCAGTTGGCAACCCATCTTGTGACATAGGGATTTATACCTAGTTTAGTGAGTTTATCTATAATTCCAGAGTGGAGGATGGTGTTGAAAGCCTTAGCAAGATCTAGATAGGCTGTGTGAACCACCTTACCCTTGTCTACGGCTTTGGTGACTGCTTCAAAGAAGTCTATCAGGTTTAGGAGACATGATCTGCCTTTTACAAATCCGAACTGGTTGTGGTCCAGAGTTTGGAGATTACCAATGTCTTTGTTTATAAGTTACATGATGATAAGTTCCATGGCCTTGCAGACTAGGCTTATCAGGTTAATGGGGTGCTAGTTCCCAGGGTCCATGGTGGCTCCCCCCTTGTGTAGTCAGATAACCATCACTGTGAGCCATTCAGCAGGCACAAAGCCTGTGGTGAGGCTATGATTGAACATGGTACTTAGGTGTGGTGCCAGTTCTTTCTGTAGTTCATGTAGAATGCAGCCTGGGATGTTATCTGGTCCCATGGATGCTGTGTTCCTGGCTTTGTAGAGTGGTTTTTACCTGTGCAGCCATGATGACATCAACTTTGCATTCTTCCGGTATAGAAATGTGCTCTTTCATGGGTGAGAAGGGGGTAATGTTAGCACTGATCCTATCTGCCAGGATGTTGGCAATATCAGTTGAGTCTGTATATTTAGTGCCATTGTGCTGTAACTCAGAGCAGATCTGAGTGTTGCCATTGAGATTCTTGACATACCTATAGAATGCTTTGTGGCTGTCTTTAGAATCAGTGGTGATTTTGTTTTCATAACTATCTTTGGAGGATTTTATTAGGGATCACAGCTTCTTACTGTGGCTGACCAGGGAGCTCCTCCATTCATAGGATTTTACCCTCTTTTGCAACAGTTTCTTCCTTCTGTTGTGCAGTTTGTTTATGGCAGGGGACCACCAGATTGGCTTCCTTTTCTTGGAGGATAGTGTCTTGGTTCTGTTTGGGATAGCATGATCCATGCACTCATGTACATGCTTATAAAGTGCAATTGTGTAAGATTCAGTAGTCATAACTGTATTGTCCATCTGCATGGGTGTCCTGAAGTTCACCACGTCTGTCTTAAGAAGCATGAAGTTGACTTTGGAGAAAGTTTTTAACATGGATTCCTTAATGGGGGGTGGGGGCAGAATGTGGATATGTAGAGTAATTAGCTTATGGTCAGATCGGACCAATGAGGCATTGACTTCAGGTGTGGAACACCAGTCACTCAGGACAAACCAAACACCGTAACCAACACAAATAACCACAAAGTGAGCTAAATGCTACTCATTGCCAGAAGTCTCAGCCTTCAAATGCACACACTCAAGGCACTTCTCAGTATGGAGAATATTGATATCTGTGCAGTAACAGAAACCTAGTTCAAGGCTCCAGAGAGCAAACCAGCACTACCAGGATACTACTCATTCCATACCTTCCAGCATCAGAGCCTGGATCATAGCACATAGGGTGGGGATGTATCCATACTCAGCAAGGATACTTACACCTCTCTCTACATCCTCTCTACAGGATATGTACCCATAGAATGTTGCACAGCAACATTCTTCCCACTCCACAAGGGTGGGGCCACAAAAGACCCTTGGCATTCATGCTCTATGAGCCCGGCGAGTCTGATCTGCAAGGCAATGGAGCCAATTATAATGGAAGTCAACAATAAAGACATTGGGAACCTTCACACAGTTGAGCACACCCAGTTTGGCTTCTTCAAATGCAGATCACGCCTCCTGAACTGGGTGGATTTCTTTAAGACAGTTACCCAGGCTACAGATGATTGAAATGAGCTCCACGCAGCCTACCTATACATTGCTAAGGCCTTTGACAGCATTCCCCAGTCAGGTATCATAGATGAACTCACCAACCTGGGCATGAATCCATACATCACAAGATGGATTGCAAACTGGCTCACAGCTAGATCCCACAAATTAAGAGTTGCTGGCTACATGTCAGACTCTACACCGGTAACAACTGGTGTCCCCCAAGGTTCAGTCCTGGGGACCCTCCTGTTTGGTATACACTTCTCAAAAGTACATGCCAACACAGGAGGGTTGTGGTTGACTACGTTTGCTGGGAACTGTAAAGTGTTTGCCATAACAGATTCCCCGGATGACACAAATATTCTCCAGTTGGGACTCTTTGAGACAGATGTGTGGTGTCAGAATCATGGCCTCAAGCTCAATGTGGAAGAATGTATAGTAATCCCCTTTGGTGAAAACAAAGTACCCACAAACTACCACATAGGTGTTACCCCCTAAATCTGACAAGGTAATAAGGGATCTGGGGACACAAGTAGATAGTCATCTTTCCTTTGACAACGATGTTGCCAAAGTGATTAGGTAATCCTATGTGGCCCATCTAATCAACAAAGGGTTTGCATCAGGATCAAAAGAGGTAGTGGTGGCCCTCTACTCTTAAGTCATCAGACCCATCATTGAGTACAATGCACCATTTTGGATGTACTCGACTAAGCATATCCAGCAGCTGTAGAGACCACAGAGGTACCTCACCAAGAGGATTACTGGCCTCAAACAGTTGTGTTATGCAACACAACTGGTAAAACTACATCTGTTCTCTGTTGCGTACCGCCTACTCAGAAGCACACTCTGCCTAACATACAGAGCCATGTCCAACACATAACTGTTGAACATGCTCCATCTATGGATAACAAAATTGAGTCACACTACACACTCCAGGGATATGAACCTCATCACAACAATGAATACAACATGCTGGTGGGATAGAGTACCATCCCAGACACTTGCCTTACTGTGGAACAGAGTCCCAATGTACATCAGACAGAGCCCCTCGCTGACACTCTTCAATAGGAACCTTGATGAGTGGATGGGAAACAGACAATTCATGCCAGGCATCACATCAGCAGCCTCACTAGAAAGGGGCTTAGGGTACTAACTATTAGAACTAGGGCTTAGGAGACAACCCAATGGGGTGGTGAAAGCTGCACAACTTGCCTAGGCTAATATATACCTTCGTGAAGATAGTCTACTACATACCTATGAACCTATGTGACAGGTACATGTCTACAGATAGTAGATGTGTACTTCATTGTACAGTCATGTTGTGCAGCAGACACATGGACCACATACACTGTAATGCTTACAGATACTGGTGGCTGTTATGTACAGTGGGTGAAATGTGCACCTCATGTCTTTTGTGCCATTGGGATGTGTGCTGGGTGAGACAGTCCTGGATGGCTCCCTGGCATGGTTACCCTCTTACACACATCTCTGCCCATCCATCTTTGGCTTATTATACTGTGTTCCCCCTAGATATATATATATAGGTACATAGGTAGGTAGTAGGCTATCTGCCTGAAGGCATATATTAGTATGGCCAGAGTGTGCAGCTATCACCACACATGGGGTTAGTTCCCTAGGCCTCTGTGTAGTAGAGCTGATGAAGTGATCCATGGTGTGACAGTTTAGTTTCACATACACTCATCAAGGCTCCTCTGGAAGAGTGTCAGTAATGGACTCAGTTTAATGTAGGCTGGGAACCTGTTCCAAAGCAAGGGAAGTCTGTGAGTTAGTAATGTATCCATCCAACATGCTTTATTTATTGTTGTGATGATGATATCCCTAGAGCATGTGGCACAATGAGCTTGGGTTTACTTCAGATAGTGCATGTACATCAGTTCTGCATTGGACAAGGACCTGTCTGTTGGGAAGAGATTGCCTGAGTAGACAGTATGCAACAGAGTACAGATTGAGTTACCTTCAGTCTTGTTGCATAGGCAGTTGTTTGTGGCCAGTAATCCTCTTGTTGAGGTACTTCAGTGGTCTTTCCAGCTGTTGAAGGTGTCTAGTCAGATTCATCGCAAGTGTGCCGTGATACTCTCTGATGTATCTGATGACTGATGAGTAGAAGGAACCTCCTTTGACTTACATGCAAAGACCTTGGCAATTTGTGGGAACACATAGCATGATTTTCTAACTACTTTGTGAATGTGTTTCTGGAAGTAGAGATGACTATCCACATGTGTCCATAGATCCCTTATTATTACCTCCATATTTAGGGTGTTGGCACCTATGTGGTATTTGTATGACTGTAGCTCGAGGCCATCATTTTGACACCACATCTGTCTTGACTGAGACCCTTTTTAAGGGTGTCTCTGTTGTCCCAAACATTGATTATGACAACCTTTTTGCAGTCATCCACAAACTTTGCTAACCATAGCCCTCGTATGTTTGACTGTATTTCTGAAAAGTATACACCAGACAGGAGGGGTCCCAAGACTGAGCCATGGGGTACAGCAGTTGTTACCAGCTTACAGTCCAACAGGGAGACCACAATTCTTACCTTCTGGGATCTATCTGTGCCCCAGTTAGCAATCCATCAGATGACATACATGTTTATACACAGGTTGTTGATTTTGTGGATACGACATGTGTGTGGGATGTTGGAAAAGGGCTTTTCAAGGTCTATGTTGGCCGTGTGTAGCTCATTTCATTGATGCATGCCCTGGGTGACTGCCTTGAAAACTGTCTAGCAGGTTTAGGAACCATGATCTGCCCCTGACCAAACCAAAATGGGTAGGGTTGGGTGTTTGTAGGCTCCCAATAGCGAGTTCCATAATGATGGACTCCATGGCCTTGCAGATCAGGCTTATTAGGCTTATAAGACAATAGTTTCCATGGTCTGTTGTGCACCAACACTTCTGGAGTGTGCCAAACATTGCTGTAACCCATTCAACAGTTTCATATCCTGTACAGAGGGTGAGTCTCAACAGACTGTTCAGGTGCAGGGTCTGTTTGTTTTGGAGTTCACACATGACACAGCCAGGGAAACCATGTCATCCCATAGACGCCATGTTTTTAGGTTTGGATAGAGCTGTTTAACCATTGTATATGCAATTTCTGGGATTTCACAATCTCCAGGTATGGTAATGGGCCCTTTTGTCAGTGAGAGGGGGTAAATATGTATGAACCTGTCTGACAAGATGTTGGCAATGTCACCCATGTACTTGTATTCATTTACACTTCACACTGACTCAGAACATACATGAGTTTACATTGATATTTATGACATAGCGAAAGAAAGCTTCATGGTTCTCTATGGACTCTTCCTCAATATTTTTGCCAGAACATGGCTTGGATAATGTTAGGAGTGCTCATTGTTTCTTGATGATGCTGATCGGAGATTTATTGATCTTCTTTGGATTTTCACTTTCTTTGAACAACTTAAGTACTTGTTATACGTAGTTTGATTATGACAGGTGTCCAATATATTATATGTGTCTCTTTTCATATCGCTGTGTGCACAAGGCAGGATTGGTGAATAGTGACAAGTGTCTGGAGTAAGAACTGCAACTGGAAGATATGTGTGGCCCACTGCTGTACTCAGACATTGCCTAAGTGTGTGAGCATGCCCAGTATGACCTTTCAGTATGTTGTTGACTGACATTTGTTTCATTTGTTTGTGTGTGAGCATGCCCAGTATGACCTTTCAGTATGTTGCTGACTGAAATTTGCTAAATTTGTTTAAGTGTGTGAGCATGCCCACTATGGGCATATATACTATATGTGTGTGAAAAATCAAGTTGTTTTTTACTTCAGGGCTCACCTTTGTGTTGTACATCGACAGGAAGCATGCTGTGCCTGCAGGGCTTCCATGAGTTAATTTGCATAGACTTATCAACATTTCTACATACAGGGAGGACAGCTATTATTTGTACATTTCTACCCGGGGGGGCACACCTGATTGTTACTGTGGGTGTACATAGGATGACACTTATACACATTTGCTAGGCCTGCACTGTTATGCCAGGTACTCCATTTCAGTCTGTACTGTTGCCTATCATACTGGCTTGAGGCATACCACTGTACTACAGACCTTAGCTTCCAATTACACGCATATTAGTTTGTGACTTCATGGCCTACCCAACCCACATCACACTGCCTGGCCTGCTGTTATCTGTCTGCATAGGCCTGGGGGGAGGTTACTCATATGCCTCTTCAGAGGGCATGATACAGCATTTGTTTGTGTTTGCATTTGTCTACAATTTTCCTGCTGGCTGTGACTGTTAGGTATGTGACCCCCCCAACTGGTATGTGTGAGTGACTTAAGTTGTGTCTGTGCCAGTGAAATGCTGTCATGGCTTAGTTGTTCAGTACTGTGACTATAGTGCACAGTATCCTGAGTTCGAGCCCTGTCACTGCTTTTTATTTTCCTGCTGGGCAGTCCTGACTAGTTAAAAGCAGGTGTGAGTGTGTTTACCCAACTTTGGTCGACTTTGCCCAACATTGCCCAACTTTGCAAGACGTTGCCCGACGTTGCGCTGGTTAGCGCGGTGCACAGCTACGCACAATTGTTTTTAAATATGATCAATACTGTTAAAACGTGCTTAGCAGTGCTTTGTATTGCTTAGAATAGGGCACTCATGCCTCGGGTGGTGCTGCAGGGCTGCATATGTCGGATGCACATAGTACACTTCCTATACATGTTTGAAAACAGGTACTGTCAAGTTAGGCATCTCTTTTACTGTATGTGCAAGTCAGAGAGAGGTGTAATTTCCAGGGTTCCTACTGAGTCAGTGTATGTGTTATGCGTTGCCTCTTTGCCAAGGCCAGGGCATACTGGGCACACCTCCTTCTGCCTACTGGGGTAGGCTCAGGTTGTTCCTCCTCTGAGTCACGCTGTGCCTGTGCAGGCCTTGACAATGGTGGGGGGGCTGTTTGGCCCTGCCCTATGCTGTTCCTGCTGCAGCTGTTTCCGTAGGATCATATTGTGTAGCATGGCACATACCATAACAATTTGGGTACATGTAGCTGGTGAGTACTGCAAGGCTCCATCTGATGTGTCCAGGCACCGGAACCATGACTTGAGCATCCCAAACACAGGCTCAATTATGTTTCTTGTTTGTGTGTGTGCCTCATTATGGAGTTCTTGTTTAGGTGTGTGTGCATTTCTGATGGGTGTCATCAGCCATGGCTCCAGTGTGTATCCAGCATCCCGCACTAGGTGACCATCAGGGATGACCCCATTGGCAAATCTCTGGTACAGCTGCGTCAGATGCCAGATGTGGGAATTGTGATAGCTTCCAGGGCAGCCAGCACACACATTCATTATAATGCCCTGGGCATCGCACATGACCTGGCAGTTGATGGAGGGGAAGCCCTAGTGCTTGATGTAGACCCTACCCCGCTCAGCAGGTGGTGCTTTGATGAGTATGCGCATGGAGTCTGTTGCACCCACTACCTCAGGGTATTCTGCTATTTGGTGGAAAAGACGCATATTGCTGGCCAATGCCTCACGAGAATTGGGAAAATATACATGGTCACCGACATGTGCTGACATGGCATCCAGGAACTGGTGGAGTACCTTGTTTGCTGATGCCAGTGAAATCCCCATCATATCACCAGTTGGTCTTTGGAAGGTACCTGTAGCTAGTATTCTTATGTCAACACATACCTTGGTATCCACTGGGATGGCTTCCTCTCTGTTGGTTCTGTGTGTGAGGCGTGGCCAGCAGAGCTCAACAATTTGCTGCAGGAGGTCTCTGTCCACCCTATAGCGCTTCACTATCTCCAGCTCATGTAGCCCCTGGTAGGTTACCCTGGGTCTCTATAGTCTTCTCTATCTCCTCACTGTGGGTTGCTCAGCAGCATTCACAATATCACCACCCTCAGCACCTTGCACATGTTGGTTTATGATAGCAAGAGCAGCCCCTAACATTTTGTCTGGCTTAAGCTTTTTAAGCTTTCCCTCTTTGTATACTGCAGTGTTGCAGAGTTCTTGGAAAAAAACAGGGGGGGATGCTGTTTGCAGAGTTTAAAGTGCTGGGTTGGGCTGGGATAGTCTGCTGCCTGCATAATCGGCTGATTCTGATATATTTCACCTGGCAGCTCTGCTAGTTCTCTTGGTTAACTTCCTACTACTGCTTTTCCTTCCTTTTCCCTTTCTGTTTCCACCCCGGGGCAGCGCCTCGCAAACACACGCACACGCACGCATGAGCGCGCACGAGCGCACACACTGTGTGTATGTTTGCAAGAAATTTCTGAACTTTTAACAGTGTGCACCTTTGGTTTCAGGTTTTCAAATAGGACAACTGTTGACATGCCTCTTGCAATCCTGAGCAAGTCAGGGCAAACACAAGCCACTGTGCTCCAATTAGCTTACAGCCTTTCTGACATACCCCCTCATGATGTCACCTATATTCTTCTCTACTACTCACCTACTCCTACACTTACACTCTTGGGACATGGCTCACATGCTGGGGAAAATTGGGATTCACTATCCTTATCCTCATTTGCATAGGATTGCCTACTAATGCATGGTTACATCTCTCACACTGAGCTTCTCCCCCTTAGCAACCACTACTCAGTGGCCATGTTGTCTTCAGCCTGCCATTCACCTGCATGGCAAGATAAGCTTTTTAGTGAAAATGCCTATTTTTGGCTATTTTTGAATTATTTTCTTGTTTTTTAAAGCGCCGGACGTGTGCACGGTGCTGAGCTATGCTTAAACAGCGGAGATCGGGGAAAAAAAGTTAGATTTTAATAATTTTAAACATTTATAAATGCCAATGGCCTTATATTTGGCCATTGGCATGCTTCCTCAACTGTATGCATCCTTTATTGAAGCTGTCATAGCTCCGTTTAGCTATTTAAAGAACGGTACTGCGTTACCAATGGAGTACATTTCTGCAGATAACACTAATCTTCCACGGACAGGTTAGTGCTTCCTGGATTGCAAATTTACCTCATTTGCATAGCTTTCAGCAGCAAATGAGATAATTTGCATACCATGACGCTGTCCGTGCAAGAGTAGCTTTAGCAGCTCTCATGCACGCCCCTGCCGGCTGTACCTGGATCGCACGGCAGACATATTGCCGCCGTGAGCTCCTACACTCATCTTGCACTCCGTGCAAGCTTTCGTAAATCTGGCCCATTATGTTTGGCATGTGAAAAACTTTGTAAATATGTTTCCATGATAAAGGTCTCTAAAATAATGAAGAGGTTGTATGGTCAGGAAATATTAATATACTTTGTTGCTGCTTATAATTCAGGAAGATAACCAAGATTTAATCATGTGTTCAATAAAAAAGTCTATAATCACTAATTACAATTCAGTTAAAGCTTTGAAAAGCCAACAACTAGTCACAAAAACAGTGAGTTCCAGATCATTGAAACAAGGTCACAACTTTTTTGTAGTCCATGTTTCACTAAATTGCAACTGCCCAAGTTATTAATTGACTGCAATGTGAAGTCTAAGAAGAGGAAAAAGGTATGCTTTACTTTTGTTGACCACCTTCTCACTCATCTCTGGGTTTGTGTGACCTAGGAATAGAGTCTGAGTATGTGTTTGTGTGTGTGTGTGTGTGTGTCTTCTTCTAACATTGAAAATGGTGCAGGCTGTTGTTTGTTATACAGTACATCCTTAGATCTGTAGCTGTTTTGAGAATGTGACCTCCCAAGGATTTAAATGTTTTAATTTAGACTAATTTCATGTTGATAAAATGCCAAACTATTGCTCCAGTTTTTAGATAGCTAAATCTCTTTTATTCAATTATTATTCAAATCTGAGTAAAAATGCATAAATTTAATAAAAAAGTATGCTTTTTTCCTTCTGGAGATAGAAAGTTTTGCATTTTTCTTTCTTTTTTTGTATTACATTATTTGATATTTTGAAAAGCTAGAAGAAGAGATGGTAAACAAATGGAACAAAACAGAACAAACTGGTATAATTATTAAATAAAATAATTACAAACATTAAAGCACACAAATTAAGAAATGATCAAGGTAACACAAAACTCTGGAACTTAATATTTGTAAACCATGTCTCATATCTAGTTAGCAAAAAATACACCCTTTCCTGGAAAATTTATATAACATAAAAAATGCCTACACATTCCCCTGGATTTACTATTCCTCCATGCAGGACTAGCTTAGTCCTGCATGGAGGCGGACGTTTAGGAGCAGGACAGCAGCGGGCCATGCATAGTAATGAGGCTTGCTGCCTGAGCTCCTAGGCTTACACGGAGTGTGTAAGAGTGCAGGGGGCATGTCTGAAAGCAGAGCTCTCAAAATATACATGCCCCCTCAATGAAGAGCAGCAGAAAGGGGCATGAAATGAGCGAAAGCACTCATAGGTGACCGCATATCCCCACCAACAGTCCCCCTTGTGTACAACAGCAACAGTATACATAAATAAAATGAAGAAACCCTATATTTCTGTTTAAAAATCTGATTAAATCTAACTGTAGGTGTGCAGGTGTGCCCATCGCTTAGGATCATAGGTAGATACTAGGCTATTGGCCCTAGCACCTATACAAGCCAAACCAAAAAGGTACCCTGGCTTTCGCCACCCAAGAAAATTATTTTTCTGCGCCCCTGTCAAGCAGAGCCACAAAAGTGATCCCTGGGGTGAATTTCCTATTTCCCATGCAATCATCAAGATTTTTCTTGAAGAATGCTAATGAGGAGCTCTGTTTGACATAGGTAGTCTGTTCCAGAGTATGGGAAGTCTCTGGGACAGGAATCTATCCTTCCAGCTTGTTCTGTTTATTGTGGTGACAAGGTTTAGGTCCCTAGAACATGTAGTTCAGAGGGATTGGGATTTCTTTAAGTGGAGCATGTCCGACAGCTCTGGGTTTGACATAGCTTTGTATGTTAGGCAGAGATCGCCCTTGAGTAGGCAATATGTGATGGAGTAAGGCTGGAGTTTGTTTGAGATGGTCTGCATAGGGCATCTGTTTGAGGCCAGTAATCGTCTTTGTGAGGTATTTCTGTGGCCTTTCCAGTTGTTGTAGATGTCTTGTGAGGTACACACCAAAAGGGGCATTGTACTCTATAATGGGTCTAATAAGTGATGAGTAGAGGGGAACAATGACCTCTTTTTTTCTGGATGAGAAACCTTTTGTGATGAGGTGTGCCACGTAGAAGGATTTCCTGGCCACTGTGGTGATGTGATTATCAAAAGAGAGACTACTGTCTGCCTGTGTCCCAAGGTCTCTTATCACACTTTCGGTGTTAAGTAGACTACCGTCTATGTGGTAGTTCATGGGTACAGAGTTTTTACCAAAGGGGAGAGGGGGGTGAGAGGGGGGGTAAAGTTAGCATTGAACCTATCTGTCAGGATGTTGTCAATATCAGTTGGTTCTATATATTTAATGCCATTGTGCTGTAACTCAGAGCAGATCTGAGTGTTGCCATTGAGATTCTTGACACAGCTATAGAATGCTTTGTGGTTGTCTTTAGAATCAGTGGTGATTTTGTTTTCATAACTAGCTTTGGAGGATTTTATGAGAGGATCTCAGCTTGTTACTGAGGCTGACCAGGGAGTTCCTCCAATCATGGGATTTTACTCTTTTTTGCAATAGTTTCTTTCTTCTGTTGTAGAGTTTGTTTATGGCAGAAGACCACCAGATTGACGTCCTTTTTTTGGAGGATAGCATCTTGGTTCTGCTAGGGATAGCATGATCCATGTACTTGTGTAAGTACTTATAAAGTGCATTTGTGTAGGATTCAACAGTCGTACCTCTATTGTCCATCTGCATGGGTGTCTTGAAGTTTGCCACTTCTGTCTTAAGAAGCATGAAGTTGGCTTTGGAGAAATTTTTTATGGCTGTTTCCCTAATGGGGACTGGGAGTGGGATGTGGATGTCTAGGGTGATTAGCTTGTGGTCAGATCCGACCAGTGAGGAATTGACCTCTGGTGTAGAACACCAATCGCCCATGTTGGTGATGACCAGGTCTAGGATATTGCTGCCCCTGGTCGGGGTGTGGATAAGTTGATCCAAGGCACTGGAATTGATGAATTCCAGAAAACATTGAGCAAAAGTGTTGGTACATGAGTAGTTTTCCCACTTAATGGTAGGGTAGTTGAAATCACCCATTATTAGGGTGTTGGGTTGTACCCTAATATTTTCCAGTGTATCAAGAAAAGAGGAGTGGGAATCCTGGGGTATGGTGGGAGGTCTGTAGCAAGCTACAATCTGGATTGTGGTCTTGACCAGAGTTAGTTGAACTTGGATAATCTCAGATGCATTACACTGAACAACTAGCTTAGAGTTGTGGATATCCTTAATGAATATGGACACGCCTTCACCTTTAGTGTTTTGGTCTAAGTTAGGTGGCCAAAAGGTGTGGTATGAATTATAGCCTGGTAATGCAGGGGTGCTCTCTGGAGCTTTGAACCAGGTCTCTGTCACTGCACAGATGTCGATGTTCTCCATGTTAAGGAGTGCCTTGAGTGAGTGCATTTTGAGGTTTAGACTTCTAGCATTGAATAAATAGCATTACCCTCAGACTTTGCTTGCTTGTACATGTTACGGTGGTGAATTTGTCATTTGAACCTTGCCTAAAAAAAGGCACTATGGGGTGGCAAAAGCCTTTTCTAGTATCTGGAATTCCAAAGGCGACAGGTGCAGGCCATCTCTGGTAAAGCATCGTGGTCTGTCGATCATGTCATCCCAGGCAGACAGATACTGGATTCCCTTATAATGACACCAGAAGCTTAGCCAATTGAAGTCAATCATTTTGTCCTTATACTGTGGTATAATTCTGGGTGATGGCAGGATGCTACTCAGCGCTAGGGTCATACCTGCCTTGGCTACAAGATCGGAGAGCTCCTCCATGTCTCTTTCATGTAGTCCAGGGGGGTACTTCTCAGGTCATTCACACCAACATGGACAATGACAGTCTCATATCTGCACTTGTGGAGTGACCTGAGTGTGTGCATAATGTGGCAGATTCTGGCACCTGACTGGCAGATGACAGTAACTTTCTCATTGTTTAGCCTGGTGAGTGGAACATCAGTGTGCCTGACAATAGGGTGACCTATGAATAGAGTGTTGGGTACATTATGCCTTATGGTCTGTAGTTGAGTGGCACACTGAATTTGTGGGCTATGTGTCATTTGGGTTGTGTTGGAGGTGTGGAGGTTGCTTGCATTTCTGCTTTGGAGGTCTCAGTTGTTTGGGCAGATTTTTATTGAGAGCCTCCATGAATGTAAACATGTGTTTTGTGCTTCTATGTGTGTGTTTTGGTGGTATAGGATTTGAGGGACTATGTGATGAGTGTGGTGTGGTGCAAGTGTTTACCTTCTCTTGACTGTCTAGTCCAGTCTTCGGTGAAGAGAGCTTTGCTTCCAGGTTGGCTATATAAGTGCATCTCTCACAGGTTGTAGTGTTGGGTGGTAGGAGGACAGGGTTGTCTGTGTACATGAGGCAATTGCTGCATTGCACCAAGATGCCCAGATTCATCAGGTAGACAGGAGAAAACACCAGTAGCTGACCTTTACACATGCCTGGATAGGTGCTTATTTATTAAGTACTAAAAATTGTTTTCCTCTAGACAAGTGAGGAAAGTTGAGTGCTGTAGTAATTTGTAGCTTATCTAGTGCTTACAATGAGTTCAAAACAAGTGCTGAGTTCAAAGAAACAGATTTGAGTGCTAAAACTAAAAAGCTGGCTGGTTGCAAGGGAAAATTTGAAGAGCAGACTTTATGGCGCCAGGAATAGTTTAACCCTAGTTAAGCGGGGGGGGGGTGCTCAGGAGCTTACAGACAGTCCTGGATGCAGCAAATCTTTATCTGGACTAGACTTGTTACAGGAAAGGGGGGATTCAAGCTTATAATTTTTTTTCAGTAAAGTGGAAATGGAGAACGCTGGAACAGAAGTTAATTCAAGGTTAAGAATCTGAGTGGGGTGGCCTTCACAAATGTTGTCTATTAGACATGAATGACCTAATGACACTAGACTGGGAGGAGTGTCACAGATCAAATATACAGTATGGGTGGGCAACTGCAAAGCCACCAAGTATAAGAACACCACAACAATATAGCCACTAAATGAAAGTTTTAAACAGATCAAGGAGAAAGCACACTCTAGAGAATGCTTTTAACTGCAAACAGACTAGACTAGAACACAGAAACCTCAAAAAATCAAAAACATGCATAGAGCACTCACAAACAGACCATACAACTCTCAGTATGAAAAAGCAGTTTACAGTTAAGTTATTCAATAAACATGCAATTAGAGTAATGAAACAGTATCTAGCAATGAAAAATACAGTTAAAACAGTATAAAACAGAACATAAATGCAGTGAAACAGTAAAAAAAGCTTTATAACAGTGCAAAATGTACTATATTAACTGTATAGCACAATTATAAGCGTTTCAGAAGTGCAATTCAATGAAATAAGTGTAAGAAATAACTTATCCTGCTCTTGGAATCTTAAGGAATTTCTGCTTAGTTTCTGTAATGAATTACCATCCACAGCCTGATACAGTTAATGCAGCTTAAATGGCTGAAGAAGATAACAAGGAAGATATACGCAAATGAAGCCATGTAGCAATAGTGTAGTGGGCAGAGCATTTGCCTTACAAGCAGGCATGCCCAGTTCAATTCCCACTATAGCAGATTGCATTTTCCATGGTAAAGCATGGTATGAGTAATATTTATGTTGCATAACACACTAAATAACATAATTTCATGAATTGGAGTACTGCAGTAAAGGCACATGTGAGGTGTCAGTGTCATAATGAATAAGGCACTAGTAAACAGGTTTAAGCACAAATAAGCAGTAGTAAGCATATTTAAGCACTAGTAAGTGGGCTTAAGCCCGTTTGCGTGGCGGTAAGCAATGCCTACACTTGTTAAGCAATTCCAAAGCTTAGTCTCAGTAAGCTTATGTAACTGCAGGTTAGCAGTACTTACCATCACACAAACCCACTTACAACTGCTCAAAAGTACCTTAATCACTCTGTATCAAATGATCCTTGTTCTGTCCATCAACAAAAGAAACAACCATGCAGGTCTGAAACCCAGGACTCTGTACATCACAGTCACAGTAGTTAACCACCAAACAATCACAGAAGTACAAAAGAATGAGTTATCAGCAAACAAGTCCTCACCATAGTAAAACCAAACTGAACCTGTGAAAGGAATTAGTATACAGTCATATGTCCCATAACCCATTAAATAACATAAATATGTGAACTGGAGTACAGCAGTAAGCCCAGAAGTGAGGTGTAATTGTAATAGATTGTTGAAGTCTCCAATACAACACAAGGACCCCATAGAGTGTATGTACACATTAATCATGGATACCAGTCAGATATATAAGATGTAATGAATACTAAATCAATGCCAAAAAGTAAATATAATGCACAGTCTAATGTAGGAATGCTAAGCATTGCACAGGCCAGCATAGGAGGTGTAAGCAATGTGTAGACCAGCTAACTAATTGTGCCCAGTGGTATACCCCTTTAAACAATGCCAACCTTAGTTAAGCAGGTTTGCCCATAGCTTAGCATTTTCAAAACTGGCCAATCACAGAAAAGTGTGGGAAATCAGCCCTACTTAAACTCAAGATGCGGGAATACATCCCATAACTGGTTGTAGCTTCCCCTTGCAGGCACTAATGCAGTAAGGGGAGAAGGTGTGCTTTCAGGTGCAGCGCTGGTGCATCCAGGAGTCCAAGGTCATGGCAAGACTCCTTGTCAAAGACCATGATCAGAGACTGCTGCAGGGCCAGTACCAGGGCTCCCAATATAAGATGGAGGCCTGGGACAGTCTCGCCCGTGACCTCACCAGTGCCACTGGCATATCCCAAACTGTTGAGCAGGTCAGGCACCACTATGTCAACCTGAAGTGGCATAAGGGGGAACCTCTTGGAGGAGTGGTTCCAAGAGGCTAGACCGGCAGGGCATGTTCCAGCCGTGTGTAAGTATCACCCCAGTACGTGTGTAAAAATTGCCAACTCAGGTATATCATGAATAGGTATGGCTAAATATTCCTCTCATGTCCCAGACAGCTGGAATGGAGCAGGCCACGAACCAGGAGGCCCACATCAGTCACCTGGCGAGGTTGCAATGCGAGGCAGGTCAGTAATACTCATGCATTTACTGTCAGAGGAAATAAAAATAAAAGTAGTAGTAAATTAACTGTCTGTATAAAACTTGTATTGTTCAAGGCAAGTACTGCATACACTAGAGAATATGGCAGGAAGAGTCTCATATTGTTGGTATATAAATAAAAGTGTAATAGCCTGACAAAACAGGTCTAACTGCTGGACTGCATGTGTATATCCTGGTATCATATAGTAATGTAGATTTGCAATCATGTAATAGCACTGTTGTATTAAGCACTGTTACCCACACCGTGCATCATAAATTGAATGTGTAGAAATGCCTGTATATGACAGGTGTAATCCCCAGAGGCCATTTTGTGCAACTGAGAGACACATAGACAGTAAACAGGAAAAATGCAGACGACAAAAACTGAATAGCACATGCAACTGAGATGTGAACTGTCATTTGTTTAGTACACACAGCCACAGTTCGAATCCTGCCAGTTGTAGTAGTCTGCATACAGAATCATACCCCACAACTGTAAAGATATGTCCAGAATGTCTATTATAATGGCCCATATCTGTTGCCTATCAACCTGCCCCTGGGAAATCAGTGGGATGATCTCAGACATATAGGCAGCAAGCAGGAAATGCAACTGATTGACACACAGCTATGAGAACAAATCTGGCACACTAGCAACTCCCCAATAGCTTCTGTGACTAAGAAGCCACGTATGTCCCATTTACACCCCAACTTGTCAAGCTGTGGTCAGAGTGTGTACATGAGATGTATGTGCATAATAATAATGTGGAATCTGGTACTGTGTGTAGGAACATTCAGGTAGTGCTAATAAACATTCCTCCCACAGGTCTGTCAGATACCAACACTGTGCCCAGAAATACAAGAATGATACCCAGTACTGGTACTGTTCACAGCGGTATTGCATGGCATTGCGACTGATGCAGTTGCTCAGAATAATGAGGTATTACACATCACTGTCACCCGCACTGTCCTACAGCATATAACTGTCTAGGAAATCTGTATAAGAGTGTAGTAATACAAGGTCAGAATGCAAAAGCACAGGGTCTTAATAAGACAGAAAGCAGATATGACATATACAGCAATATCTATATAGCAGACACAACTGTGATAGACAGTGTTTAAGTTGTAGCAGACACAGCCATGGTCTCGATCCTGCGAGTGGAATTACACTGCATACAGAATCATACCCCACAACTGTACAGATGAGGCAAGAATGTCCAGTATATATGCCCATATCTGCTACCTGTCCCCCTGTCCCCCCGGTAAGTCTCTGAGATGATCCCAGATGTTTAGCCAGCAAACAGGGAATACAAGTGATTGTCAAACATCTATGAGAAAACACCTGTCACTGTAGCAACCCCCGAAACTGTTAGGAGAGTAATATTTCAAGTATGTCCTGTCTACACCCCCATGTTGTCAAGCTGTGACCAGAGTGTGTACGGTAACAGAGTGAGATGCATGTGCATAATACTAATGTGTTATCCGGAACGTTGTGTGGCAACAATCAGGTAATGCTAACAATCATTGCTCCCACAGGTACGTTGGACACGAACACTGTGCAGAGAAATACAGACCATTATAACCTGTACTAGTACTGTTCACTCTGGTATTGTAGGGAATTGTGAGTGTTGCAGTTTCTCTGAATAATAAAGTATCACTGGTCACTGGCACCCATTTTGTGCTACATAATATAAAAGTGTAGGAAAGCGTGTATAGGTGTGTGGCAGGTCACTAAAGGTGGAAGAGGGCAATATTCTAGATATGTCCCGGCACCCAGCATGTGGTCAGCACATGGCCACAGTCTGTGCAGAAAGAGTTGGATAGCTATGTGCAAAACAACAACCCGGAATCCAGGTGTATGTGTAGAAAGAGTTAGTTAGTGTTACCAAACATTCCCTCCACAGGTATACCAGGTAAGAGGTGTATACTACAGATAAAACCGGTTCATGTGTAACGATGATGACAGCCATATCACTGTCCAAACTAAGACTATAGGGTAGTGTAGTAAGACTTGTAAGGTACAGATAACAGCACTGACTAGGAAAGTAATGTGGACTACAGGAATATACTAGTTGTTAATTGACATCTTTCTCTCTCCCCCCCATCTCCAACAATAATCAACATACTAACCCCAACTGGTATGCAATGACTCTGATAATGTCCAATTGTTTGATAAATATTTTAATGGTTCCCATGCATGTGCTATATTGAATTATTCCAACATTGGTGGCACGGTGCCATCAATGTACCTGCATAGGTTCATAGGTTCATAGGTTCATAGGTTAGTACTAGGCTAACTGCCTTTGTGGGCCATTTTCAGCCTAGCCATTTACCCCATCTGAGAATCAAACCTTGGACCTTGTGTTTGTAAGGTGAACACCTTAACCATTATGCCAACCTTATTGCTGCTCTTATTACTACTGTGGTCCCACATATGCATGTGTTCTGTTTGCTATGCAACTATTCCGTATTTAGTGTCTGGGTTAATGGGAATATCTATGCATGCTATTATACCTAACCCTGGATTGTGTTGACTATTACTAACCCACATATGATGATGAAATCTAAACACTATAGCATGCTTGGGAAGGCCGGTCCCAGTTGACCCACCTGTTCCACCTCAGCGGGCTGTGGCAGCAGGCACCAGCATTTCTGGGGCCCAACCTGGGACCTCCCTGGCTGTTGGTCCTGCACCACCTTCAAGTGGAACCACCTCAGGGGATGGGGCTCGACGCCCCCCCCAGGAGTGAGCATGGACAGACACCTGTCACCCATTGCAGGTCAGGGTCATGGTGCGTAGAGAGATCGACCAGCAGTTTGGTGATCTTCTACACCAGCTCGAGGGCTGCATGTCATGACTAGAGAGTCAGCCTGGTTCTGCGACTCTGGCACAGCACAGCCACCTTCAGGGTTGTGAAGGTGCAGTGGTATCTGCCCATGGGTGCAGACCTCAGTCCCACTGTTACCATTAGGGAGTTTGTGGGCTCCTGATATCCCCACACCCCACCAAGGTGTTTACCCCCCACATGTGTCATATACTGCTCCTGTATGCGTCGTGTTTGTCTTGTCTGTTAACCTACTCAACCTACCTCCCCAAATATACCTACTACCCCTCCCCAATATCCCACTCTCACCTAAAAAAAAAAAAAAAGGGCAATCTGTTCCATCAAAAAAAATCTCGCCACATACATAGCTGTCCATTTTGCACATGTGTCCACTGGACACATGTAATCTGGTCTAATTGGCATCACATTGTATTATTGTTGTCCTCACCCATTCCCAGGGGATTGAGTGTCCAAATCTACCTCCAAATTCAATGTATATGCACAGCTGTTGCTGTAGAAGAAATGGGCAGTTATGGATCTTCCCTACACCCTTCCTGCACATCTCTGGTTATTTTTCCTACTGTCTTTCCCACTTTGTGCCCCTTTTTCACCACTTTCATATTAACCCTTTTTTCTTTTCTTTTCTTTTAAAGAAATTGGCACGGGGGTAATCAAGACAATGCACTTTTAAACAGCAGTAAGTGGGTTTAAGCCTGTTTGTGCAAGGGTCAGCAATGCCTACACAGGTTAAGCAATTCCGAAGCTAACAGAGTATAAGAAACTGTAACTGGAAGTTAGCAGTGCTTACTTCCACGCAAACCCACAAAATCCCATTTATAACTGTTTTAAAGTGCCTTAATCACTCTGTATCCAATGGCCCATGTTCTGCCCTGCAACAAAATAAACAGCCTCTGTAAGGCTCAAGCCCAGGACCCTGCACACCATAGCCAAAGTGGTTTACCACTAAGACATGTCAGATATACATAATCCTGATGTTTTCAAAAACATATCATCCGGCCCCGTCATTCAACAGTACAGAGAATGTATTCCAACATTTAAATATATTATTATCTAAACAGATACAACATATCTATATATGTAGATGCAGATATATATATATATATATATATATATATATATATAAATATATATGAACATATATATATATATATATATATATATATATATATATATATATATATACATGCCTACATCAACACATATATATGTCTACACCTATATGTCTACGTATACACCTCAAGGTACATATATGTAAGTAGATATATATCTATGTAGATATATACGGACATAGTTATATGTATGTAAGCAGATATATATATATCTGTATAGATAGATATATATATATGGACAAACATCTGTAGATAACAATGGGAGATTAAATAAAACATGTATGCCCACATGCACCGTTATTGGGGTTGAGAGGCCCCAAACAGTATACGTCTTGTACAAATAAGTATACCTCCCTCAGCCAAATACGTCCACCCTGCAATACACTACCAAGTGTTGCAGATCCCATAACCAGGACATGACATGATATGGGCACAAGATGTTAACAGGACGATATCCCACCTGCATGATGTCAGGCTGGTATTGGTAACATATCATCAATTTGGATTGAATATTTTGTGTTTTCCATGCACTAAGGCTGGATACGTGCACCAACTGTTTGGGTTTGGCATTTTTTTATATATATATATATATATATATATATATATATATATATATATATATATATATATATATCTATATATGTACGTATATATATATATATATATATATATATATATATATATATATACATGTGGCTACACATACACACAGAGATATGTACAGTACGATACATATGTAGAAGGTGCACACAATATGGCACAGCTACTATGCCTACATTTAACACCTTAACAACTGGACACTGTATGAGCCATCCATACAAATGACAATCGTTGCCTGCAACATATACCCACAGAGGTCATAGGATAAACACCACACACAGGTTTGCAGGAATGGAAAACCTTTATTTGTGTACTATTACAGTTTTATATGCCATGTCATATATCTGTTCAGACATACAGAGTAATGCAACTGTGAAACTGTGTGAAACAGTTATACTAATACAGTAGTACGGAAAGGTTCACAACTGTAGCTGTCCAGGCCAAGTCCTTCAAATTGTACAATAGTAAAGACAGGTTGGGCCACAGGATACTGAACAATTAGCAGTAAGTAATGTAGGTGTATAGTTCAGCAGCCTCTATCTACACTCTGTACACAATCACTAGGTGGTAAAGACGTCAGTTGACCAAATGGGATGTAACTGCTACATAACAAGGCATAACTGACACAAGCACACTGACAAACAAAACAGTCTGTATGGCAGGAGGCAGTAGGCCTGCATTAACCCAATTTATGTAAGTAATGTAAATATAGGTGAATTGAATGGTACTGTACTTCCGGATACCTTAAGGCAACTCACCCCTGCTACCCCCACATTTTGTAACAGCCTAGGTTATTTATGGTACATCTCACCTAGACTCAATAATACAGGGCCATATACCACTGTTACATACACTGGCCTCTGGAGTGCATAAGGGCACACATGTATTGTTTAGGTGAAGCCCACACATATATGGCCCCAGTCCCACTGTATGTATGGAGGATACAACAGCAGTGGACTGATGGCAGGAATGGCAGCGTGATATACTCACAGCCCACTACAGAACAACACCTGACAGCATGTCATATGTGCAAAGCTTGGTATGTAGGTGGAGGACAGAGGCTGGAACACAGGCTCATATGTGGAAAATGTTTGCCATACACTAAGCAAGTCGCTGGTGTTACAGGATAGTCTGCAACATACCCTTAGTCAGGGATTTGAGGTTAGAAACATAAATGGATGTAGCCATGTACTGATAGCATTCAACACACACACTGCCAGTGAAATATCTGACACAGGACCTGTGTGGTGGACAGACAAAACATGATAGGCACACCTCTGGCCACCAAGAGGATAGGCCCACAGTTGACAGCTATGCAGACGGACTGCATTCCAAGGTAAACTAGTATGTATACACACACCCTGTAACACCAGTACTATACAAAGCATAACGCAACTCTTCTCACACTCTGTCTGTAGTTCTGGAAACTCCTACAAATTTGTAGTTGGCCTGAGTCTGACGGTTCATCTGTAAGAGGTATTGCTACCTGTTGTTTGTAACACTGATGCCCACACACAGGAAGGATGTCTATCACACAGGAAAGGCAAAGGGACCACGCCCACGTGATGTAGGGATTTATAGTAGGTGGTTGTCATGACTGTGGTAACTGGAAGTATTACACAGCAAGCTGCATGCAGTTAGCAAGTGGAGGACACTCATCAGTGCGGAGGCCATCATCTGATCATGTGCATCACCTACTAAAGTCATGCTGCAATCTATTCAAAGCAGCTCAATCCATTTACTGGAGAGAGAGGGAGAGGGAGAGACAGAGAGAGAGAGAGAGAGAGAGAGAAAGAGAAAGAAAGAAATACAAAACTCTTTAAAATAAAAGCCTAAGTCAAAGGCATTTAGCCAGCTGTCATTCACTAAGACATCATTCCCACAACAGGTATGTGAAGTGTATATACATGTAGTAGAATGTAGTACCTGGTCCATAATAATGTTACAGATGATGTGGAATGAGTTATATGTGCCATCAGGTGTTGTAATGATGTTCAACTGAATAACTGCTATGGACAATAGTGTCAGTCCCTGTGGGTACTGGGCCATAGCCATCAACTGTGCAGGTCAGCACTGACAGACAAGATGTAAGCCATCACACTGTGTGTTGTGTAATGGGAAGTATATATATTACATAGCCAATAGCTGGTGGTGGAAGTGATGTCATGATGGACATGTGGGAGCCATGGCCCACCACTGGCAGGATACTCAGGTTAATCTGTAATGTAGCATGCCAGAATCCCATAGGTGTTTAATAGGGTTACCTTCAATTGGGTCCTACATATACCCCCTAATGTCAGGCCATGTCCTTATGTGGTACCTGTCTGTGTTGCAGCAAGGCAGAACAGTGCAGCTGTGCAAGAAGGTGTTGTGAGATTGTGGAGCTGATGTCTGAATGTACCCCACATATAGATATGCATATGTGTACGTATGTCACATATATAATATATAAAGATATATATGTAAATCAGCATGTATGTCAAGAAATATACATATTACCATGTGTAGACATATATATGTGCACATATATACATCACATATATCTACACATATATAGGTTAATACCTATATGCACATGTCTACATATATACAAACACACACACAAACATATATATATGTAAAGACATGTCCCCTATATTACTACCACAGTGATGCATGCTATGTGCGAGGTATCAGCATACATAGCAATACACACAGATATCTACAGCTGGCAGTGAGTGCAACATGGATGGGTATGTCACATGTTAATCCCTTGTTGGGACCACATTGCCCCCATCTGTGAAGTATGCAATGGGAATATGAGGAAGCATAGCAGGTACACATGTGGAGGTGGTCAGGATTGGTAGATATAGAGGACAGTCTACAGGGGTGGTATATGAGATATGTGGTGGGTAAACACCGTGGATGGTGTGTGTGTGTGGTCTGTGATGTGGACACCCCATGGGCACCAGTATGGGCACAATGGGAAAAAGCCTCCCACCCCCTTGCTACTCACAACAGCAGTCCATGTCCTGAAGGTGCCTGGTCTGGAGGCTGAGCAGGAGGAGCATGTTGGCCCTGTGAATGTGTACTGGGTGCCTCAGACTGATGTAGCACATCCCACATGTGCCTGTGGATCCCGGTATGGAACAGATCCTAGACCTGACCTCAAGAGACAGGAACATGTCTGTGTGTGCCCTGGGGGGGGGGCAACATCCCCAGGCTGGTTCCTCCTGATGGTATTGCTGGAACAGTCCATGAGGAGGCCCCAGTTTGGGACACACATGTGATGTGGCCCAGTATCATGGACAGATGGGTTTGGAGTGGTGGATCTGCTGGCTCATAGAATATATACATGTTATTGTGTCACTGTTATAGAACATATGTTGGCAATAATAGTCTACACAATCCCTATACATGTCCAACAGCATGCATAGATATCCCCAATAACACAGAATGTCAGATGTGCAGCAATCCCAGAGCAGCCATACCACTGGCATGCAGGTGAATAGTCTGTAACAGGCCAGCAATGATAGTGTCCACACAGGGGACATGGTTGCAATCACATAGCAGAATGTGTGGTACAATACAGTATCTGTCCAACTGGTAGGTAAGCTGTAGCCATACCTAATGAGCTATGTGTACTGTTTGTTGAAACTGATATGGTGGGGGGGGGTGACAGAGATGTCTATTATGAACTGTGGTACCCTTGCTGTATGAGTTTCTTAGACCTATTTCCATCTTTATGTCTTTCAGCCAAGATGGCACATGCATGGTCGCCCACCTATTCCCATGAGGAAAATGAATTGTTGATATCACAGTTGATCCAGCACTATCCAGTGCTGTTTGGCAGGGCCACACATGAGCAGCAGGAGTGGACCTCCCTGTGGAAAGACCTAGTCCACAGGGTCAATGATGTTGGACTGCACAACCACAGTTATGAGCAGGTCCTGCATAATTGTACTGACCTGCTTTGCAATGCCTTTCAGCATGCTGCTGCAGTCCGGGTGAATCACCTCACCACAGGGGGGGGTCATGCCATCCATCCCCCCGACACATGTGGAGGAGCTCCTGACCAGCCTTGTGGCACCTGCCTGTCTGGACAGCTGTCAACCACTGGACTCCTTCGTGGAGATGAGTGTCACCCACACACCAGCCGAGGAGCATGCAGGTAAGGACACAGGGCACATCAGTAGACCACTGTTGTATATACATCCACATTGCTACAGGTAGAGCATGCATATCTGACATGTCAGAGATATATTGTGTTGCTGCATTGTAGTGATAAACAGATGTCCAGATGTGGTAGTATTGCGAGAATGTACAATTGATGTATTGTAATACTGCACCCACCCTGTAGCACTGCCACAGGTGCAGCCACTGACACTGCATCTCTCACCCTCTTATGTAGGTCCCTCTGGGATACCACCAACACAGCAGCCTGTAGCTGGTGAGTATGTTTTATGTAGATGCTTGCCAACACACTGGCATGTAATGGTGATGGTATATTCCATGCACACATCTAACACACCTACCCTGAATGCATGCTGTACATGTGCATGTATTGTTGCTGTGAAATGCGCGGTCTTACGGGGGGAGCATGATGGGGTATTGGAAGGGTATGTCAGACACCTGATAACTAACATCCTGTCATTGCGGAATGTGTCCAAAGGGAGTAACATACTGGTGGTAGACATGGCCTACAGCAGGGACATGTTCGGAACAACACCCATATACAGTGCAACACCAGTGTATATACCTGTAGGTAAATGGCAACTGCTGCAGAGATACACTATGGCATAAGACATTGCAGTAATCCACATTATCAGCTGGGTCTAGGCTGTAGCATGTGCTGTTCAGTGTATAGGACTCTGCAAAGTGACACACATGTGTAGGGTTTACTTGTCATGCATCTGCATAAAGGTTGCAGGAGGGGGGTTTCAGCATGACACACCAGTGCACTGCAGCAGGGATCCTAAGAATGCTAGGAATGGCTCTATCTGCACATTGTCAGGTTCAGGGCCTGTGGCAGTCATAACCCTACCCACACAGTAATAGTGATGGCAGTATGTGAACACCATGAGATGTGCACATGAGTAGACCTTACTGAAGAAATTGCTTGAAACCACCACGATGTAATTCAGATAGCATTTAATGGAAAATACATAGACCTTGCAATCATGCAGAATAGAAGGATATGTGTAGGGCAGACTGAACATACACTGGCAAATGCAGATGGCCCATGCTGGTATACTCCTGCCAAGAGCAGTGAATGCTGTAGTACACACAACAAGAGGTGCAATAAACAGTCATGATAAGGGTGTGCACACACATATGCCCACATGGTGTGTATGCATTGTGGTCAGCAGCCACACATCTAACACAATCTGTAGACACTGCATGTGAAAGTACAGTGCATATGTCACATATCGGACTTGTGTACTGCTAAAATAAGCGGTGATGTGGTCCCATGGCAGGTCAAGGATGTGTGTGTCAAATCAATGAAGGTGTGTACACCCCCCATAGCCACAGTATGCTCTGATGGTTGTCAGTGTAAGAGTATTGGATTGGTCATACATGGTCTGTTGAGTTTGACAGATGTAAATCAGGCATCAGGCATTCATCAATGACAACTGTCCACATATCATCCCAGGTATGTGTGCTGAAAAACATAGGGTCTGTGAGAAATAAAGCTGACATAACTGACACAGTACTACACATTCTGCAATAGGTTGTACATCTGTGAGTTGTGGTGCACAGTAAATGGCAGGGTACAGAATAGGTGCACAGCAATACTGTGTACATGGGTTCAGTGGTATCCAGGGGAAGAGGCATCACCTTGTGACACAGCACATGCATCACACACATGTATACTGTTGCTAGCATGGTTTGACTATAGCTGAACTGCATTCTGTTCTGTACCATATGTTCTGCATGTTGGCAGATGTGTAATAGGAGGACTGTGTTTACTATCTTTGTGCAACCTCACCTGTATGTGTGTGTGTGTGTGTGTGTGTGTGTGTGTGTGTGTGTGTGTGTGTGTGTATGTGTGTGTGTGTGTGTGTCCTGTTGGTTAGTTAGTTTGTCTGCAATGTCACTCTTTTGAAGTTGATGGAGGTAGATGCATGTAGGATGAGTGTGTGCATGTGTGTGTTTGTGTGGGTGGCCATGTATGCACATGTGTGATTGTCGGTTGTTCATACAGCTGCACCTCCTTGTAAGACCATGCAGCACATGGACATGGACTGGCACATTACATACCAGGAATACCTGTCATGTGTGGGATCGCTGGACAGCAAATAGTATATTATAGTCTGTAGCATGGAGCAGGCATCCAGAGGGAAGGTAGACACCAGGTACATGCTTAATATCACAGTTAGCAGAGAGGTCACCTACAACCCACATATGCAGCTCTACAGATGCATTGGGGAAGTACTAGTCAACACCAGGGGGTATATCCAAATATTACAGTTGTTACATGATAGGCTGAAGGGGCAGCAAATGTGGCATGTATTGACCATTACATACACATGACACATCAGTGGGAGATATTATGGATACAACATAGTAGCCCACACATATAGGGGCCATGCACATCATATCCATGCATACAGAGAGTGCATACTGAATGACAGCAGCGAGGCCATTTAAAACCGCTACACACAGGTTAGGCAGGTAAAGTAGCAACAGGCCTTGTGTTGTGGCCACTTGTATCGGCATTTAGAGGACTGAGATGTTAATGAGTAGTATCAATGTGTGTATGCTACCAAGTGTGATGCAGGATGGGTTTGCACATGGACCTATACTTGGGATTGTCTGTAAAGCCATGGACAGGTAGGTATTACTGGTCTATATTATAACATCAAAGTGTCAAAACTTCGAATGTTATAACATCGAACCGGAAACCTTGAAGACTGACAATATCAAAGCTGTGGAACATTGAATTCTTTCCCAGGGAAAAAATTCAGTGTGCAGTTTCCACGGCTCCGCTCTTTCCTCCACTGTGGTACGATCTCGGAGTTGGTATATTTAAGTAGGGGGTTGTGGGGGGTGGTGGGAGAAGCCCCCCACATTAGGAATAGTTTGTAGTGTTTGTGTGTTTCGTGTTTTGTACTGGAACAGTGATTTTTTTCCCAGGGAAAAAAATCCCTGTTCTCAGTCTTCAAGGCTTTCAGCTTTCGTAGTTTTGGGTTTGATGTTATATCATTCAAAGTTTTGACACTTTGATGTTATAATATAGACCCGATATTACAGTGGTGTGTGTGTGTGTGTGTGTGTGTGTGTGTGTGTGTGTGTGTGTGTGTGTGTGTGTGTGTGTGTGTAGTTAGGTAGTGCTGTACAGGTTTTAAAGCATGTTTATTGTTTTCCCCCAAAGGTGCCGAGGTGGGTCAGGTTCCCTCCTGCATGCAGTCTGATGTTGGTGTCCATACAGCCACTGAAGATGAAGATAGTACTGTTAAGGCACAGGTGAGGTTGTCAGGTGCCGACACTGCACCAACATTTGACATCCCCCTTTTAGCCACCCCAACCCCACACACAATTTCAGTGCCTACACATACCCCATCACCAGTGCCCATACCGGAGGAACACCTAGCATTTGGTGGAGTGCACAGGGAAGTGTGGTGACCATGCCTACTGTGTCTGGTCACAGCAGGCATAGCCGGATGGCCATCAGGACACCACATAGGCAGATGCCCCGGGTGCTTGTGGTAGGGTCACTGGACATCATGAACCTGGCATAGGCGACATAGCTGGTACCAGCAGGTGCATGTTTCAGGCTTTAATGGTGGCACAGGCATGTACTGAACATTACACATGACAGGGCCCGAGGCTGCAGAGAGCTGCTCTCGAATCTGTAAGCGACAACCTCTGTGAACTGTCGGGTGCCATCTGTGCTTATACTGAGCACACAGATAGATGGCATGATGAGATGATGGCCCTCATTGGCCATGGTGTATCTGTGCTTCAACGTGTGGTGGGGATATGGCAACGCCTGCGTGGACATGGGCCAGCAACACCAACAGCTGGAAGTCAGCGTGGATGTGCTAGGAAACCAAGTGGCTCCCGTAGTGTCAGTAGCAGCCCCGGCAGTGCAGGGGGTGTTCTGTCCATACTACACCAGAGCAGGCCACGTGCACGTGGTCCTGGCCAGTCCCAGGAGGGACCTGGTACCAGCAGACAAATGTAATCAGCAGTTGAGAATAGCACATCAAGGCCTGTACCTGGACTTGCCCGTTGAACCCCTGGCAGGCACAGTGCATGTGTCCGTGGCTGGAAGCAGTGAACTGCAGATCCTGCCAGGTATGGTCTGCAGCTGTACATAACACCTGTGTAGGGCAGCCACATGGCAGAACTGTGTGCATGCATACCCACACACTATGCAAACACACCTAGGGCAACCCCATACCTACACACACCACATCACCTTGCCCAGCTTCCAACAGTACACCCCTCACCCACACACATGGTTTAAAATGTATGGCCCACCCTCGGCCTCTGGCAAACCAACATCATACCCTGTGCATGTGATGATACCTGTGTCACATCCCTGTCATCCATACCATCAATGCAGGGACAGGCTGATATGGTTCTGATGCACACAGTGACTGTACCACAGTGTACCACAGTACTGCAGTGGAACATGTTGTAGGGAGTAGAGTGTAAGACATATTTGGCAGGTAGTGTAGCCGTCCAGCAACGATGCCTTATAGCTGTTAGTAACACTGGTTTGGTGTGGTCTTTATAATGTTATCCATTTGTGATGTAGGTGTACATGTGTCAGCACGAGGATGCCCTGTGCATATGACGATACCTGTGCCACATCCCTGTCATCCATACCATCAATGTAGGGACAGGCTGATATGGTTCTGATGCACACTGTTACTGTACCACAGTGTACCACAGTACTGCAGTGTAACATGTTGTAGGGAGTAGAGTGTAAGGCATATTTGACAGGTAGTGTAACTGTCCAGCAATGATGCCTTATAGCTTTTAGTAACACTGGCTGGTTGAGATCTCTATAATGTTATACATATGTGTTGTAGGTGTACATGTGTCAGCATGAGGATAGTCTGCAGTCATATTCCACAACGGGGTATGTCACTGTAGTGACACCATGGCTGTGACATATCTAGGGTACAGTCAAACACATTTCACAGGTTAAATGCCCCAAAACTAGCAGACACACGAGATTCAGACAAACCATGTCAATGCACAGAAAGGTATTTTCACGGTTTGTCTGAATCTCATGTGTCTGCCAGTTGTGGGAGATTTATTTTTCTTGGCTTCAATTCCTTGGACATTTCACAGGTTACTAAACTGGTTATTGCCTGTGCCACATGGACAGATGGCCCACTCAGGCATGTATACCCTGCAACCTGATGTAGAGCCATCCACATACACACACACTGTTACTTGGCCACAGTGGGACTAGAACCTTACCTAGCTATGTAGTGATACTGAAGTGTGTGGCTTATATTGCACACACCACACAGCGTTTAGTGTGAGGTGTGTCCCAGGTTACATGTTACATGCAAAACATCCCCTAACATGTACAATATGCTAATGGGGGATGTAATGGGTATATTTGGACAATACATAGTGTGACATACTGTCATATACACATTTACAGACACATAACAGCCAGACACACATCTAAGATACCAGGATCTATCTCTGCTAACTAACTTGACCGTGTCTCCAATGTGTTACAGGTAGGCTGCACACATCACATGCATAACTGGCTTGGATTGTGGTAACAGTTACCTGTATAATTGATGGTGACAGCGGTAACCATAACGTGGTACATGGGGCATGTACTGGATGTACCTTGGTGTAATAACAGTGTATACAGCACCCACATCCCACACTGGATATTGTACTCCCTGAAACCCATGATGACAATCTGTCATACCCACCATCACACATTGGCCGCAACTGAGATACAACCCATAGTACACCTCAACATTGGTACTACAGGGATATGCATCTCATGCACATGCCACGCTCGTAGTAGGGTGTTGCATTGTCATGCCTCACTTATGGGCAGCAACAACACTATCTGTACTACAGTGTGGCAATGAGTATTGTAATAGGAGTATGTGGCCATGGAATGCTGTACCCTACAGATATACGTACATGCACAACTACGCACACATGCCAGAACACAATGGGTATCCCATGCCTATCAACCCATTTGTAAAACACTGTTTTGCTGGTACTGCAAGGCTCATGTAGTCGGTATGTAGAGGAGCTTAACAGGGAGCATGTAATGTCTCATACAGCAGCAGCCACAACTGACTATGGGTGTTGCTTTGGTTATGAAGGCCCTCATGGAATTCCCATGTACAGGTGTGGTAACACACAGACACTGATATACTCAGTCATGCACAAGTACACATGTGTCAGTATATGGGTGCATCCCTGCAGGTGGTCATAGCTGTGTACCTAGCTATTGTTCAAGGGGTGGTGCAATGTGTAGGGGTTATGTGTACAGTGTTATCCTGCCACCTGTCAGGTGGCAGCAGGCAATCTACTGACAGGCACTACTATCATGACCCTGAGGGTGAGAATGACATGTATCAGCCAATCCTCCAGGTGCCTTCTGCACATGGCCACTGAGGTGATCAAGGTGACATGTATGCAACATGCATTACAACACATGGTTAGTGTCTGTGATGGAGACCTGTACCCACGCATGTTCTGTTGACTGTGTTAGTGTAGTGGAGGTACCTGTGGCATGTGGTTCATACAGGGTGACATCTTCTATATGTGCCACTTCTTGCACAGCTGGGCAGACGTCAATATCAATTAAGCATGGGTTGCCTGTACATATCCCAGATGGATACCTGCCATCTGCACATCTGTACAGGGACTGACAGTCATCAGCTTGGCAAGTAGCTATGCATTAGCATGAGTGCATTGACATATGTCTGACAACAATATGTATGCCATAGCTATATGTCAGATGCCCTCACTAACATGTGCTGTACAGATGGTAGTCTACAGTTACATTCCACATGATGGAGCATTACCCAGTAAGGGGTGTATACTGAGATACAGCTCACACACCAGGGATACAACAGGGAGGCCTTGGTGTCCAACCATGCTCACCGGTGTGCCTGTTGGCATTACTACATTAAACGCTCTGCTCTTGCCTGGGTTAGCACTGTCAACAGTACTAATGCCATGATATACTACATGCCAGTGTGACAGCACATATCCTGGGCTACTACATCTGTATGCAACACAATCACATGGATAACAGTGCTGTACAGGCCTCATATATGTCTGTGTCCCACACATGACACTTACACCCCTTGCTATTGTAATGACTGCACATAGGTGCATGTATTGTACATGGCATTACATACATTTATTACGTGTTATCAGACATGGTGATATGTCCTGGTTACCAGGTTAAAGCTATGCTTAGCAAGTATCAACATTGCTGCAATATCATCCTTACCTTCTATCTGTATTTAATTTTCTTTATTACACACTGCTCATACATGTAATTATTACTTCTGTATACCTAATCCAGCTACCAACTATGACAGTTTTTCTCTAAGTGAATATTTCTATTTACATGTAGCCTTGACTATTACCTGTCACTGTTGTTATTAAATGTTTGCAAACTTTATGTATCCATAGTTGTGACTATTACCTGTCACTGATGTTGTTAAATGTTTACAGACTTTGCTGTTACCATAATTTGTCATGTAAATTAATTTCAATGTTGAGCTTTTCTCCCCGGGCCTCCACTGAAAATGGATATGTATCCAGTCGTACTTTCCCAGTTAACAAATGTAAAAAATAAAAATGAATACATAAATAAATAAATAATATAACAGCTAAGCTGACTTGTGCACTGGTAAGTGCTGTTTACACTGTGTAAGTGCCCGTACATTTACCTATAGCTCAGTACTGCTTATCTTCAGACAAACCCATGCAAACACACTTAAAACTGCTCAAAACTGCCTTAACCACTTTGTATCTGACAGCCCTTTTTCTGCCCGGCAACAAAATGAACAGCCCTTGAACCCAGGGCTCTTTACACTGGAGTCACAGCACTTAACCACTACGCCATGACCACTGTGAAAACTGCTGTTGTTTTGGCAATATAGCTGTCAATCCACATATTGAGTAGTATTGAGCATTTGCCTGTAGTTCCTAAATTGTGTAGTCCTTGTTATTACTATGACACTTGCATCACATATGTTGTGTTATCATAATGTGCCCATAGCAGGTACATATGGTGAGATACATGTGGAAGGGTGTACACAACTGTGATGTTTACTCATGACAGGAATATCTATAACTATATGTGCATACATATCTATTCTGATATACCTACTACTGTCAAAATATATGTAGATAACCATACGTATATTTGCATATGTATCACTATCTGTATATGTGTAGACATATATTGCTCTGTATATGTATATATCTGGGTGTGTATATGTATATCTATGTACATATACATACCCATCTCTATATGTCAATATGTATATGTGTATATATCTATATAGTTATCTGAATAATTATATACACATATATTTTCACCATATGTCCTGAACATGGAGTGTCTACCTCAGCCCCTAAAGTCCCAATTTTGTAGTGCAAGGGGAGGACAGGTATGTATAGCAGGTATATTAGTAGACTATTGCTACTGTAATAGGGAGTGTTTTCACAGACATGGTGTGTGTGGGAGGTCACATCTGCGTTTCACATGTGCGCCATTGGCTACTGACAGACATCCTAAGGACATCATAGTACAGTACCGCTGCTAGCACATAATGCTCCTGTGGACTACAGCAGAGATGTTGGCCCATATATGTGGACATTCTGACACACTCTGGGCAGTCTAGAGGTATACACAGAACCCCTTAGTGCAAAACAAGTGGACCAAGCCTGACAATGTGGATGTTAACAGCCATGTAGATGGGTATAACACGTAATGACTGGTATACATTTGCCCCATAAGTTATGAATTCACACACTTCTGTCTCTCCTGACACATACTAACCACTGTACAGAGGTGCCATGGCCACATACTACCCACTAGATATTGACATACATCTGTATAGCATCCCACTGCTCTGTCTAGCATACATGACTTTTAAGAGAGGCCCAACAGCAGTACATCTGGCAAGTATCTGGACATGACATCTCACTGGTAAGTACACTAAGCTGCTAGGCATGTAACAAAGCACTGCAGGCTACAGGCAGACTGGCTCAACACTGGCCTACACTTCCTATGGGGGAATGCACATGTACCTGCATATATAGCAGGCTCTACAGGCATGTCACAGCACAGGGTAAAATACATCTGTGTGAAAATGCATAACCACATCCAATGTGAACACAGCCACAGCCACATATGGTAAGCTAGCATACTATTGCAGTATATGGACTATCTGTTCAACAACTTCCTCATATGTGCCACTCACACACTAACCTTACATATACTGGGCTGCTACATAGTGTGATCCGATGCCTGTCTGTGGTATAGGAAATGTGTGTGTATGGCCCTACAAATATGTAAGCCGATATGGTAACATACAGTGGAGCAGCATGTAACATCAGATAGGATGGGGCCAAGAACAATGGCATCTACCTCAGTCTGTACATAGGCCAAAGTACATATTAACAATACACACACTGTCGACTTTCACCATAAGTACACAGATCACAGTACTTTACACACAACCACAGAATATCCAGGTTAGGTAATCAAATATAACCCCTACTGTACACAACAACTGAATTGTTTTAGTGTGTTTTAGCTGCTTTTCTGTATATATAGACTTTTCTGTATATGTAGACTAGCTACTTATTCTACTGTATTACTGCCTCTTAAATCTTTTTCAGTTGTGCACTTGCCTTGCTTCATTCAGAAAGTTTTAAATTGCTAATTTTGTAGAGTTTTAATTGCATTTACTGTTTAGGGCTGCACACTCAAGTGCGTTAGCCTTTTCTGTGTTTATTTACTGTATTATTGCATTGTTTAGACTGTTTTAACAAAAAAAAATACTATCTTGTTTGCTCGTTTCCCACCTTTCCTAGCTAGTATATTCTAGATCCCAGGCTTTGCTGGTTCCAGGACTTTATTTTCTGTGTTCAGAGCTATCCAGACCTTGCTGTGGTGAATGGAAGTCCTACTGCTTACTAGTGGGAGTGGTGAGCATTGTACTCCCTATCTAACAAAAGAGGAGTGGTTTCCAGCTCTGAAATTGTAATTTTACTAGCAATTTTGCGCTGATTTCTATCCCTTTCAACTTTATGGCTTAAAAACATGTGTGTTTGTGCAATTTGCACATAGTGCAGCACCACGGGGCTACGGTTAAACTATCCCATGTGCCAGAAAGTCTGCTCTTCAAATTTTCCCTTAGAACTAGCTGGTTTCTCAATAGTAGCACTAAAATCTGAACCCCTGTGACTATCACTTGCTCTAAAACCTGCTGGAAAGCACTAGGAAGCCTTAAACTGATACAATCACTCAACTCTCCTTATTATTAAGGATAAATTAATCGTAGGCACTAAACAGCCTATAATTGCAAAGCACCTTGCAAAGGTAACAGAAAACAGCTCTTGTACTTTACAAAAAAGCACCTAAACAGGCATGTCCAAGGGGCAGCTTCCAGTGATTTCTCCTGTCCACCTGGTGAATCTGGGCATACTGGGGCAATGCAGCAACTGCCTCATGTACACAGACAACCCTCTCCTCCTACCATCCAACACTACCACCTGTGAGAGATGCACTTACATAGCCAAACTGGAAGCAAAGCTCTCTCCAGCCAAGATTGTGCTAGACAGTCAAGAAGAGATGGTTTACATCTGCACTACACCTCAAGAAACACATAGCCCTTCAAAACACACACCATCAACACCCACACATAGGAACACTAAACCCACATATGCGGAGGCCCTTAACATTAACCTGCCCAAGCAACAAGGACCTCTGAAGCTGAAATGCAAATAAACACCAATCACAACCAAAGTGACACATAGCTCACAACACCAGTGTGCCACCCAACAGCCCCTAATGCAAGACAACGTACCCAACACTTTAGTCATAGGTGACTCTATAGTCAGGCACACTAATGTCCCACTCACCAGCAAGGAGCAAGGAGAAAATTACAGTCAGCTGCCTGTCGGGTACCAGGCTCTGCCACATAATGCATGCACTCAAGTCACTCCACAACAAGTACAAATATGACTCTGTCATTGTTCATGTTGGAGTGAATGACTTGAGATGTACCTCCCTGGACTACATGAAAAGAGACATTGAAGAGCTCTCGGATCATGTGGCCCAGGCAGGTATGACCCTATCCCTGAGTAGCATCCTGCCTTCACCCAGAATGATACCACAGTAGAAGGACAACATGATTGACTTCAACAACTGGCTAAGTTTCTGGTGTCATTTAAAGGGGATCCAGTATCTGTCTGCCAGGGATGACATGATCGACAAACCACAATGCTTTGCCAGAGATGGTCAGCACCTGTCACCCCTGGGATTCAGATTACTGGCTAAAGCTCTTGCCACCCCTATAGTGCCTTTTTAGGCAAGGTTCAAAGGACAAAAACTACCACCATAACAGATACAAGTATGCAAAATCTGAAGGTAATGCAACTCAATGCCAGAAGTCTACACCTCAAAATGCACTCACTCAATGCACTCCTAAAATGGAGAAAATCAATATCTGTGCAGTAACTGAGACCTGGTTCAAGATTCCAGAGAGCACCCCTGCAATACCAGACTACAACTCTTACCACACTTTTTGGCCACCAAACCAAGACCAAAACACTAAAGGTGGAGGAGTGTCCATATTCACCAAGGATATTCACACCTCCAGGGTAGTTTCCCAACACAATGCATCTGAAATTTTCCAGGTGCAACTAACACTAGGTAAGACTGCAATCCAAATTCTAGCTTGCTACAGATCCCCCACCATGCCCACAGATTCTCACTATACCTTTCTAAACATATTGGAAAATATTAAGATACAACCAAACACCCTAATACTGGGTGATTTCAACTACCCTGCCATTAACTGGGAAAACTACTCGGGTACAAACACCTGGAGGTCTGCAGAGTAATGTTTTTAGGAAGGAGACATATAGCAATTCATTACTTCATTACAAAAGTTGTCATCCCACCATCAACGTAGGGGAATTGTTAAGGGGCAAATGGTTAGGTTGTTACAGTTAATCAATGACAACACTACATATCGACAAGAGTTATAAATTTTGATAGGGTTGTTCTGAGACAGTGGATACCCCTTGAAAATGTTAACATCCATACAGAATGAGGTTACTAGGAAAAGAGACGCCTCTTTTACTCCCATTTTATGGGGAGCAAATTGTAGTTTGGAAGTAAGAACTAATACTTTTGATTCCAGAGTACTGGTTTTGAAGTACAACTACCAAACACCAGAGTTATTAGAGATTATCTGGAGGGTGTGAGATACTTTGATACTGAACTCAAAAAAGAGCTAGGATGGCACCCAGAGGTGGTATTCCCAAGGGGAAGAAACATCAAAGATTATTTGGAGTCACATAGGTCAACAAATACATGTTCTAGGATGTATAAATGTGAGTGATGTAAATTTTGTAGATTTATAAATGATGGTCCCTATGCCACTGTTCCCGGGTACAACAGGACAATATCCTGCCAAGGTAGGTGCAATTGTAATTCAAAAATGATAGTGTATTTAGCAACTTGTACCACCTGTACAGGATTCTACGTAGGAAAAACAATACGCACATTAAAGGACAGGATATCTGAACATCTTAGAGCTATCAGAAATAAAGACATGCATAATGCTTTATACACACATAGCATTAGTTCCCCCAACTACATGAAGTTTATCTTTTTTGTAATTGACCAGGTTGTTCCCAGTGAGAGAGGTGGGGATGAAAATCTCAAAGTTGAATTGTTAGAATATAAATGGCAGGTCATTTTAAATGGTTTAAATGACCATATATGCATTAGGCCAGTTTTGAAACAAAGAGCAAGTAAACTTTAAATAGACCCAATATACATGGTAGTTTTATATCAAAATATATTTTATATATACATCTTTTAGTTTTAAGTGGTCAACATTATTCATGTACACATATGTATTTTATTAGTATTGTTATATGTATATGATATGATTTTTTTTATGTATGTAGCTTCAAAGTGATATATTTGATTTAATTAGGAATACGACTGGTGGTTGAGAAATTGATTTTTGTATAAATGTTTCTTGTTTAATGGCTCCTATTAACTCTGATGAAGCCATTTTGTGGATAGTGAAAGCACTTAGTTTGTGGAGCTGTTTATCAAATCTACTAGAGTGTAGCTCTGTCTGTTTTTCAACATTGTGCGTGTGTTGTAACCTTCAAACACTGGACACCACCCAGTTTGGATTCGTGAAGTGCCTGTCTTGTCTCCTGAACCTGATTGACTTCTTCGAATCAGTCTCCAGAGCTGTGGATGAGGGTAAGGTGGTCCACACAGCCTATCTGGACCTCACCAATGCCTTCGACACCATCCCCCACTCTGAAATCATAGATAAACTTACTAAGCTGGGCATAAATACATACGTCACTCGATGGGTTGCCAACTGGTTTACTGGCAGAACCAAACCTGTAAAAGTAGCAGACTCCAAATCCAGCTCCAGAGAAGTGACAAGTGGAGTACCTCAGGGTTCAGTCCTGGGACCGCTCTTGTTTCACATCTACTTCTCTGAAGTATAGACCAACACTAAGGGACTCTGGCTAACAAAGTTTGCAGATGACTGCAAACTGGGAGCCATTATTGAATCCCCAAATTATGTGGATATTCTACAAAAGGGCCTTACTGAAACAGATGCTTGTTGCAAGCTTAATGCCAAGAAATGTATAGTTATCTCCTTTGGGAAAAACCATGTACCCATGAATTATCGCATAGGTGACAGTACACTAAATACCGAAAGTGTGATGAGAGACTTAGGGACACAGGTGGAAAGTGGTCTCACCTTCGACAACCACATCGCCACACCAGTCAGGAAATCCTTCTATGTGGCACACCTCATCACTAAGAGTTTTTCATCCAGAAAAAAAGAGGTCATTGTCCTACTGTACCCATCCTTCATTAGACACATTATAGAGTACACTGTTCCATTTGGTATGTACCTCAGAAGACATCTGCAAAAGCTGGAAAGGCCACATAAATACCTCACTAAAAGAATCACAGGTCTAAAGCAGATGCCCTATGCTGACCGTCTAAAAAACTCCAGCTATACTCTGTGGCATATCGTCTACTCAGAGGTGATTTCTACTTAACATACAAGGCCATGCAAGGTTCAAAGGATAAAACCACCACCGTAACAGATACAAGCATGCAAAATCTGAAGGTAATGCTACTCAATGCTAAAAGTCTAAACATCAAAATGCACTCTCTCGAGGCACTCCTAAAAATGGAGAACATCGATATCTGTGCAGCAACTGAGACCTGGTTCAAGGCTCCAGAGGGCACCCCTGCAATACCAGGATACAATTCTTACCACACTTTTCGGCCACACAACCAAGACTGAAACACTAAAGGTGGAGGAGTGTCCATATTCACCAAGGATATTCTCACCTCCAGGCTAGTTGCCCAACACAATGCATCTGAAATTCTCCAGGTGCAACTAACACTAGGTAAGACTGCAATCCAAATTATAGCTTGCTACAGATCCCCCACCATGCCCCAAGATTCTCATTACATCTTTCTAAACATACTGGAAAATATTAAGATACAACCAAACACCCTAATATTGGGTGATTTCAACTACCCTGCCATTAACTGGGAAAACTACTCGGGTACCAACTCCTTTTCCCAATGGGACTTGGAATTCATAAATTCCAATGCCCTGGATCAACTAATCCATTGTCCCACCAGAGGAGCCAATATCCTAGAACTGGTCATTACCAACATGGGAGATAGATGCTCCACACCAGTGGTCAGCCCCTCATTGGTCAGGTCTGACTATAAGCAAATCACCTTTGACATCCACATCCCACCCCCACCCCCCAGTAAGGAAACCTCCTTAAAAAACTTCTCCAAAGCCAACTTCATGCTACTGAAGTCAGAAGTGACAAACTTCGCAACACCCATGCAGATGGGATCTGGAAGTTCGACTGCAGAATTCTACACTAAGGCACTGTACGAGCACATCCACTCATGCATGAATCGTGCTATCCCAAATAGAACCAAGATACTCTTCTCCAAAAAAAGGAAGCCAATCTGGTGGTCCCCTGCTATAAACAAACTATACAACAGAAGGAAGAAACTGTTGCAGAAAAGAGGAAAATCCCAGGATGCAAAAAACTCTCTCAACAGCCTCAGTAAGAAGCTGAGATCCCTCACAAAATCCTCAAAAGCTAGTTACGAAAATAAATTTTCCAAAGATTCCAAAGACAACCACAAGGCATTCTATAGTTATGCCAAGAATCTAAATGGCAATGCTCAGATCTGCTTTGAGCTACAACCGAATGGCATTAAATATACTGATCCCAAGGATATTGCCAATATCCTGGCAGATCGATTTAGTGCCAACTTCACCCCCCTCTCACCCCCTAAAGGGCCTATCTCAATACCAAAAAATTGCCAAATTCTGATAATCACAGCCACACAGGTAGAAACTGCACTCTCCAAAGCTAAGAATACAGCATCCATGGGATCAGATGACATCCCAGGCTGTGTACTACATGAACTACAAAATAAACTGGCACCTCACCAAAGTGTCATGTTTAATCATAGCTTCACCTCAGGCTTTATGCCCACTGAGTGGAGCACAGCTACAGTTATCCTGCTCCACAAGGAAGGATCCACCTTGGATCCCAGGAACTACTATCCCATCAGTCTGACAAGCATGATCTGCTAGGGCATGGAATGCATTATCATGGAACTTATAAACAAAGACATTGGCAACCTTCAAACACTGGATCCCACCCAGTTTGGGTTTGTGAAGAGCTGATCTTGTCTCCTGAATCAGATTGACTTCTTTGAATCAGTCTCCAGAGCTATGGACGAGGGTAAGGTGGTCCACACAGCCTATCTGGACCTTGCCAAGGCCTTCGACACCATCCCCCACTCTGGAATCATAGATAAACTTACTAAGCTGGGCATAAATCCCAACATCACTCGATGGGTTGCCAACTGGCTTACTGACAGAACCCAGACTGTAAAAGTAGCCGACTCCAAGTCCATCTCCAGACAAGTGACAAGTGGAGTACCTCAGGGTTCAGTCCTGGGACCACTCTTGTTTGGCATCTACTTCTCTGAAGTACAGGCCAACAATAAGGGACTCTGGCTAACAAAGTTTGCAGATGACTGCAAACCGGGAGCCATTATTGAATCCCCAAATGATGTGGATATTCTATAAAAAGGCCTTACAGAAACAGATGCCTGGTGCCAGAGCCATGGGCTCAAGCTTAATGCCAAGAAATGATAGTTATCCCCTTTGGAAAAAAACATGTACCCATACATTAGCACATAGGTGGCAGGACGCTAAACACCGTATGTGTGATGAGAGACTTAGGGACACAGGTGGACAGTGGTCTCACTTTCGATAACCACATCACCACAACAGTCAGGAAATCCTTCTATGTGGCACACCTCATCACTAAGGGCTTTTCATCCAGAAAAAAGGAGGTCATTGTCCCACTGTACTCATCCCTCATTAGACCCATTATATAGTATAATACTCCATTTGGTATGTACCTCACAAGACATCTGCAACAACTGGAAAGGCCACAGAAATACCTCACTAAAAGAATCACAGGCCTAAAGCAGATGCCATATGCTGACCGCCTAAATTCCAGCTATACTCTGTGGCATATCATCTATTCAGAGTCGATCTCTGCTTAACGTACAAGGCCATGTCAAACCCTGAGCTGTTGGATATGCAACACTTAAAGAAATCCCAATCCCTCAGAGCCACACGCTCCAGGGATCTAAACCTTGTCATCACAATGAATAAAACATGCTGGAGGGATAGGTTCCTAACCCAGAGACTCCCCACACTCTGGAATAGACTGCCCATACATGTCAAGCAGAGTGACTCATTGGCCCTCTTCAAAACGAACCTTGATGATTGGATGGGAGATAGGAAATTCACCATGGCGATCATGTCAGTCACCCTGCTAGACAGGGGCCCAGAGAAGTAAATATTGTGTTAAGAAATATCCAAGGAATTGTTATGGCTAGGTTTGCATAGGCCCTAGGGTCGATAGCCTAGTACCAACCTATGAACCTATGAACCATGTCAAACCCTGAGCTGTTGGACATGCTTCACTTAAAGAAATCCCAATCCCTCAGAGCCACACGCTCCATGGATCTAAACCTTGTCATCGCAATGAACAAAACAAGCTGGAGGGATAGGTTCCTGACCCAGAGACTCTCCATACTCTGGAATAGACTGCCCATACATGTCAAGCAGAGTGCCTCCTTGGACCTCTTCAAAGGGAACCTTGACGATTGGATGGGAGATAGGAAATTCACCCCGGGAATCACGTCAGACACCCTGCTAGACAGGGGTCCAGGAAAGTAAATATCGTGGGAAGAAATATCCTGGGAATTATTTGGCTAGAATTGTGTAGGGCCTAGGGCTGACAGCCAATACCAACCCATGAACCTATGAACCTATGTGTAGCAGTCTGATATCTCACTGGCTTGTTATCAGATATGATGTCACTAATTATGGTGAACAGCACATATGCATCTCTTAATGTACGACATATGTACAAAGTTGATAGAGGTGTGGCTGGAAGCACATACACAGGGTCAATATTGACATGTTGCTGTGATAACCTCATACATTTACTGTTGTAACAGGATTTTTTGCAACATATGTCCTCTGAGGGATATGAAGATAGTAACTGTCATGGCTTTCGCCATCTACAGACTGCAGTCCTCACTCTACCTTCTGCAGTTCACAGAGAGCTCTGTGGGTAACACATGAAATCAAAGGCACGACACACTGCCCCGTCTGCAGATGACCCTACAGATGGGGATTTGTCATAAACATAGCACTGACATGGCAGGTATTAATACATGTAGGATAGCCATATCCACACACACCCTGTCAAACCAACATTACTCCAAATGCAGTATAGCAGCACTTACAGTCTATAGTCAGGTCAGGAAATCCCCCTGCTGTCTGTTGCCCTGTTTCCACAGTGAATGTTCTTAGAGGTAAATCCCCAATCTCTCTGAGATGCTGTTTGCCAAACAACAGATCAAGTTTCTTCTCACAGTGAATGGAAAGGCCCAACACCAACATGATGTTCCGAGATATTGGAGTGTGTTTCCATGAAATTGGCTATGGGAATGTTACCACAGCTGTTCCACATGCAATCAGCTAGAGGAGGGCTGCAGTTTTTGCAGAGGCCATCAGCTGATCATGAGCATCACTTAAAATACACATGCTGCTGCTTAAGCAAAGCAGGTGCAGGTCTCCACATCCACCAGATAGGGAGTGAGAAAGGCAGACAGAGGCAAAGACAAGTCAGAGAGCATTGGGAGAGTAAAACCTAAGCATGTTTGTGTCACACACCTACCAGCACAGGGTATCAAACCCCTGATGACTATGTAGTGCTATCACATTTCTATGCAGTTATTGGATGCACCACATAGGTTACATGTTGAGAAGCCCTCAGAACGAATATGTGATGGTGAGTGACATTTGCAATAGGGATATGGTAGCTATATGGTAGGTGTAGTACATGTGCTTTTCCACATGAACAGGTGCCAGTGTCAACACAGCCACACTATCACAGGGATGCAAACACAGTGACACACTTGGCTGGGCCAGGAATACAACCCATCATTAGTGAGATTGCCACAACATATTACTGTGCAGGTATCACATGCACCACAGGGGTCATACAGAGATTATATGGGCAAAGGGTGCAGGGAGGTGTCTGACATCAGAAAGCATGCTTCAGTATGCCAATGGGCATTGTAGTGAGTGTGAATGTGATCATACACATCATACAACACACACACACACACACACACACACACACACACACACACACACACACACACACACACACACACACACACACACACACACACACACACACAGGGTGCCAGTACTGACATGCATGGGTGCATTGCTTCATGGGTGTGTGGTGGATGACTCTGCCAGATGGCTATACAAGGCTAGGTGATGGGTATACCTTAGCATCAGACCACATGACAATGGTCTGCATTGTGGCTCAGGGGTGTAGTTTCTGGATTTGCCTACACAGGTGGGTATTGTATTCACCATCCAGTCACCTGAGTGACTATTGTGTGTGGCCAATGCTGTGCATTGCTTGCCATGTATGTGTTCCTTAGTACATGACATGGATGGTGTCTGGGATGTGCACACCTCCCACATGCATGTACAGAGACATGTGGAACTGTACTTGGGGTGTCTGGTCCATGTTGTGTACACAGATTATCATTAGATGTGCCAGTCCTGGCCACATGTGGTGGGAACTGGTAATGGACAGCATGTTTACCCTGCACCTACATTGATAACATGCTATTGGTATTCCCTGGTGTCAGTGACATCTGTCCATACAGGGTATGTTTTCAGGCATGGTATGTCTTTTGTGGGTAACATTTGATGGCACCACAGGTGTTGCAGGTGTCCAGTGGGGAACATGGGAAAGATGCACTGTCTGCATTTACATGTCTATTGGACAGATAGACAGGGTGCCATGCCCTCTGTAGCCCACTGCAATCACTACATAGTTACCATTAGTGAGCAATATGCAATGTACTACCAACATAGTGGCTGTTGCCTAGGCGAATGTGTGTGTGTGTGTATGAGACATGGGTTGAGAATGTTTTCTGGGCAATACTGGGGTTGCTAACTTTGTTTGCCTGGCCTTGATGTCACATGTATGGGTATGGATTTGCACTGCAGCCTCTCAGCTATTTCACATCAGTTATCCCTACACAGTGGACATTGTGATATATACAAGGGCCACCATAAAAGAAATTTGCAAAACCCACTCCACATTGAGCCCAGTTGTTTCACACTCACAACCACCTCCACACAGGATAAGAGTTACAAACACACACACGCACACACACCTGTCATGTCTGGGATTAGTACTCCTATCTAACTAATTTATTACACTACAGCACTACGCAGTTATAGTACATGTGACAGAAATTACTGGAGTACTCCTTCCCCAAAGGTGTATTTCACAGTGAATGACATCGGCAGGATTGCTAAAGTAGGGCATTTGAATTGTAGTGAGTGTGGCTAGGCTAAAATGCATTGTTCCCTACGCAGACATTGGAACTTACACAAAACATCCACAACTGACATGTATGGGTATAGAACCCTAACAGAGGTCTATATCACACTACATCATAAAGCTGTTATAGGACACACCACGGGGATTACTGGAGTACTTCTTATCCAAAGGTTTATTTCACAGTGAATGACATCAGCGGGATTGCCAAAGTAGGGCATTTGAAATGTGCTGAGTGTGACTATCCTAAAATGCATTGATCCCTAAACAGACATTAAAACATACGCAAACATCCAGAACTGCCATGGGTGGGAATAGAACCCTGTCAGAGTTCTATATCACAGTACAGCAGTATGCAGTTATGGCATGTGCTACGGAAATTACTGGGCTACAACCTTCCCAGTGGTGTATTTCTAGGTGGATGACATCAGCAGCCTTACCAAAGTAGAGCATTTGAATTATAGGGAGTGTGACTATCCTAAAAAACATTGCTCCCTACACAGACAGAGCCAGACAGACATACTCACAAATACACACACACTTGCCAAGTTTGGGATTAGAGCTCCTACCTAAATAATTGATCACACTACAGCAGCTCGCAGTTATAGGAAGCACTACGGATATTACTGGATGATAACCTTCCCAGAGGTGTATTTCCAGGTGGATGACATCAGCAGCCTTGCCAAAGTAGAGCATTTGAATTGTAGGGAGTGTGAATACCCTAAAAGCATTGCTCTCTACATAGACAGACACACACACAGACTAGCCAAGTCTGGGATTAGAACTCCTACATAACTAACTTATTTATCACACTACAGCAATATGCAGTTATAGGATACACTAAGGAGATTACTGGGCTACAACCTTCCCAGAGGTGTAGTTCTAGGTGTATGACATCAGCAGCTTTACCAAAGCAGAGCATTTGAATTGTAGGGAGTGCGACTACCCTAAAAATCATTGCTCTCTACACAGATAGACACACACACTTGCCAAGTCTGGGATTAGAACTCCTACCTAACAATATTATCACACTACAGCAGTACACAGTTATGGGAAGTGCTACAGAGATTACTGGGCTACAACCTTCCCAGAGATGTATTTCTAGGTGGATGATATCAGCAGCTTTACCAAAGTTGAGCATTTGAATTGTAGGGAGAGTGAGTACCCCAAAAAGCATTTCTCTCTACACAGACATACAGACATACACACAAACACAAACACACACTTGCCACGTCTAGGACCGGAACTCCTACCTAACTAGTTTATCACACTACAGCAGTACGCAGTTATGGGACGTGCCATGGAGATTACTGGGTTACAACTCTCCCAAAGGAGTATTTCACAGTGGATGACCTCAGCAGGGCTATGGGGAGGGCAGTGTGTGTGCATGGGCCATAACCCATTCATCTAGAGGTTGACATGCCACATGCAGGAACACACAGGTTCATATTTCACAGGTACGTGTATACAGCTGCTAGATGACTACTTCTTTGTACAGTCACGTTGCACAGCTAGCAAGTGCACCACATAGTCTGTAATGCTGTTAGATACCGGTGGCTAGTGTCTGCAGTGAGTGACATCTTAACCTCATGTGGTTGTAGCCCTTTGGCTGTGTGTTGGGTGGGACAGGCCTGGATGGCTCCTTGTCACAGTCACCATCTTCCACACATCTATGTACATCTACTTTTGGCTTATTATAGTTAGTTGTCCTCACATATATGTCTGTATTCCTATCCACTGTGTGTGCAAAGCATGAGTGGTGCATACTGAGGAGTGTCTGCACTAACATCTGTGACTGCCAGATATGTCTGCTCCACTGCTGTTTGCAGACATCGTCTTCATGTGTTTAAGTGTTTGAGCATGCCCAGTATGACCTTTCAGTATGTTGTTGACTGACATTGCCTTCATTTCTCTAAGTGTGTGAGCATGCCCAGTATGCCATTTGTATTGAATGTGTAGATCGAGTCCAGGTAGTTTGTACTGCAGTGCTGACCTTTGTGTCGCACACCTACAGGTAGCATGCTGTTTCTGTAGGGTATCCGTTGATCATTTGGCATTGACTGTTACTACATTTCTGCATAGGATGTGGGGGCACACCTGTTTATTTCTACATTTCTACACAGGATTGGGGGGTACACCTGACTAAAACTACATTTCTACGTAGGATGGGGGGCACACTTGACTATTTCTACATTTCTATACAGGATTGGGGGGGCACACCTGACTGTTATTACATTACTACGTAGGATGGGGGGTCACACCTGACTATTTCTACATTTCTACAAAGGACTGGGGTGGACACCTGACTATTATTACTTTACTATGTAGGATGGGGGGCACACCTGACACTTGTACACATTTGCTATGACTGTACTGGTATGTCAGGTACTTCATTTCATTCTGTATTCTTACCTATCATGCTGACTAGAGGCATACCAGTGTACTACAGATCTTAGCTCTGGTTGCCCTGCATATTAGTGTCTGACTTCCTACCCTTCAGAACTAACATCCTGTGTAGGCCTGGGGTGGAGGTTACCCATAGGCATCATTCAGATACCATAGCACAGGATCTGTTTGGGTTTGTCTGCACCTGTTCTGCTGGCTGAGACTGCTGTTGGGTATGTGAACCTCCCTGACTGACATGTGTGAGTCATATGGACACACATGTCACCCAGCATATTTCCTGCAGTGGGTTTTGTCACCCTGTGTAGTACTGGCTACTGTGGTGAGCCAGCATGTGTTACAGATGTCATGGTGCCACTATGGGAGTCTATTTTCTGCTGCCATAACTTTCAGCCACCCAATTCCCTTGCATGCTCACATCCATACCATAAATACAGGTAACTACACATTCTACTCCATTTAGCAATTGGCAGGTTGATTGACTTACCTTGTGGGTGTGCCAGGATTGCGGATGGTGCTGGAGGGCTGCCTATGTCAGATGCACACAGTACACTCCCTATATATGGTTGAGCACAGATGGTGTCATGTTTGGCATCCCTTTTACTGTATGCGTGAGTCAGAGAGAGAGGTGTCATTCCCTAGGTCCCTCCTGTGTCACTGTATGTGCTATGCGTTGTCTCTTTGCCGCAGTCTCGGCATACTGGGCACGCCTCCATCTGCCTACTGGTGCAGGCTCAGGATGTTCCTCCTCTGAGTCACTCTGTGCCTGTGCAGGCCTTGGCATTGATGGGGGGTTGTGTGGCCCTGCCCTGTGCTGTTCCTGCTGCAGCTGTTTCTGCAGGATCATATTGTGTAGCATGGCACATACCAAAACAATTTGGGTACATGTAGCTGGTTAGTACTGCAAGGCTCCACTGGATGTGTCCAGACAATGGAACCATGACTTGAGCATTCCAAACACACGCTCTATTATAAGTCTGATCTGTGCATGTGGCTCATTATGGCATTCTTGTTCAGGTGTATGTGCATTTCTGATGGGTGTCAGCAGCCATGGCTCCAGTGTGTAACCAGCATCCCCAACTAGGTGACTGTAGGGGATGTCCCTATGGTCAAATCTCTGGTACAGCTGAGTCAGATGCCAAATGTGGGAATTGTGATAGTTTCCAGGGCAGCCAGCACACACATTCATTATAATGCCCTGGACATCACAGACAACCTGGCAGTTTATTGAGGGGATGCCCCTGCAGTTGATGTAGGCCCTACCCTGCTCACTGGGTGCTGCTTTGATGCATATGTGCTTGCAGTCTATAGCACCCAGTACCTCAGGGTATTCTGCTATTTGGTGGAAGAGATGCATATTGCTGGCAAACACCTCACGGGTGTTGAGGAAATATACGTGCTCACCGGCATGTGCTGACATGGCATCCAGGATCTAGGTGGAATACTCTGGATGCTGATGCACGTGAAATCCCCATGATTTCCCCAGTTGAGCTTTGGAAGGTATCTGTGGCTAGTATTCCTAGGCCTACACATACCTTGGTATCCACTGGGATGGGTTCCCCTCTGTCAGTTTGGTGTGTCAGGCGTGGCTGGCACAGCTCAACGATTGGCTGTAGGAGGTCTCTGACCACCCTATAGTGCTCCACTATCTGCAGCTGATGCAGCCCCGGGTAGGATACCCTGGGTCTGTACACTCTTCTCCGTCTCCTCATTGTGGGTTGTTTGGCAGCATTCACATCCTCACCACACTCAGCCTCTTCCACAAGTTGTTGTATGATAGCTATTGCAGCCCCTATCATTTTGCTGTTTTGAGTGTTAAAAGTTCCCCGCTTGTTTACACTGGTGGTGTAGAGTGTGGGAAAAACCAGAGGGGAAGGTGCATAGTTTATAGTGTTGTTCTGAGCTGGGCTGGTCTGCTGCCTGTGTAATTGGCTGATTCTGATACATTTCACCTGCCAGCTATGCTAGTTCTCCTTGATTACCTTCCTACTGCTGTTTTCCCTTCCCATTGCCTTCTTGTTTAGGCCCGGGGGTACGCCACACAAACAGAGTGCTCAAATGTGCACAGTGCTGCGATTTCCTGGTTTAACTTTTTTTTCTTCCTTTAAAATCCGGTGCGTGGCATGCACACTTGCTTAGGCAATGTAAAGAGTGCTAGGCAGATTCAGACACACCCCTATCTTAGCTGTGCTAAGCTAGGAGCAAACCCGAGCCATAGGGCTCCAATCTGTTTACAGTAGGCCTGACACACACCCCCATGATGTCACCTAACTCTTAGGCTTACAGCAAGCTATTCCTACTCTTACACTGTTGGGACCTGTCTCACATGCTGGGGAAAACTGGGATTCACTATCATTCCCCTCATTTGCATAGGATTGCCTGCTAATGCATAGTTACATGTCTCACACTGAGCCTCCCCCCTTAGTAACCACTACTCACTGGCCATGTTGTCTTCTGCCTGCCATTGACTTGCATGGTAGACTAGTGATTTTAGTTAGAATGCTTAATTTAGGTTTATTTTGTTATTTTCCCCCCAATCACGTTTGCGGGCTGCTGCCCTATGCTTAAACAGCTGAGATCGGATAAAAAAAATAAAAGTTGATGTTTTTATTTTTTTGGCTGTTGGCAATGCCAGTGGCCTTATACTTGGCCATTGGCATGCTTCCTAACTGATATGCAGCCTTTATTTGGAGCTGTCACAGCTTTGTTTTGGATTTTGCAGAAATGTACTTGGTTACTAACCGAATACATTTCTGCAGATTCCACTAGTCCTGCATGGCTGGTTGCAAGCTTCCTAGATAACAAATTCACTTCATTTGCATGGATTCCTCCTGTAAATGGGGGGATTTGCATACAGGGGCATAGTCCATACAGGACTAGTTCAGGAGTGCTTGTGCACGCCCCTGCAGGCTGTTCCTGGATCATACGGCAGACATTTTGCCTGCTAGAGCTTTTGCACTGATCCCACACGCTGTGCAAGGCATAGAGAATCCGAGGAATTATGTCTGAGCTGGGTTTGCACTATAGCAATAATTAAATACAGGGAGACAATATATAGCATTCAGTTAAATCCAAAAGTGAAATTTCTTTTACTAGCAACAGTGAAAATAAGAATGAACAGAATGAGAAAAGAGAACCTAACCAGGTACCCTCTAAAAGTTGCAGTGATCTTTAAATCTATAAATGTTCTCTGATTCGACTTCTACATGACAAAGTAAACCAAAGTTGCACAGATGTTCTGCAGCCCAACCACAATCATCAAATAAGCTCTATCTCATCACAGTAATTTAGATAAGTAGACAAGCACAAGATGGCTGAAGCTTGGTACCCCTTTTCTGTGCAAATTTCAGTTCAGCTTGTTAAATTTTTTCTGCAATGTGTCAATAATTTTATGAGGAAAGAGGAAGGGAAGGCTACCAATGATGTGACAAGTTTTTTTTAGCAAATATGGTTATAATTAATATAAGAGGAATATCTGAATTAAACTATGTTTAATGCCAGATGTTAAAAATAATTAATTCCAAACTGCAGAAAAGTCATGCCATTAAACACCTGACCACAGTTCTTCCCCCGTTTTTGCCAGAAATCTACAACCTCATAATATTTTGAAAGTTGAAATGGTTTCACAAGTAATGCAGAATGGTAAATCAGAAAATGACGATAAAGGGTGTACTCTAGTGGAGTCCACATATACATTTTTTTTACTGCAGAGTGAATTATTTTAATTAATTTCATGCAGAAAATAAATAAATATAATAATTGTTATACTAGCAGACTTCAAGATCTTAGTATGTCAATTTATGATGTGACCACAAAAAAAAAGTCAGTAGTGGATTATATCTTACTAGCAAGGAATGCATATTTTTTTATTTAATGTTGGTAAACTCTGATTGTTAAAACGGAAGTTACGCATTTTTTAAGCATGGACTATCATTTAATTGTCTTATTTATGCTAGCAGTTTTTGACTGGCACCTAAATGCTACTAATACTGCCCATCTCAGACATTGTTCATAGAGTCCGCATCCATATGATACATGGTTTGAACCCCTCTGCAAAGGGAAACTAGATAGGTATGTCTTTTACCAGTGTTTTCTTATAGCAATCAGACTTTTCTTCTAAGTTCAAATGGGTGCACAGTTCTATTACCTGGAAATATGGATTATTATCTGAGCCTCCATGTGACTTTTTCACTATGTCCTTCATGTATCTGGTTGTGCTCTTTTGTTTGAATGCCTGGGTCAAGTGCATAAGATATCCTAGCTCTAACAAAACTGTATCTGAAAATATATAACTGCTAACTTTGACTGTACTATGAAGTGATTCCTCACCAAATAAACATCACCTTTCACTACCTGCCTCTGTTTGCAGGTGAGCAGCCAAATGTATTCGTGAATATAATTAACGTCTACATTCTCGACTCTAGTAAAAACAGCTTATTCTTACAAAGGGTCACACAGATTTTACAGTCTTTAAGCAACGGTACAATCTCATCTTATATTGTTCTTCTCTGTGGGAACTCATTTTAGACAGAATGTTGCTGTGCCAAAAGGCTATTATTTGCTATGACAATCTCAGTTTTAGATTTTGTGGACAATTATAATCAACACATATGGATCTTCTGTGTTGATTTCTTATAATCATCTCATTAGGTAGAATGTGCAGAAGCACATGTAACATGCAAAATATCAGATATGAACTAACTTTGGCACTGTATGTGCAGAAGCACATGTAACATGCAAAATAGCAGATATGAGCTAACTTTGGCACTGTATGTTCAGAAGCACATGTAACATGCAAAATAGCAGATATGAACTAACTCTGGAGCTGTACCTAGGACTATGTATATCTTCAGCAAGAGTACAGCTGAGCATGGTTCATTAAAGGACATGGCCCATTCTTTAACTTGCATAACTTTTTAACAATTTTATAGTCCTTATATAAAAAGAGGAACTGCCATGTCTTTAGAATCTGTGCAGTCTGGGCCTTTGAGTCAAGGGCCTTGACATACCAAATAAGTAAAATTTAATATCTGTTTGAATATTTTATTCATGTGTAAACTAATTAATCTAAGTTAAGATCTATTCTGTTTCCTGATAGACAGTTAACCAGAATGAAAGATAAGTCGAAAGGTATGTAAATATTTAGAAAGAGAAAGAGAAATAGATAGATAGATAGATAGATAGATAGATAGATAGATAGATAGATAGATAAGATGTGTGTCTATGAGTATATGCCTGTGTAGCAAAATTAAAAGCTGAGGTCAGACCATATAGTCTCATGAAGTTATTAAACTAAAGCAGAACAGAATTCAGAAGATCATCTGATGTTATAGAAGCACTTGGCTGTATATTTATATCTATATCTATATTTATATCTATATCTTTATCTAAAGATCTGTATAACCAAACTGTACCTGAGTATGCACACACTGTTGCATAGCTATCATAAGCTGGCAGATATTCCATTTCAGTGTATAGTTGGCCAGCTTTGAGATCTGTTCATATTTCAGTAAAGGGCGATGCAATATAATTCAATTCCTCACATTACAAATTAAGAGAACATACTCCTGTGTTATAGCCATGCTGGGATTTGCCTGACTGCTATGCTGGCTTTGATAATCTATTACATTTACAGAGCATAATAGAAACTCAGTGTACTGAATCTTAGAGAAAATAATGTAAATTTTATGCTTATAGATTAAGCATCTTGTCAAGACATACTTTCTCAAAAGCATTTTGGTACTTTCCACTTTTCTTTTTAATCATTTCTTGTTTCTTAACATGACATAAGATTTTAGTTTGCATAGTAAATTCGTGACATTAAATTATGCTTCTAAGCAATTCTTTTTTCTGAAAAATTAATGAACCTGGTTATTTTTATATACACCAGACACTTTCATGATGTAGTTAGACAGAAAATAAACTAAGAGTAATGATATTTGAATATGGAGTATAAAAGGTTTATGTGGAAATCTATTAATTCACTTTTAAGACAGCTGTTACAAAGCATTGTCTATAACAAATTGCAAAACAAACACAGCCAGTATAATAAATTGTTAAGTTTAATGGAAGTCTTTGCCTTGCATTCATACTTATCAATGAATAACTGTCTCTTACAAAATCTAAATTCAAAAACATTAAGCAAAATCATATATAACTGTACCTTCTGAACAGTACATATGAGGCATCCAAACTGTTGTGAAGGTGGTGCATTAAGAAATGTTAAAATGAAATCATTAGGATGAAGATAAACAAATCTATTAAAAGTAAAAAAAAAAATAAATAAATTTGATAGTTCATTGACGTTTGGGAGAAACTTCTATTAATGATAATACAACAAAAATTGTTATTAAACCGTTTACATACTTAATAAGTTGGCTCACACAACAAGACTCTAAATCAAATTCTCTTAAAATCCAACTGTAAACAGAAAAAGAAGTCAACCTGCATCACATTCTGCGCTATTCTAAAAGTGTTTAAGATTTTAAAGTATATTATAAATGCGACTGTTATTAGTGCTTATAGTATAAATACATAGTCTATCTCAAAACAAAACAAAACTATTTTGTAATAGTATTTCATTAAATTGAAAAAAAACATTGTTTGTAATGTTCTCTCTTGTTTGAATGTTATTTCTTTCATAAACATTAGCCTGACCGAAACAGATGATATTGGGTCATATACTAAATGTGGACTACTTTTAAAGCAGTCAGTGTTTAATCTCAGAGTTTAAAAAGGGACACGCTCTGTTCTATAGAGTAAGAATCTGCTAATCAGGCAGTGTACTGCAGCATTGAACAAGTTAACCTGGAAACAGACAAGGATTCTAGACGTAACAATGGGCAGATGCACATAATGGTACATGAAATACTGTGCCCTGGAGAAAAGCAGATTTGTGACCTCTGGGTCTGAAGATTGTCTGGGGAGGAAACTAGTTGGAGTTAAAAAGGTCAGAAGGAAAAAAGAAAGGCAATTTGGAGAGCATACCAATGAGGAAAGGGATGTTATCCTTCAGAGGAGATGCTCATGACTTACTAATTTTCAGGTAGAGTCTAAAGCCATTTTGTTTTACATTTTGCTGGAACTGAGAAAAGAGCTACTCTGCTGCCTAGAGAACTCACGTGTATCTTTCTCGTGTGTGTGTGTGTGTGTGTGTGTGTGTGTGTGTGTGTGTGTGTGTGTGTGTGTGCGTGTGTGTGTGTGTGTGTGTGTGTGTGTGTGTGTGTGTGTGTGTGTGTGTATATATATATATATATATATATATATATATATATATATATATATATATATATATATATACATATACATATATATGTGTGTACAGAGAGAAAGAGACTAAAAGAGATTTGTGTGTATCTATGCATGTGCAGTTATATTTGTCACAAGTTTGTTTTATTAAAATGGAATTTGTCACTCATTTGATTGAATTCTCACTACAAAGATCACTTAGTATATTGGGTGTCTTAAGTCTGTGTGTAGTTATGTTTGTCACAAGTTTGTTCTAAATCTTGTCTGCAACATTAACAGAACTGTTTGTAGGGACAAGTATATCTTGTAGAGTTCATCCCTGTCTATATTCAAGTGCAACATAGATCTTTGGGAATCAAAAAATTTATTGCAAGACCAACCCATGTAATGGAGAGAGACAGGTTCTAAATGCATTATCCCCTACATGTGGGGTTACATCAAATTATCTACATTATAATCCCACTCATTCTGTTTAGGGATAATATACAATTATTAACAATGGAATTGGTAAGTCCAATTTATGACCAAATGAGATAGTTTAGCTTGAGCACAAAAAGGGAAACTAGCTAGGCTTAAACTGGCCTGCAAGGGCAGCTAGCCTTGAAGAAGTTAACCTTTCTTAAAACTGGAAAAAACAGGAAATTGCAACAGCAAAGATTAGTATAGCTTTTTACCATTGGATTTCACACTTCATGCACAATAAATCACTTAGCTCTACATCTAATCTTTTTTCCTTTAGTGTTACAATATCAATTTGCAGAACATTCTTGCATTTAATACTCATTTCATTATCAAAACTCTTTATTTTTTAGAAGCAAATTGTTCAGCTGTCATAATAATTGCATGTTGTCAATAAGACACAGCCCTGAGTCTCTGATATGTTTCCTGAACTGGAGTAATCCTGTAAGTAGACTTGTACACATTTTATGGAAATTAACACATGCACAAGCCTTTCTCTAAACATCAGTCCAGTAGAGATCCCCACTGCAGCCAAAATGTGAGTATCCATGAGTGTTCACTGGCAGGGAATGCCTATTGTGGTACAGTGGCTGTTTTATGAACATTGCTGTATACTGGGACAAATTCCAAAATAGTGCAATTGGACTTACTTGGGTGGAACCCTGTAAGGCCTATCTATACAAAATTATACCAGGGCTAGATTCCAAAAGATCTGCTCTCAGTGTTTGTGGTAACTTCACTGAGAGCAAGTCTTTTAGAATCAGGCCCAGTGTGTTAGAAAACCAGAATGTAATGGTGCAGATATCCTAGATTGTATAGTAAGAAACGTAGACGTGCAGATATCCTAGAGTAACTGCACAACCTTTACCAGTTCAGGTAATGTGAACTTTTTAATGGAAAACATCTGTGTGGGAAACCTTATGACTGTTGATATATGTTTTGACTTAATAAAGCTGTGTTTTCAAGTATAATCCCAGGGAATTAATTAAAGTTCCTAGCATGAGCAGTATGGCCCTTCTCTCATGACACTGTACTTTGCAATTTAGAAACATATTAGCCATGATGAAGAAATACTTCATTATTGGCTAATGTGCATGTCTCTGAATCACAGTTACTATGACATGTATTTTTGAGGTAGTTAACACACACACACACACACACACACACACACACACACACACACACACACACACACACACACACACACACACACACACACACACACATCACATCACATCACAGTCTCCTTACCTGCCCTCACTAGTCTGCCCTCCCCCATCTGGAGTTTTTTTCTATCACACATTGCAGAACATTTACTTGCTATTCTTTTTCGTAAGGGATGAGGGTGCTGCTAAAGTTTTTGAGTATGTCTCTTTAACTCCCAGGGGTGTGGCTTGAGCCATTAAAAAATGAAGTTATCGCTTTACAGTTCTAACAAATATTCATTGACAGAGATCCAATATCAAATACAGTTGTGTTTGCCATCATGTATGCTTCGGGATAAAATATTCTAATATCATGTGTGTAGCATTGTTTTGGAATTATTAATGCAAATATGAACAACCAATATCTGATGTCTAGAGGAGCAGTAGGAGGACACTGCAGAAACACCTGGAGGCGTCACTCAGCTGTAATGAGTTAAGGATGAATTTGTAGTTCACCACCCATTTCTCCAGAGTACATTTGCATAGAATAAGGGAAGTACTTTGGTCAATATGAAGAGAAAGATGATTCCAGAGAAGTGGTATTCTCCATAATGCAAATCTATCCCTTCTATGTGTTCTATTTATGTTGCAGTGATATCAATTAAGAGGGTGTTTATGCCATCAGTATTCTTTCAGATGAGCAGGATGGGGTTGGCTGAGCCTCTGAGCTTGAGACAGAGATCACCCAAATATACAGAGGAGTGGAACTTGTCTTTGATATGATCAGGGTAGCTTTTATGATTTAGGCCCTTGATTTTTTTTGGTGAGATATTCAGGTTGTGGTAAGTGTTTGTAGAGGGACATACTGATGGGGGCATTACACTCAAAGATCCACTTAATAAGTGCTGAATATACTGGAATATCACATTCCTTAACCTGAACACCATACCCTTGTTAATAAGTTGCACAATAAAAAAAAAACATTCTTACAGTAGTGGATACATGGTGATTGGTGGACAGCACATTGTCTACATAGGTTCCCAGGCCACTATCTACTGGATACTTTTTCAGGGGAGCATTGTTGACATAATAATTAGAGGGGACTTTATGCCTGTTGATGGATACTATTATACATTTTTTGGCAATTAGTTTTAGTCCTGGTTTTGACACCAGCTATTTCTCCAGGTCAGCCTTAAACCTTTTACATTAGCTTTGACCTCCAAGAAGTAGGTGCTAAAGAGGAAGGTCCAAAAACTTAAACCAGGAGTACACCTATTACAAGGTCTTTGGGAGGAGTTAGAGCTCCTCACCCTAATTCTCTGGGTTATATTAGTGAACCAGTTGCAATTACATGAGATTTGGAGGGATTTACATCTATCCGGGGGAGTTTATGAACTATATCTGAGTGTGGGATGGTGTTGAATGCATTTCTGATGTCCTGATATGTGATGTATAATGATTTTCCCTTCATCCATTGCTTCAATACCTTCTCAATCTAATCATACAGGTTAGGTAGGCGGAATCTGCCCTTAACAAAACTGGACTGTCTTGGGTCAAGACTTTGTAGGTTGCCTAGGTCCTTATTTATTAATTCCATAATGATCCTGGTATGTTATCAATCCCCAGAGGAGCAGAGTTCTTGGCCTTGGATAGTACAATGTGGACTTGTTCATGGGGGATTTGAAGGGGATGCATGGATGCTAGTATGTGATCTGGAAATATGGGGGGTGTAATGTTTTATCTGTTTTAGCAGACTAGCTATGTCCTCTGGGTCTGAGTGCATAATAACATTTACTATTGTCTTTGTACAGTGCTGTGCATTAGAGAGTGTTTTTTTTTGGTTGTTTTTTTCCTAGGTTGCTATTTTTACCTCATATCTAGCTTTGGTTGATTTGTTCAGGGTCCAGAGTTCAGTATAAAGTTTAGTAAAAGTGTTTTTGACACCTACAGAGATGCGTTTATTTTTTTACAAACAATGGCTTTTTTTCTTTTACTGTAGGGCTTGTTTATGTTTGGCTACCACCATAGGTATTTATTTTTTTCTAATTTAGAATTGTAATTACTTCAGAGTGGGGCAGAAGCATTTAGCAATTAATTACATGTGCATAGAATATGGTGGAAAAAGATTTCATATTCACAAAGGGGTTATCAGTTTTGAAGGGAACTTTGAATTTAGCTCAGTATTAGTAGATTATCTTTAGCATAATCTCTGAATAGTGTTATTGAAAGATACTTCTAGTTTCAGTCTTATGTACCTGACTTATGGCCCAGTTTGAGTTGGAAGGAGGTTTTAACTGGTAGGAAAAAGAAGTGTTCCAAGTTGGCAAGAACAAAAATCCAGGATTTTGTTATTCCTAGTTATGATGCTGATTTAGCTGGTCCAGCGAGTCTGTATTTTTGAATTCCAGAAATCTTTGGGTATTCATGTTATGGGATGCATAGGTTGCACAGTTGCTGGAGGGGTAGTTGAAGTCCCCCTGGAGAATGCTGTTTGGTGGAATGCATATGGACTATGAGAGACAAACAGGAGTCCTATAATTGACTATGATGTGATAAGTGGATTTGTCTGGGGTAAGCTGGACATGGAGGAATTTCAGGTTGTTATCATGTTTAACAAGTCTGGAAATTAAATTTTGTTTTATGAATATAGACACATTACAGTCTTTAGTGCCTTCTAAATGTAGTGGGCCTGAATGAGTGGTAGGCATTAAAACCATGCACTAATAGGGCACTGCCAATGGTTTTGAACCAGGTCTTCATCACAATGCACATCTTCATGGTATTCCATGGTCAGGAGTGCCCATTTTCGTAACTATAAAAAAATGAACTTGCACATTTTATCACTGTAAATAAATTACAGTAAACTTAAGTCAAGTACCTCCAGAATACTGCTTTACTGCATCATATATCCTGGCTTATGCTGTCAATTGGCAAGAAAGCAGCAGATATATGCTGTCAGGGGGCAAGAAAGCAGCAGCTATGTGCTGTCAAGTGACAAGAAATAAGCATCCACAGTTAGACTGGAGCAGTCAATATTTAACATCCACCTGATTTTAAATCAAATAAAACTATATTTCAAATGGATAAGTTTTTATAGGTACATTCCAGATATGCAGTGGTGCACTCACCTTTTCTGCTTCTTAGAGAAATGACAATAAAAGTTATATATTCTCTTGAAAATGCAAGTAATTTGTCATGCCAATGACTTTGCAAAGTTATTTAGGCTAAGTTTATTACAAAATGAAAGATTTGTGATAAATGTATTTTTCACAAATGTGATGTTTTAAAGTCACCCACTCGTTGATTTAAATGCTTAGAGGTGCTTCTTTATATCAAAAGTTGAAGGTCTGTTTGGTCCTGATAACTTGATCTCAGCAACTGCCTTTGAAAACTGCAAAAAGGTATTGAGTGATTCAATAATGTCTGTAATGACATATTATATCTCCATTACCCAAGGAAAAAAAAACACAATGTTAATACCTAAACTGCAAATAAATTAAAGTTTTACGTTGCACAAACTCAGAGAAAATGTAAAATGTTTTTAAAAGAAAATGACATTTTCTTTTTTTTCTCCCTCTCCAGCATTTCACATCATTTTATTCAGAGCTGTAGTTCCCTGATTTGGTGCCCATCATTTTTTACTTATAGCAAAAAAAAAAAAAAAAATCCATTATAAACAAATTCGACCAAGGGTTATAATAACACAGCAAAATGGAGCCACTGGATACTGCAGAAAAAACTTTACTGGTGTTCTGGTACCTCAGCTGAATGTCTTCTGAGGAATATATTTAAACACAACCTGCAGTCTTTTTATACAAACTTCAGTCAATACAAGCAATTAAAAATTAAACACACAGCTGAATAAACAACAATCCAATTTCCATCTGAAATGATGCATAAAAATGTCTTAAAAATAGAATAATATATCTAAACTATATAAATATGTATTAGCTAAGTTAAATATTCAGATTAATATGAAAACTTAATCCTCTAGATGCCAATGTCCTATAACTGAATATACATTGGCTTTCTAACTCCAATAATTTTTGTTCAAAATTGCCCCCACCCACCAAACACGGTTTAGCTAATACACTAAAAAAAAAAACCTATATTGCCAAATACCAATATTTTTAAGCCTACAAAGATGTCATCTGTGTTAATTAATTTTGAGAATGTCTTACGTAAGAAAATTGAATGTGAATATTTGAAGTTTATGAGACTGGATAAGAAGTATAACTTGGATAAGCAGGAGTGGTTAACTTTAAATCAGCTTAGGAATGCTAATGACAAGTATGCATTTTTACAAGCAGACAAGGAAAGTAAGTGGGTCATCCTGTCTAAATTACAAAATCATAAAATGGTATATGATTTATTATCTAATGAGGACGACTATGTGAAACTGGTCATCATCCCCTTAACACAATATAATTCCATGTTGTTGTAAATTTTGGAATGGGGAGAGAGAGACTAGTTTTTTTTGTCCTCACCGGATGTTAAGAAGTTATTTATACCATTTCCTAGAGACCCTACTTTTCATGCTATACCCAAGATTCATAAAAGTAACTTGTATATTCTAAAATAATTAACTCTAGATGACACCATAACTAACTTTAACAGCTCATTCTTTAACATGCTAAATGAACTAGCTCCCATCAGATCAAAACAAATAAAATCCAGAACTGAGATAAAGCTTGAAAAGCATGATCCGCTGACAAAACAACACAAAAATGGTGATATTTTAGACATTTTAGGTACCTTTCAATACAAGACATCAGATCAGACAAAACTAACTTTTTTCCATGCTACAAGACAAACACTGGCAGAATCCTAAGCTTTTCTGGAACACAGTCAAAAGACTATTACACCCAGGCTAAACTACAACTCCTTCACCAACTACCGCAAACAACTCAGTCCCTATAGCTACCCAATTCAATACACATTTCATACACTCTGTCCTCTCCCCACTTAACAAGAAACCACTCACCAGCCTTACTATCCAAAGAGTACTATTTGCCAACAAAATCCTTTTCCCTCTTACCAGTATCTACTTCTTCAATAAAACAACATCTGCTATAGCTAAAGCATTCAATGCCAGAGGCAGACAACCTGCCTTCCTTTCTACCCCCACTGGGGTACCCCAGGGATCCATACTTGGTCCACTGCTGTTCAACATCTTTATTAATGATTTCCACAAAGCCATACCCAACACCAAAATTGTACAATATGCAGATGATTCAACTTTAGTCTGCTGCGCCTCTAACCTCTCAGAGCTTCAAACAGTGACCCAAACTGCTTTCTCCACCACTCAAAACTGGATGCTCCAAAACCACCTCTCGCTAAATGCCAACAAATCCAAAATACTATTATTCTCCCCCTCAAAAGCTTCCCCTCTTGATAAAAACTCGTTCCAAATTATTAGCCAAAACAACTGTACTATTGAGGTTGTTCCCTTCGCTAAACTACTTGGGGCCACTATTGATGAACACCTAAAATTTGACAATCACATCCAGCAAAACATTAAAAAAACCCATATAAAACTTGGTATGCTATACAGAAACATCCACTTTCTCACTCCATCCACCAGACAAACTCTCGCCACTACCAATCTACTCCTCTCACTAATGTATGGTGCTCCTCTACTAACAAACCTATATGCCTCTCTCCTCAAAATTGGAAGTCTGTTATAATACACTTTCTAAATTTGCAACCAAAGCCAAATTCTCCTCCCATCATTGTACTGCCCTTCATTTGTTAAATTGGCTTGGTCTCCAACCATCTAGACTATCTCCAAATTACTACAGCCCACAAACAAATTTTTCAAGCTACTAAGTAAGTGCCCTGCACTAACCAACATCCTTCAACCTTACACCACTCAGAACTCTAAGATCTGCTCACTAAAACCTAATAACTGTGTGAAAACCCAATCGCCCTGCTGGTCAGCTTCTTCTATCCTTTTCCTTAGCTAAAAAGTGGAATTCTCTTCCTTCCTCTCTAAGGACTTGTGAAAACTTTGAAAACATTAGAACTCAGCTACATTCCTACCTTTCCTCTAACAGGAAATGCAACTGTATTCTCCCCGCCTAGCCTAATAATTCAATCCACCCCTTAAACTCCTGACTAACTCTGAGTACAAGCTAACCTAACATAAATGTACATATTGTTAATAACATAATTGTACTATGTAACCATAGAATTTATGCCTGTTCTCTAGCATGAAATGAAATTGTAATTGTGCCTTCTTTACTATGGTTGTATCTGTAACTAAACTATGCAATGCGGAGCTTTTCTCCCCGGGCCTCCAATGAAAATGGGCTCCTGAGCCCAGTGGACCTCCCCGGTCATCAAACTGAAAATAAATAAATAAATAAATCTCTGAATTGTTGCAGATGCTATAGCATACCCTGTATTACTCATAAATCAATCAATTACTGAAAACTATATCCCCGACATCTAGATAAAATCCGATATCATACCTCTGCATAAAGGAGGAATATCCACAGACCTCTCCAGTTACTGGCCTATAGCCATTCTACCTCCACTCATTCAAGCATTCATTCCAAGCTCCTTTCCCATCTTCATAATAACAATCTTCTCCCTAAAACTCAGCATTATTTTAGACCTCACTACAGCAGCAGTACTGCTCTGGTCTGTTTTATTGAAATTATAAACTCTAACAGAAACACCTGCAACCTGGTATCAGTAGCACAGCTAGGGTGCGGTGAACAGGGCAATTTGCCCTGGGTGCTGTCAAAAAAAAAAAAAAAAAAAAATATATATATATATATATATATATATATATATATATATATATATATATATATACTTTTAATAAAAAAAATGGCCCCTTTAAAGGAAACAGCATTGCATATATCCTAAACAGATGTCAGAGATGCTCCTATGTGCCTTGTGCCCAAAATGTCTTGTGATTGACTCTGTTGTGGTGGAAGAAAGACAGTCTTTGGCTGAATCTTTGCACCCACAGCAAGCTGAGCTATATAGTGTTTTTGAAATCTAAATCACTCACTGTGAGTACATTTATTGTGTGGGAAGAGGGACTAGGACAGAAAAAAACAAGTCTTTTCAGTAAGTAGTGTTGCTTACTAGTCTGCTTGTTGTGCATACATGGGGAAACTACTGAAGGGAATGCTGGGGGGGTGATATTCCATTTTGCGTCATTTGAGTGCTTGTGCATACCTGGGCAAGCTACTGAAGGAATTATTGAGGAAAATGTTTCATTCTGGTGTCTGTGCATACTTACACAGACTGTGGAATGAGTCACTGGGGAACACATTTTATTCTGTTGCTTGGGCATTCTTGGACAGTGAAGGGATCATTGGGGGGGAATTATTTATTCTGGTGCTTGTGCATACTTGAACAGACTGCTAAAGGGTTGCTGGAGGAAAGGTTTCATTCTGGTGTTTGTGCATATTTAGACAAACATCTGAAAGGATCTTTGGGGAAATTATTAATGTTGGTGTCATTTGAATGTTGATGCATATATGGACAAACGGTTGAAGGGGTTGTTGGGGGAAATTATTGATTCTTGTGCTTATGCATATTTGGACAAACTGGTGAAGGGGTATTTTGGGAGAAATGTTTCATTTTGGTACTTGTGTGTATTTGGACAAACTGCTGAAAGGATCTTAGGGGCAAATGGTTCATTTTGGTGAAGTTTGAGTGCGTGTGCATACAAGGACAAACTAATGAAGGGATAGTTGGGACAATGTTTCATTTTAATGTCAGTGAAATGCTTGTGCATACATGGAAAAACTACTGATGGGATTGCCAGATTAAAGAAATAAAGCAAACAATGCAGCTACACGGCTCGATAGGCAGCAGTTCAGCAATGCCGAGCATAATTTAATGCATATTCTTGTTGCTAGGATATAGTAAATCCTTTCAATGTGACACGTAGAAAATTAAACCCTGATGAACAGGCTCACTGAAATTCAAGTGTTTTTCTTTTCTGGGGGGAAAGCTCCCCTGCATCCCCATTGTGGGAGCATGTCACCCACACCCTCCAAATCTATATTACTCGTCTCTTCTTGATCTTTGAAAAAAAGTAACATATATCTCTCTCAATCATGGAAGCTGTGTGAGGGGCAAGGGCCAGGGCTTAGTACTCTGACAGTCAGGTTTTGTTTTCACCCTTAACATCCATAACCCACCCCCAGCCCCCAGTAAGGACCAATGAGGGGGTGACCATAGGTGTGGAGCATCGATTTCCCATGTTGGTAATGACCAGGTCTAGGATATTGGAGCCCCTGGTTAGGACTATAGATTAGTTGATCCAGGGCATTGAAATTTATGAATTCCAAGAACCGTTGGGCAAAGGTGTTGGTGCATGAGTAGTTTTCCCAGTTAATGGAAAGGTAGTTGAAATTACCCAGTATTAGGGTGTTTGGTTGTATATTAATATTTTCCAGTATGTTTAGAAAGGTGTAGTTTGAATCTTGGGGCATGGTGGGGGATCTGTAGCAATCTACAATTTGGATTGCAGTCTTACCTAGTGTTAGTTACACCTGGAGAATTTCAAACGCATTGTGTTGGGCAACTAACCTGGTGGTGTGAATATCCTTGGTGAATATGGACACTCCTCCACCTTTTGTGTTTCGATACTGGTTTGGTAGCTGAAAAGTGTGGTAAGAGTTGTAGCCTGGTATTGCAGGGGTGCTCTCTGGAGCCTTGAACCAGGTCTCAGTTACTGCACAGATATAGATGTTCTCCATTTTTAGGAGCGCCTCAAGAGAGTCCATTTTGAGGTTTAGACTTCTAGCATTGAGTAACATTACCTTCAGATTTTGCATGCTTGTACCTGTTACAGTGGTGGTTTTGTCCTTTGAACTTTGTCTAAAAAAAGCACTATAGGGGAGGCAAGAGCCTTAGCCAGTAACAGGTGCAGACCATCTCTGACAAAGCATCGTGGTCTGTCGATCATGTCATCCCAGGCAGACAGATACTGGATCCCCTTTGAATGACACCAGAAGCTTAGCCAATTGTTGAAGTCAATCATTTTGTCCTTATATTGTGGTATCAGTCTGGGCGAAGGCAGGATACTACTCAGGGCTAGGGTCATACCTTCCTGGGCCACATGATCCGAGAGCTCTTCCATGTCTCTTTTCATGTAGTCCAGGGAGGTACGTCTCAAGTCATTCACTCCAACATGGACAATGGCAGAGTCATATTTGTATTTGTTGTGGAGTAACTTGAGTGAATGAGTTATGTGGCAGATCCTGACACCCGACAGGCAGCTCACTGTAATTTTCTCCTTGTTCAGCCTGATGAGTGGGACATCAGTGTGCCTGACTATAGAGTCACCTATGACTAAAGTGTTAGATACGTTCTCTTGCCTTATGGGCTGTTGCTGGGTGGCACACTGGTGTTGTGAGCTACACTTTGGTTGTGATTGGTGTTTGTTTGCGTTTCAGTTATGGAAGTCCTTGTTGCTTGTGCAGGTTACAGTTAAGGGCCTCCGCATATGTGGATTTAGTGTTGCTATGCGTGGGTGTTGGTGGTGTGAGTTTAGAAGGGCTATGTGTTGCTTGAGGTGTAGTGCGGGTGTTAACCTTCTCCTCTTGACTTTCTAGCACAATATTGGGTGGAGAGAGCGTTGCTTCCAGTTTGGCTATGTAAATGCATCTCTCACAGAATGTAGTGTTGGGTGGTAGGCGGAGAGGGTTGTCTGTGTATATGAGGCAATTGCTGCTTTGGCCCAGTATACCCAGATTCACCAGGTGGACAGGAGAAATCAGTGGAAGCTGACCCTTGGACATGCCTGGTTTGGTGCTTTTTTTTTTTTTTTTTTTTTTTTTAAGTACAGGAGCTGTTTTCCCTTACCTTAGCAAGGTACTTTGCAATATTATGCTGTTTAGTGCCTGTGATTAATTTCTCCTTATTAATAAGGAGAGTTGAGTGCTTGTATCAGTTTAAGGCTTCCTAGTGTTTTCCAGCAGGTGTTAGAGCAATTGCTAGTCAAAGGGATGCTTAAAAGTAAGATGAAAAAAAAAATAGTTTATCCTAAAAACTGCAGTGTGCACTAGAGAAGTTAGATGTGAAAGTAGGTAACTTAAGTTTTACCTGTCTAAAAAGTTAAGTTTTAGTGGACAGTCACTATTTTTAAAACAGCAAGATAGATTGAAAGGGGGTGATCACTGCTGTATTCCGGTACTATGGAATACAGTAGAATGGCCAATAAATTTAAATAGTTGAAGGAGGAGGGGATTTCACAAAATGATAATTTTGTGCTTACTCACACAAGCCACTGAAAGCAGAGAGGAAATATGATATATGGTCAAATTAACATAAGAGGCAGGCAGCTAGAAAGGCAGTGGTATTTCAGAACATGACAGTGACAGGGTGGGGGCAGTGGGGAAACATTTCTGCCTGACTCACAAGAAACAGAGCTGTGGTGTCTTTTGAAGTTTTAATATGCAGTTAAAAGCAGAACACAAGCAAAATACAAGGTAAAGAAAACAAATCACAGCACTCAAAATATAAAAAGGCAATAAACCAATACAAAATACAATAAATAAAAAGCAAACCAACCTTTCCCTCACAGCAAAGTGTAGCAGAGTCTGGGTGAGCCTTTGCAATAAAGCTCTGAAATGTTTTATTTTACCCCTTAAATAGAAGGTTTAGTCCCTAGCTCCACCCCCTCAGTTCACAAATGATTAACCTTAAGTGACCTCTTCTATCTTATGTATGAGTCCTTAACTGATCAGTTCTAATTTCTGCCTGACTCAGAAGAGACAGAGCTTTGGTCTCTTTTGAAGTTTTACTGTGCAGTTAAAAAGCAGAACACAAGCAGAACACAAGGTAAAGAAAACAAATCACAGCACTCAAAATATAAAAGGCAATAAACTAATACAAAATACAACAAATAAAAAGCAAACCAACCTTTCCCTCACAGCAAATTGTTGCAGAGTCTAGGCAAGCCTTTCCAATAAAGCTCTGAAATGTTTTATTTTACCCCTTAAATAGAATGATTAACCTTAAGTGACCTCTTCTATTTTATGTATGAGTCCTTAATTGATCAGTTCTAATTTCTGCCTGACTCACAAGAGACAGAGCTGTGGTCTCTTTTGAAGTTTTAATATGCAGTTAAAAGCAGAACACAAGTGAAACACAAGGTAAAGAAACCAAAAATCAAGCTATTAATGGTATCATTTGTTATATTGCTGCTGGCATTTGGACCATAGATGTAAGGAGATGTGGAATGTCGAGGCCCTTCTCAGTATGGAGAACATCGATGTCTGTGCTGTGACTGAAACCTGGTTCAAGGCTCCTGAGAGCACCCCGGCACTATCAGGTTTTACCTCATATCATGCGTTCCGGCCCCAAAATCCAGACAACACCAAGAAAGGAGGGGGGTGTCTATATTCATCAAGGACACCCACACCTCAAGGTTGGTGGCAACGCACGATGCATCGGAGACCATCCAGGTGCAATTAACCATAGGCAAAACCGCTCTGCAATTTGTAGCATGTTACAGGCCACCCTCTCAATCTCAGGAACCCCACATAGCTTTCCTGAAAACACTGGAGGGGATAAATGTATCTCCAAACACCATCATACTAGGTGACTTCAACTACCCGAATATAGACTGGGATCACTACTCAAGCCCCAACACTCTAGCCCAAAGGTTCCTAGAGTTCATAAACTCAAATGCCATGGAACAACTAGTCACCATCCCCACAAGAGGAGAAAACATACTAGATCTCATCATCACGAACATGGGGTCACAATGTTCAACACCGGAAGTATACCCCTCACTGGTGAGATCAGATCATAAACTAATCTCACTGGAAGTCCACATCCCGCCCTCACCTGAGATAAAAAAGACCACAGTGAAGAACTTCTCAAAAACCGACTTCACACTGCTAAAGACTAGTGTGGTCTCTTTTAAGGCCCCCGAGCCTGCGGAAACCATTACTCAAGCTGCTGAATCACTTACAAATGCCTTCTACCAGCACCTACAGGACTGCATGGATCAGGCAATCCCAAACAAAACAAAGACTCTTTGTACCAAAGGCAAGCGTCCAGTCTGGTGGACCCCAGCCATAAACAAGCTCTACAACAAAAGGAGGAAGCTACTACAAGATAGAGCAAAATCCTTAAAAGGGAAGACACCTTTGATCATTATAAGTAAAAAACTAAGATCTCTCATAAAATCATCCAAGGCAAATTTTGAGAGAAAAGTCGCTAAGGACTCAAAAGACAATCATAAGGCCTTCTTTAGCTATGTTAGAAACCTGGGAGAAAGCTCCCAGATATGCTCAGAATTAGTTCAAAATGATGTAAAAATTACTGAACCCACAGACATTGCCAACATACTGGCTGACAGGTTCAGTGCAAACTCCCCCCCCAAAAGGTGAGATATCTATACCAGAGGATTGTAGCCCCCCAAGCATCTCTAACGCTCAGGTGAGAACTGCTCTCTCCAAGGCAAAAAACACAGCATCCATGGGGCCAGATGGTGTCCCCGGTTGTGTGCTCCACAAACTCAATCAGGAATTAAACCTGCAGTTAGGGCAGCTGTTTAATCTTAGCCTCATCTCAGGATACGTACCCAAGGAGTGGCATACGGCAACTGTGGTCCCACTTCACAAAGGCGGTGCCTCCACCGACCCTGGAAATTACCGTCCCATCAGCTTGACAAGCCTGATCTGCAAAGCTATGGAGAGGATCATAATGGAACTCATAAATAAAGACAAAGGGGACTTGCATACTTTGGATCCAACCCAGTTTGGCTTTGTCAAAGTCAGATCATGCCTTTTAAACTTGGTTGACTTTTTCGAAACAGTCACCAAGGTCATTGATGAGGGAAAGGCAGTCCACACAGCCTACCTCGACCTGGCAAAGGCTTTCGACACAATACCCCACTCAGGTATCATTGAAAAACTCATCAGCTTAAATGTAAACCCATATGTCACAAGATGGGTTGCAAACTGGCTAAGTGACAGAACCCACAGGGTCAGAGTTGCTGGCGCCATGTCAGACTCAAAGCCTGTCACAAGTGGTGTCCCACAAGGCTCAGTCCTGGGCCCACTCTTGTTTGTCTTCTACTTTTCAGAAGTACAAGCAAACACAGGGGGGTTATGGCTGACAAAGTTTGCAGATGACTGCAAACTGAGCGCCATAGTTGAGAACACATCTGACACAGATATCCTTCAGAAGGGTCTTATAGAAACAGATAACTGGTGCCAGAGCCATGGCCTAAAGTTAAATGCCAAAAAATGCATAGTCATACCCTTTGGGAAAAACAAGGTTACCCCTAGCTACCATATAGGTGGCAATCCACTAAGCACAGAAGAGGTTATCAGGGATCTGGGGACCCAGGTTGACAGTAACCTTTCGTTTGACACTCACGTTGCCAAAGTAGTGTGGAAGACCTTCTACATTGCCTACCTGATCATGTAGGGATTCACATCTAGATAAAGGGAGGTCATCGTCCCCCTGTACTCATTACTCATCAGACCAATAATTGAGTACAATGCCCCATTCGGAATGTATCTGACCCGACACCTGCAGTAACTGGAAAGGCCCCAAAAGTTCCTCACCAAAAGGATAAAGGGTCTCAAAAATATGTCTTATGCTGCCCGACTGAAGGAACTCCAGCTCTATTCAGTCGCTTACCGTCTGCTCAGAGGTGACCTGTGCCTGACATGCAAGGCCATGTCCAACCCGGAATTGATGAACATGATTCACCTCAAAAAATCTAGATCCCTCAGAACTACAAGGGCAGGAGACTTAAACCTTGACACGGTTATTAATAGGATGTGCTGGAGGGACAGATTCATCACCCAGAGACTCCCTATGCTGTGGAACAAAATCCCGGTACATGTGAGGCAGAGCACCTCGCTGGCTTTGTTCAAGAGAAATCTTGACCAATGGATGGGAGATCGCAGATATACCCCAGGAATTATCTCAGTGTCACTGCTTGACAGAGGCACAGCAAAATAATGGGCATAGTATCCTTCAAACTAAAGGGGTGGCGAAAGCCACAAAACTCTGGGCTAGGCTTATAAATGCCCTTGGGCAGATAGCCTAGTATGAACCTATGAACCTATGAACCTATGACTGTGCTGGATTCTGCTTTATTTTTAATATATATGTGGTTTCTTTAAATGGCTAAAGCTGTGTTGTGTTTGGTTATACATCACATGACAGTTAAATGATTAACTCTGAAAATACATTAAACTTTCAATAAAACTTCTTGTTTAGACATGCTTTTGAGCCTTTTTATCTATGTTTTTGTGAAACTGTCAGAAAAATATGTATTAATGTGTGTATGCTTAATGCTAATTAGAAACCAAATGAGTTAACACGTTTTTCATTCTATTTTATATGCACTGTTTTATATATAGTTGAGTTTCATATGAGACTGAAAAGATGCTTTTTGAAACTGCAGTGTGCTTTCTAAAACTTCCAAGATGCCCTCTGACCTAGTAATTGCTAGCACAGCAATATTCATGTTTATGCCTTTTGGAAATGTACTTGAGAAGCAGGTGGTTATCTGCTAGGTCAGGAGAGAATGAATGAACAATGCTATATCCTGTAAATGTAATGATCTTAAACAATCAGCTCTGTTCGAAGTATGAGAACATGTGCAGCTGCAGAAACTTAGAGATAGTGTAGAAAAAGGATTGTTAGAGAAATGAACTGCTTGCTTTGTGCTTGAATTAGCCATAGTACCTTGAATGGTAACATTGCATGTATCTAACCGGTGGTAGCCAAGGCCACGTTGTTTTCCTTAGGAAGTTTCTCACAAAAATTGATAAATCAGCAGAATTTTATGAAAGCAATTATTAGCAAATGATGATGACAAAACTTGTGATTCACTACATCAGCTTGGTAGGCAATGTCTTATTAGAAAGTGTATAAAAATGTAAGCATTTCCTGTTTCTAGTTAGACAAACTGTATTAGCACGTTTTTGTCTCCTTGTTGCAAGATTAAAGTGCCTTAACCTGAACCTACCATGTTTTGATCATTTTTTAAATATTTTTCCTTTGACAGAAACATTGCTGTCAAGGTATTTTTCCTACCCCTGTTCAAAAAAAAAAATTTTTTTTTGCTCTATAGGTGGGTGGGGATAATGAAGGTCTCACCCTGGGCTCCAAATGGCTACTTCTCTGCCTAGAATCTTCCACCTTCTTTGATGTGTTAACTGGTTCCACAGCTATTGCACCAACAGACTCCAGGCTGCAAAATGGAAATGAGATCTCTCCCCCTTTTTATCTATGTCTTTTGACATGCCTCAGGGATTTACTCTAGGACCTTTACTATTCAACATATTCAAAAGTAATCTTCAGAAACCTCCATAGTTCAATACACTGATGGTTTCACATATGCTCTGTCCTAAGTCGATTGCTAATCAACATTACATCAGAAAATAATACATCAATTGAAACCCAAAGCCTCTTGGTGTTTTAATTAATGATATCTTAAAATGTGATCAACACATCACCGAAGCCATCAAGAAAACTCATCAAAAGTTAGGCTTTCTCTGCAGAAACCAATCCTTTCTCACAGACTACTTTAGGAATTCTATAGCAACATCTTACCTTCTCCCTTATGCAGTACCCATCCTGACTAGCTTTCACTCCACCTTAAAAATAATTTAGAGGTTTGCTACAATAAAACAGCAAGTTTGCATCCAGCTTACGAAACCATTCACACCACTGCCTAACACCAATGCACCTGCACTAGCTCGAACTATCTAATTGTCTTACCTACTCCCAATGTCTATTGCCCACACAGTAATACTCAAACACATCTACCCATCACTACAAAGCATCCTCAGACATTAATTTCATCCTAGGAATCGCTGCTCACAGAACAAATATCTCCTCACTAGGACCAAGTCTCATAACAGGCAGGTGACTCACTTTACTCAGCGTATGTTGCTAAGCACTGGAACTCCATCCTACCCACCCTAAAACAAGACAACATTACCATATAGTTCAAACACACCCTTAAACAACACCTAACTTCCTCATGGTAATGCTCATGCTTCCATCCTGACTAAACCCACCTTTCTGTTTCTCTTCAATTGCCAATCACTCTATGAATCACCCTGTCTCTTTTACTTTTCTTATCCTGGTCTGCTTTTCCTTCATCACAGCTCCTGCTCCTCCAACTGACCTATATCCATAATCCTCTCCTATTAATAGCTCATCCTTACCTCCCTCATCATCTTACCTATTTACTCTTATCTCAGCCTGTCTGTTATCATAGCTTCTTCTATTTACATTTTCTTAATTGTTTCGACTTACACCCTTCCTCCTCCTCTATTTTTCTGTTCCTGATCTAGTAACATCCTACCTCATTAATGTCAGTATACATATACTGAACCCATGTGTATTATCATTGTTCTTATATGTCCAGCTATTATATGAAAACACATTTTTCACTTATGCAAAATAATACAACTATATATAAGTATGTGATAAATATATTTACTATTTGTCTCAGTAGTACCTGCAAAATAATGCTTACAATGTTTATTTTTTTATTGTTTTTTATTGTCAATGTTTATTTTATGCTCCCCAGGCCTCTGCTAAAAATGGGACTTGGACTCAGTCAGACTTCCCCAGTAAACAAAAGGCAACATATAAATAAATACTGGCACCTTCTCTGAAATGCATACAAATAAATATAGGTTAATTTAAGTCTCAGATAATTTCATGTGTTTGTAGTGGTTCTGAAGTAGCCGGAGGTGTAGGTTCACTCACCATATTGCACAGGTAGGATTGGAATCAGATAGTTCAGTGGGAATATGTCATTTATGAAGAAGTTGGGATGTTTTGTAAGCATCCAATCAAGTTTATTAGAGGTACCACCATTTTTTTGCTCCATTTGATTTGACTAATGTCTCTCTTATCTGCATCATTCAGGCTATTCTTTCCCACTGGAGAAAGAAGCAGGCTTAGGCGAGAGACCTCCAGTCCTTTAGTTCTTAGTTCAGGAAGCATTATCAGAACATTATTTCCCCTAGGATGTGACTATCAGGTGGTAGGGAGTGGGTCAAATGCCTGTTCACAGTCATGTTCCTCTTCTCCACCTAATTCCTACTGTATACAGTCTGCTTGATTTGCAGTGGCCTTCTTGGTAAGAGGAAGAGATGTTTTCTTGACTCATCTTTGCCCTGACTCAGTGGTACACTGAGAATAAGAACAGCATGAGACAATTTGTCCTTTTCCATGAGTGATCATCTGTAAGTATCACCAGTGTAGCAGGCTTTGCCACTTACCCCATGATGAACAATTTGTCACTAGCTGGTCGAGTCCATCCACCCCCATGCCCAGTCCCTCAGATTTCCATGCTAACTAACAGAACTTGGGTCCCTTTGGCCATAGTCAGTACTTTATCATTCTATGCCATGGGGCTGGATTTATGTGCCATTTCATGAGGTCAGTGTGAACTGGGACTGATATAAATTGTGACTAAACAAGGGTTTGCATGAAACCATCAGGATTTTTTTTTTTGTAAACATTTCACGAAGTGTGGACATCACTGGGTTGGTGACTGTGGTGGAAGTTTGGAGTCATCCATTCATTAAATGTAAACACATCCTATGTGTTATTGTTTATTATTAGTGGCAGTGGGTTGTCACTAATATAATGTCCATGCCTTTGGTGTCTGTTGGTTGTTAAAGGAAGAGTGCTTACCATACGTTTGCTACCCACTACTTTCATAGGCTGATACAACTGGCATTAAGGAAAGCAGTGAGTAAATTTCCATGCAGAACCTGTCTGGCTGTATTTGCTTCATCAGTGCAGTGTACAGGCTCCATGGCTTGTAGTCTCTCCAGGTATTGCAGAGTCATACGATTGGGTACCTGGGTGCTTCAGCTACTGTGGCAGCTTTCTCAGATAACCTGTGGGTTATAATGAATGGTGGAGTATCCAGATTTGGAAGCATTCATTGTGCAACTGTCTTTAGTCATATGTTACTAAATTTATGGCCTTGTTTTCTACTGCTTATGTCATAATGCATAATTCTCATGTTTCTCGAATCGCAGTTCTCTAATTTACTCAGCTAGCCTCATTTGCATACTCTTATTTCACTTTCTTGTAAATGGAGTACCTGTTCCTACCATTTATTTATACACATTTATGAATTATGTCCAACCTCTGTACGTTTATTCACTTCCTGCAGTTGCTGTAAATTACACTCATTGTTTATGAATACTACTTTAGGTCTACTTAAGTATAGAAATCCTCCACTAATGCCAGTCATGTTACCATCAAGTCATTCTTTGTGAAGCTGAGAACAAAAACAATGCACCCTACCTCATCCGTGTTATTACAGGTAGAGAAAGTACCAGATGTGAATACAGTTTTAGGAGGAGCTCTGCCAAAGTAACTCATATTACAAAAAAATCTGTCAAAGTACAGTCTGCTGTGAAGCTTGGTAAAGTAGTAAGAATCCAAAATCCAGCTGTTAAGTACTAAGGGCAGCAAGAAGCCATTATTATCAGTCAACCAATGACCAAGGTCCTCAATCACAGAAGCTAAATAAGGACAAAGGCTTAGGTGCAGTCAGAGACAGCAATATAGGACAACACTGTTCTCAAACCTGAATCATGATGTATTTATGAGAGCAATAGAATGGAATAGTTCAGAATAAGAAATAACAAGGCAATCAACCAAAGAGAATATTCTAAAACTGCAAACTTTTCCTGATCAGCTCTTGTGCCAATCACTACATATTCCCTGTTCTCTGGTTTTACTAAAGTACATAATTGTAAAGTATAATCTGATGTGCACACAATTCCATCTATGACTTCATTTGCAAGTAATGGCATTAAAATGTGTCCAGACATAAATAGCAAATAATTAGTTAAAAAGAAGAAGAAAAACAAAAAACGTAGTGACTTTGTTACCAGTTATAATAGCAATGAGTGACCTCGTTTCCCAAATTGCATATGGTTGTAGTATTTAAAGATTATAAAATGTCATATTATTTGTCACATAATTAACATCTAAATATTAGCACAGAATATAGTATCCGTAATTTACATTATATGTATATATAACATCAAAGTCCCCGACTTTCACCTGTGTTATGAAATGTAATATAATTTTAAGGTTCTGTTGCCTATAAGACTACTATTCCACTGAGACATCATTTAATTTACCTTACCTTATGCATTGCTGCCATGCTGGTACATGGAGTGGATACATCACAACCTGGCTTACATGTGTTTGCACATTGCTATCAAGTCTGAAAGACATTTACTATCAAAAGTGAATCAAAAATTGCTCAGCACAGGGAGAACCGGGATGGACCTTCAAACATACCAGTGAGAAGTACATATAAACAAATTCAGCCAGATATGCTCCTCTTTGTATGTGATGTTTTTCTCTAAAAAGAAAGCTGCCACTTTGAAAATTGGTAGGCACTGTCTGACCTGTAAAAGCACCATGCTATTCATAAATCATAAAGAGGAAGAACCCAGATCAAATAAATGGGGAAAATAATGCAAGAGACAAAGGAATACTTGCAGAAAGGGTAATAATTTCCAGTGAGAACTAAACTCAAGAAGCAAAGTTTGCAGGAATACAAAGGTAAATATATGCATATATGTATAAATTTATATATATATATATATATATATATATATGTATATAATTATAGATATAGATATAGAGATATGTATTCAGATACATACTTACATATATGGATACACAACAGATATACTGTGGGTGCATTGTAAACCATTGTTGTAGAAATATAAAAGATCTGATTAACACTCAGATGTGAGTTTATCATTTTTGATTTTGGTTTGTTAGCTGTACATACCTGTCGTGCATTTCCTTTATTGTCTTACAGCTTTTTGCATACTGAGTTTGGACTGCAACTTCAAATTATGTCACCACGTTTCTTACACAAATGGCTATCTTGTTTATTTCAAAAGTCATTATCTGGCCTGCTACTGTCCTCTCTGTCTTGCCACACAGAGACACACGCACACACACACACACACACACACACACACACACACACACACACACACACACACAGACACACGCACATGTGCACACACGCACTTGCACGCACACGCACACACACGCACACTTTCTTAGAGTCTCCAACATCATGCTTGTTATTTAGTATTTTACGTCTCCCAGGCTATACCTTTCATTAGTCAGGTACTGCCTGATGCACATAACACACAACCAAAAAGTCATAGTACTGAACAATGCACATAACACATAACCAAAAAGTATTAACTATATAAATACCGTCTGAGCTACTGGAATGGAGGTGAGGGGTGTGTATTGTCTTCTGTGTTCTTTTGCTCTTCTTTGCTTTTTTTCCCTGAACTGCGCAACTATCACAGGATTCCACTTTCATTAAAATGTATTTTTATGTTAACTAGCAGAACTGAATACTTATTTATTGCAATGTAGTATATATACTATATCAGTATCAACCCCCTTTTTTACCTGGGTGTTACATCAACAGTGACCGTCAGCTTTGTAATGACATTTCAGTATAGATTAACTGCACTTTGAAAACTTATGAAGCTAGTGATTCTTTATGCAGGCATGCAAGTGTCATTTTCTTTAAGCCTTCATAACATAATCATGATGTGACATGTGACATGTTCAGAATGCCCACATTTCCCTAAAGCTGTCTACATAAACATGCTGATGTTACAGCTCGCTCAACAGATTATATTAATATAAATGTATAATTAGTTTACACATTGCTAAATTACTGACAGATTAAAAGTGAAATAGTGCATTCACACTCAGCCTCATAACTGCCAGAAAGGAAATTAATATGGATTCAAAGGCTCCTCAGAGACCTTGCTGAAACAGTAGGATTCATGCAGCAAGCCTCAAGATTCCTGTTTTTTTGGCTGAATGTGGTTCTTTCTCCTTGTGAAAATATTGTTTGATTTTACAGACAAGTGAATAACTTTGCTTTGAAAGCATATACACACATTCCCCCATTTTTGGAAAATTGAATGAAGAGAACACTGACGTTATCGAAGCAGAGACAAATACCATACAGTGTTATTTGAACAGTACTATCCAATGTGGAAATTGTCACCTTTATTTCGATATCGGTACATGCAGATTAGAATAATCATCATGGACATATGATTTATAGATTCAGAGATTGTTACTAGGCTAATGATCTAGGGGTCTTTCTAAGCCTAGTTAAGTTTTCCCAAAAGAAAAATGAAGCCATGTATCTGAATAGGATATTGAGGGCTAGGCATTTATAAGCTACCTCTGTCCATAAGGGGACAAGGGTGCCAGGCCCAGTGTAAAGTTCCTAAACCCCATCCACTTGTCTAGGTTGTGCTTAAACTGGGTAATAGGCAAACTCAGCTTTACATGGGTGGGAAGCCTTTTCCATAGGAGGGGTAGTCTCTGGGACACAAATCTGTCTCTCCAGCATGTTTTGCTTAAGTCACAGACAAAATGCAGGTCCCCAGACCTTGCATTTCTAGTACTTTTACCTTACAAATATGTAGGTGATTCATATGTGTGGAATTTACAGATACCTTGTAAACGAGGCATAGATCACTCCTCAGCAGTCTATAGTATACTGAGTACAGGGAAAGGGTTATAAGGTGCTCTGCATAAGGCAGGTTTGTTATGCCTTGTATTATTTTTATAAGAAACTTCTGAAGTCATTCTAGTTTCTGCATATGCCTGGTCAGGTACACAGAAAAGGAAGCATTGCACTCTATGATTGGTCTAATTAGGGAGGAGTACAGTGGGATAATGACCTCTCTGGACCTAGATGCCATAGCCTTACTTATAAGTTGCACAACACAAAATGATTTTCTCACCATTGTGGCCACACTGCGCTTGAAGGTAAGGCTACTGTCTATGTGCATACCTAGATTTTTGACCACAGGATTGACTCTTGGGGGGTGTATTATAAACATGGCAGTTAGCTGGAATGGTTAACTTCTGAAAGGGTACAAATATACATTTCTTAGTATGGAGTTTAAGACCATGGCTTTGGCACCATTTGTTAGTCAGAGATAGACCATCTTGAAGAATGCCAGTGTCTGAAGGGGAGTTGATGATAATCCCCAGCTTGCAAATCATCTGCAAACTTAATTAGTCATAAACCTTCAGCATTTTCTTCGATTTCAGAGAATTAGATGGTAAAAGGGAGCAGCTCCACAACCACAAGCCTTTATAAAGGTTTTTAGCCAGTACTGACCAAAGGATGTTTAATACGTTTGTATTTCTTAAAATCGTTAACACTCTTGGGTCACTTCATTTCATAAAGCCTTTATAAAGGTTTTTAGCCAGTACTGACCAAATGATGTTTAATACGTTTGTATTTCTTAAAATTGTTAACACTCTTGGGTCACTTCATTTCATAAAGCCTTTATAAAGGTTATTAGCCAGTACTGACCAAAGGATGTTTAATATGTTTGTATTTCTTAAAATCGTTAACACTCTTGGGTCACTTCATTTCATAGATAAATATCAAACCCTTAGAATTTTAGTTCAGTGATACAAAAAAGGCAAACCCTTTTAATTCATTTAATAATCATGTTTATTTGTATAAAGAATCATATTTAATTGTAAGGGGTACTTGCTGTTATATGCTAGTTGGTCTCTGTGTATCTTTGGACTGAGAATTGTATATGAATTCTTACTAAGTCAAACACATTTGAAGTGAGCATAGTATTCTGCAAAGAGTGTGTCTGTTCTTCCCTCTTAGTTGTGACTTTCATTGACAGGATATCAAGACACAGATAGAGTTTGGAGATTATATAGGTTGCAGATGTGAGGTTTGTGTCTTTAATGTCAAGACACAGTACTGTACTATTCTTTCATCTGATAACTTTAACAATTAACTTGTGTAATCTGAACCATTTTGGTTGGGCTCCTTGATGAACCCTCCACCTAAAAAAACATGCTCCAGCTGCTGGCCTCCTGGACTTAGGATTATATCATGTTATGTATCATAAATATATGCTACTATTGTGTGTTAAAACAAAACAATATCTTCATGAAATTATAGTTTGTCAAAAACATTTTTAAATGAAAGCAGGTAAGTTAAGTACAGAATACACACCATTGGGAGGTGCTGCAAACTACTGCGCAGACTGCGCTACATGAAACCTGGTAAAAGTTTGTCTTACTTATCACAATCCTCATCTCTCAACTTCCATTGCCTGTTTTAGCAGACGCCAGGGAATGCAGAGAAAATGAATCAGCTGGAATGGGCTTGATAGTTGTAGGGAGATCGGGGAGTCAAAAACAGCATGAACATTTTCTATAATCCATTAAGCATTCTCATCTGATATTACCCATTTCTTCCTTTATAGACTAACAATCACTTTTTACACCTGTTCAGATTTCTTGTAGTCCATTGCAAAATTAATTTTCATACCTATTTAAAGTCAACACATTTGCTATTATTATTATTATTATTATTATTATTATTATAATCATCATCATCATCATTACCTTAGAAATAGCATTGTTCAAATACGACCCACTATTTATGAAAGTTTATTTTATTTAATTATTTGTAGAATTCTGTTTCCAGCTATAGCACAGGCCACAAGGGTTGCAGTAACCATTATATGTGGAGGTAATTTAAAATAGCCACTTAATAGTATGTTTTGTCTGCTGACAGAAAAAAAAATCAAAATGCGGTTCGGAAATCCACAGAAGAATGGAGAACATGCAAAACCAATTTGTCAGCTTTCTACAATATCCTTCCCCACAACGCCTCTTCAATCTAGTCCAAACAGTTTCTATCTGTAGGTTTCTACTTGCACCCCCCCCACCCCACCCACCCCGTTTTGTTTGTAAAATCATATTGCTATAGAACCTTTATGAATCAATTTGTTTCTATTACTGTTTTTCCTCTTTTAGACTAGCGGAATCGTTTTCTATTCACTTCTGCATTCCTACACTCAGTACACACATACGTTGTCTAAAACTTCTATGGAATTAGTTTACTCTTATTTAGAAGTGCAGGCAGTTGCAGCAGGTATTTCTCTGCCATACAATTGAAATGGCAACATACCATTAGCAGTCTTAATGATCAGAAGTTATCCTGTATCACAACAGCTCTTCATTTTTTGGGGGGAAGGGATTACTAGTGTTTATTTTCGTACTGACTGAGACTGACTGTTTTATTGTTATTTTTTATAATTATATTTATTAGGAACAGATCATATAACCCACATCAGGGAGAAGTAAAGGAAAACACATTGTCACCATCACTCTTCAAATTAAATCGCTTCTTATTATATTCTGTGACAGTAATTGCACTAATACACAAAATATGATAGTTAATCTGCCCCATATTGGGGTTAAGAATCTGACTGAGCATTCTACATTCTGTAGAGGTAAAAGACGCTTTGGCAGCTCAAGGAACTAAGAACTTTAAGCAATGCAAGTGCATTGAAACTGACATATTAATAAGACTAGTCTAGCCTCTGGTAGAATGTATTAATCTCCTCCATAGACAAGACTCATAGTGACTGGAAGAAAGACTACAAGGAGAGAAACACGTTGAGCTCTGCTGCGATGCATGTCAGGCAAGGACTGGGGCTGGCGTAAGGCATAACGAACCTTTCATGGATTAGTGTGAATTTGAGGCTCCCTGATTGATAGGGTTGCTATCTTTCGCTGTGTCAAAAATGGGAAAAACGTGTCCAACCCCTTCCCCTCCCATTATGTGACATAAATGAGCATGTCAGGGAGAGGAGGAACATCTTATTTTCCTGTCATGGATATAACCACTGTGTGTGTTTTTTTTTAAACAAAAAATTGAGGTGGATTTGTAACAAATTCCATCATTCTGTTTGTGTCACTAAACAGAATACTGCATTTGTACAGTGCTTTCTGTAGTATGGGGAATTGGTCTAATCTCTGGATTGTAAGAAAAAAAAGAAAAAATCAGATGGCAGTGCAACTGAGTGAGCAGAGGATGACAGTGCTACTGAGCGAGCAGGCGATGGCAGTGTTACAGAGTGAGCAGGGGATGGCAGTGCTACTGAGTGAGCAGGGGATGGCAGTGCTAATGAGTGAGCCGGCGATGGCAGTGTTACTGAGTGAGCAAGGGATGGTGGTGCTACTGAGTGAGCAGGGGATGGCAGTGCAACTGAGTGAGCAAGGGATGGCAGTGCTACTGAGTGAGCAGGCAATGGCAGTGTTACTGAGTGAGCAGGGGATGGCAGTGCTACTGAGTGAGCAGGGGATGGCAGTGCTAATGAGTGAGCCAGTGATGGCAGTGTTACTGAGTGAGCAGGGGATGGCAGTGCAACTGAGTGAGCAAGGGATGGCAGTGCTACTGAGTGAGCAGGCAATGGCAGTGTTACTGAGTGAGCAGCAGATGGCAGTGCTACTGAGTGAGCAGGGGATGGCAGTGCTACTGAGTGAGCAGGGGATGGCAGTGCTAATGAGTGAGCCAGTGATGGCAGTGTTACTGAGTGAGCAAGGGATGGCGGTGCTACTGAGTGAGCAGGGGATGGCAGTGCTACTGCGTGAGCAGGGGATGGCAGTGCTACTGAGTGAGCAAGGGATGGCAGTGCAACTGAGTGAGCAGGCGATGGCAGTGTTACTGAGTGAGCAGGGGATGGCAGTGCTATTGAGTGAGCAGGGGATGGCAGTGCTAATGAGTGAGCCAGTGATGGCAGTGTTACTGAGTGAGCAAGGGATGGCGGTGCTACTGAGTGAGCAGGGGATGGCAGTGCTACTGCGTGAGCAGGGGATGGCAGTGCTACTGAGTGAGCAAGGGATGGCAGTGCAACTGAGTGAGCAGGCGATGGCAGTGTTACTGAGTGAGCAGGGGATGGCAGTGCTACTGAGTGAGCAGGGAATGACAGTGCTACTGAGTGAGCCGGCGATGGCAGTGATACTGAGTGAGCAGGGGATGGCAGTGCTACTGAATGAGCAGGGGATGGCAGTGTTACTGAGTGAGCAGGGGATGGCAATGCTAATGAGTGAGCAGGGGATGACAGTGCTACTGAGTGAGCAGGGGATGGCAGTGCTACTGAGTGAGCAGGGGATGGCAGTGCTACTGAATGAGCAGGGGATGGCAGTGTTACTGAGAGAGCAGGGGATGGCAGTGCTACTGAGTGAGCAAGGGATGGCAGTGCAACTGAGTGAGCAGGCGATGGCAGTGTTACTGAGTGAGCAGGGGATGGCAGTGCTACTGAGTGAGCAGGGAATGACAGTGCTACTGAGTGAGCCGGCGATGGCAGTGCTACTGAGTGAGAAGGGGATGGCAGTGCTACTGAATGAGCAGGGGATGGCAGTGTTACTGAGTGAGCAGGGGATGGCAATGCTAATGAGTGAGCAGGGGATGACAGTGCTACTGAGTGAGCAGAGGATGGCAGTGCTACTGAGTGAGCAGGGGATGGCAGTGATACTGAATGAGCAGGGGATGGCAGTGTTACTGAGTGAGCAGGGGATGGCAGTGCTACTGAGTGAGCTGGAGATGGCAGTGTTACTGAGTGAGCAGGGGATGGCAGTGCATCTGAGTGAGCAGGGGATGGCAGTGCTACTGAGTGAGCAGGGGATGGCAGTGCTACTGAGTGAGCAGGGGATGGCAGTGCTACTGAGTGAGTAGGGTACTGCTGAGCCATATAGGTTCAATTGGCCAAAGTTTCACCCTGTATGCATTTGTGGTTATGATACTTTTTTCTTTAGTTGTCCCCATCTACCCAAGGAACAATTCAATTTTATTTTTTTAAACAAAAATTATATTGATCTATTGCATTAGTGTATAGTAGAAAAGCATGCTGCTCACATTGTTTTTGGATGTAATACTGCATGCCTGACAGACTTTTATTTGTCAAGTATGCAATAGTATGGTTTTCATATACAGTAGGGCGCACTGTTAGATTGAACATCATCATGGAAAACTGAGGGCTATGGAACATGACCAGGTCAACTAGGACTATACTGAACATAATAAGTAGCAGGGTTTATTGCCAGAATGTTTATGAAACCTATTAACTATACATGGGGGCTGGTGTATTCCACCCCTGGTATGATGTCATGTCAAAGGATTAACATTAAAACTGTGTTCTGGCTAACACTGAAGGTTGCCAGATGCCATCCACTACACACTGTCACGCTGTCATAGATACCGATTCTGCAGAATCTTTACTTCATATGACTGCCTGAGGTGGAGCATATGACATTATAGGTCATCACTGTTATTTCTCCATAAGCTGCATGAAGCTTTGCTGCTGTGTTAAACAGCTGAAATAAAAATCAGCACCTCTAAATCAAAGGTTTGAATTCTCATGGAAGGAAGAGTGGCTTTCTTTTTGCATTCGAGTGTAGACTAGCTATGTCAACTGCAGGAGGCTAAAGGCAGGTGTGGGCAGAGCAGCTACCTGAAGTGGAACACTCTGGGGACCTTATATTCATATTCATGAATCTGTGGGGGGGTAAGAGTCTGACCAGAAGCTGAGTTTAACAGCTGCATACTGCAGATATTGTAGCAGACTGGAATTGTGAACTAAAAGGTGAATCACAGTACATTACTGTCAATTTAGCAATTATTCTGTGTCTCCGTCATCACCTGTGGTTATGCACTTTGGATAATACTGGAAAGGATGAGGTTGTGGATGCAGATATTGGAAGTGAAATTCCTTTACAGAGCCATTTGGCTGGCTTTTTTCAATTGATTGAGGAGTGCAGCAATTAGTATCTCCTACTTCTGCCTTTCTTAAAAGCCTGCACCTTCCCAGTCAGGTGCACACCACAGATGGTATGCTCACTGCTCAGTAGTGGGAGACATTGCTATGGAGATGCTTAAGGTAGCTCTTTAGTAATCCTCATGATGTAGAGCAACACAGGTTGATAGCTGCCAAACAGTGCTATATAAAGCATTACAGTAAGCTGTCTCTGCAGTCCTCTTATCTCTCTTTCAAACAATGCTATCCAATGGTGATCCTCCTCTACAGTCTAGATCATAAAGGATTACTGCTCTGCATAAATTTGGAAAAAAAACAGGACCACTGAGTGTAGGTATAGATATATTTCTTTGATACATACAGACATAACACTTTATGATAAAATTACAATTAGTAGACATAAGTAATTTTTGCTGTCATTAATGGTTCCAAGATAGGGTGACTTTGTTCAAGTGTATAGCAACATGGACCACTTAATGTTCTTTTCATTGATGTTTCAGGCAGCCTATCCCGACCCTGTACCAGCAGTGACTATATTATTAAACTTTGAAGAGCCATTTAATTTTGTTTTGCAGGCATATCTATACCTGACTATCAAACAGTTTGGTATGCCTAATCACCTGCTTAATTCACTTTCAGCTAGTGTACATAGAAATCAAATCTATTCTTCTACATTTCCATTGCAGAGAGGCACCTGCTAAGACTGCCCTGTATTCAATTCTCTGTTTTACTAGCTACTAAGTCTTAGATAATTTTAGGGCAATAAAGCTGATGATAGGGGATGTAATCATATCAGAGAGTCACTAAGGTGTCTATTATGTATTGATATTTGTCTCTTATCAGCTTGAATAAAATAAAAAAAGTATCACTCCTGCTGGAAGGACCTCCAAGTACAATGTAATCACTTTATTAAAACAAACTGTGATTAAGCACTTTCATCCTGCAAGAACTGGATTTCATCAGAATCACAGAACAATAATACCTCAAATTTAAATAATACAGCCAATAAACCAATTAGTTCACTAATTAAAGTGCTTAAAGTGACCTCTTAAGAAAAAGCCTATAAACAATAAGTACCAAAACCATTACATCCAGTACAATATAAAAATAGAAGTAAAAAATAAACATTAACCTTAACTTGTAAGTTGTAAATATTTTAGGAAGTTAAACTTGGCCCTTTTTATAAAGGCAAAGGGTAGTTTGATATTATTTCCATTAACAGTTGTTCAGGTGACCCAAAGAAAAAAAGTATTTTCAATCCCAGTATGAACCACACTTTAGCTACTTAGAAAAAATGTTTTGGATGATATTTACAACTTGCAAGTTAAGGTCAATAAAAGTAAATATTTTGTTTACAATTTAAATAAAGAAGAAAGGGACTTTAAGGCATGACAATTCAATACATATCATGAAACCAGATAAGGGTGGGGGGATAGTTTTCTACAATTCTCATAATTACTCTGGGGTGATGTTAGACATGCTAGGTGGTTGTAACAACTACCTCCCAGTTTCCGTCAATGATATAAATATTAGTTACAGAAGAATTGATTGTTTATTGGAAGAATATTTGCTTGACCAGTGAATTTTTTTGGATACATATAACTTTCTTAAGGTAAAGTTTCCAATGGCAGCCACAATTTGTGGTATTTCTAAAGTTCACAAGAACTTAAAGAACCCACCTTTTAGACCAATAGTGGCTAACCAAGGTTCAAAGACCTATCCTATTGGTATTATTATTGATTGATGGCTGAAGCCTGTATGCAAACAAGTTAACCACCTTTTAATAGACTCTTGAGACTTCTTAGGTAGGTTAAAGGACAATTTATGGCCTAAAGATTAAATTTTTTTAATGATAGATATAGTTGACTGCTTTTCTTCTATTCCTAAGGAGGAAGGTTTAGATTTTTTTTATAATAGTTATTATGCTTTAATTTACTTGACATGGATAAGGTCAATTTGTTAAATGAATTTATGAATCTTGTTTTAGATAATAATTTTATTTATTTTGAGGGCAAATTTTACAAACAAATAAAAAGAGTGGCCATGGGAGCATCTTGTGCTCCTACTTATGCTAACCTTGTGTTTTTAGAATGGAAGAATAACGTGTTTGACAGTCCATTTTATACATATATTAAGCTTTATGTTAGAAATTTGGATGATTTATTTATTCTATGGAATGGTCCTGAGGCTATTATTACTGAGTTTATGGAGTATGTTAACAACTCATTAGATTTCTTAAGGTTTACTCATGAGTACCACTGTAATAAAATTCATTATCTGCATATCTTTATCAGTAACACAGGGATAAGTTTTAAATTAAATATTTTTAGGAAACCCACTTTTAGTAATGCATATTTAGAGTTTACTAGTTGCCACCCCTTTAATCATAAAAATAGTATAGTTAAAGGGCAATTTATAAGAAATGCAAGGATGACTTCCAATTATAAAGATGTTAAAGTTGAACTAGCTTATATAGCTAGAATGTTTATTTCTAGGGGTTACCCTGTTTCACTAGTTACAAACACTATGAAATATGTGTTGTCTCAATGGGCAGTTCAATATAAGCCCTTCTTGGGAACAGCTGTCAGCTTCCCTGTGCCATTCCATTCACAGTCTATGTATGAGAGGACTTTAATTTTAGAATACGGCCCACATGCTAAGGATGTTAAAACATATTTTTTAATAATTGGGGTTTGCTTAGACAGGAGCGGCCTTAGGTCAACTGATGCCCTAGGCAAAAGGGCTCCATGGTGCCCCCCACCACACCACCTGGTGCCCCATCCTGGTCTACTTACACCAAATAAACACTGGAAAAGTGCCCCCACTAGAACAGCGCCCTAGGTGGCCGCCTAGTTGGCCTATGCCTAAGGCCAGCTATGTGCTTAGAGGTAATAAAGAAGTTTATTGAACTTTAAGACCTTCTCCATCTTTTGTTTTTAAAATTGGCTACAATTTAAAGCAAACTTTTGAAAGTGAAGGTATGCCACTCACTCTCAGTGCTAAAGCTATTTCAGCCTCTAAATTTTCTGTCAAAATTTTTTGTTGGCAATGTACGCATATTCTGGAGGATAATTTCCTTATTTTGGATAATATTTTGCATTCTAAAGTGATTTTTATTAAAGGGAATTGCCTTGCTAAAGGAGTGGTTTATCTGGCCAGGTGCACAAATTGTCCAGGATTTTATGTTGGCAAAATACTTAGGTCTAGAATTTATTAACATTATTACAACATAAGGAAGTAGAATATGAATAATGCTTTGTTTAGACATCTTAAGAACAGTTGTCAATGCTGTTCATTTAAGTTTGGTATACTTGAGTGTGCAAAGATTAGTACCAGGGTTGGCGATTTAAGAACCTTATTAGATGTTAGAGGAACTAGATGGCAATTAAAGTTATTTGCCACCTCCCCAGGTATTAATGACAGTTTACATACGTTTGTGCAAATGACATTCTGTCGGCTGCAATGTGTCGAAAATCAGAATGTCGACCGCAGAAACATTTGTGGACCAGATAGTTGATTCCACTTATGTGAATGCATTCGCATAAGTGTAAGTCAACTATCCACATCCCCATTGTAGTGCATTCTTGGAGTTAGAATATATAAGTGGGGGTGGGGGGCGCATGGTTGCTTGCCCCCCTGCAAAAACATGATTTGTTGTATAGGAGTCGGATGTACATCAGCTCCTATACGGCTATCACGTGGTGGTTTTGACAACAATGTTGAGTCAAATGCGTTGAGCATTTGGTCTGACATTGTCACTGGTAGTTTTTTTTTACTTTCAGTATTACTTTTCATTTATTTGAACGGAAAATGTTTTTCCGTTTGAACAAACAATAGTAAAACATTAATGACAGTATTTCTTTGCAACCCATTTTAAAATTAAGGGCTAACAAATTTCAATTGTTCATTTTTTTACTTCTATTTTTATAATGTGCTGGATTTAATGGTTTGGTACTTATTGTTTGGATGCTTTTTTTAACCTGTCACTTTAAGCACTAATTAGTGAACTAATTGGTTTATTGGCTGTATTACTTAAGTTTGAGTTTTTTATTGATCTGTGATTCTGATGAAGTCCAATTCTTGCAGGATGAAAGTATTTAATCACAGTTTGTTTTAATAAAGAGATTATATTGCACTTAGAGGTCCTTTCGGCTGGAGTGATACTTTTTTTATTTTATTCAAGTTGTCCGCTGTGGTATCACTGCACTTTGCTTAATTATTAGTTCTCTTATCAGCTTCTAATATTGAACATAATCATTTGACCATAATGAAGGCAGTTCTCTTCTTTCATCAAATACTGGATTAAAAATTAAATCATCTTACTAGGAACTGTTTCCAGCTATTCCAGCTACCAAGACCATATGAACCTTTTCTCTTCATCTTGAGATGCTGTGGTATTGTGTTCTGGTCATACACAATACCTAGATGTTAAGCTGCATAAGATACTAAGATGATAGAACTAAACTTTCAAGCATTTATGTCAAAATGTTTATCCATTAGTTCCACTTTTAAACAGGGTACATGTGAAATAAATTATTCTGGAAATTTAAGTTAACTTATTTGATGATTCATCTTGTCCCTTTACCTCTCTGAAGTGAATGAACAAATTCCAGATGTTGATAATGTAATAAACTTGGGAAGCAAAGAGAAGCAAATTGTCATCACAAGTAACATCTGCAGCAACATAAGCTTGTGCAATTGATGCAACTAATTTGCAGCTTATAAATGTACACCTTTGTGCTGGCTAGTGTGTTCTAAATAGGAGAGAATTGCAAAGCATTGTGGGTGAAGCTGGAGCCTTGCTTCAATCTACTGCCTCATCCCATAATATTTTTTGGTAAAATAACTCATTGTCCACGTCCCTCTATAAAAGGACAAGTGTTATATTCCAAGCACGTTGTGTACCAGTCTGTTAGAAAGATTGCTAGTATAAATATCCTTTATGAATATGAATTCCTCTCTGAGACTTTACAAGACTGCAGGTAGGAAGTGCTTAATCACACAGACTTAGAGGGAAGAGAGAAGCAGAATGAAGACACCATGCCTTTTGATATCCCTTGAACAGGTTACATATCCTTTGAGATGTTGAAGGAAACCTTTTTTTTCCTTCTTCAGAATTATTTCTGACAAAATTTAAAACTTAGATGGTGAGATCCAATGCATTCTGGTCACCCTTGGGAGAATGTGGGGTTCATAGGTTCATGGGTATACTACTATATATACTAAGCTAACTACCCCGGAGCTTTTATAAGCCTAGCTATGCAATACAACTCAATTGTGTCCCTATGTATTTTGAGTGTTTATTAGCAGGGAGTATGTTAGGAAGCTTCTAAAGGTTATGTGGGTGGAGGCTATATTAATTTGGGCATTACTGTCTGCTCCTAACATTTAGAGACTTGTCGGCCAAACCCAGGGAGAATTTCTGATTTTCCATCCCTTGTTCAAGGTAATGCTTAAAATAGTTAGAGTTAAGTTCTGTTTCACATAAATGGGGAGCCTGTTCCAGAGCATTGGGATCTTCTGAGACATCTATGTCTCACCTACATGTCTTATTTATGTCACAGGCACAATTTAAATCTTCAGATCTAGTACTTCTGATGCCATTCAGAATATGCAAAAGGTTTATCAGAGCTGAATCAGAGGACGCCTTGTATTCCAGGTATAGATCACCTCTCAGTAACCTGTAGCAGACAGATTATAGAGATAGGGCTTGAAGGCGATTCATACAGGACAATGTGTTTATACCCTGGATTCTCCTGGCAAGGAAACATTCTGGGCATCCCAACTGTTACTGTTTGGTCAGATATGTGCCAGTAAGAATATTATATTCAATGATGGTTGGATAAGGGCTAAATAAAGTGGCACTCAGACTTCTTTGGATCTGGATGCGGTGCCCTTACTTATAAGTTAAGTAACATAGAATGATTTTTCTTACTACCTTAGCCACATGTTGGTCAAAGCCCAGATTACTGTTTACATATGTTCCCAAATCCCTGACTCCTGAGTCAACTCTTATGGGTGTCTTATCACTGGAGTAATTAGCTTAGGTAGTGGTTTCCAAAAAAGCATTAAAATGCATTTGCTGACACTTAGTTTTAATCTGTGACCTTGGTACCAGTCATTTGTCCATGTTATACCCTCTTGAAAATGTTTGTGTTATGGGGGGAATCTATGATAGCTCCCAATTTGCAAGCATTTTTGAACTTGGTAAGCAAAAGGCCAGAGGCTCTTGACATTAGCCTTTATATCTAAGATATGGATGCCAGGTAGGAGTGATCCCAGTACAGAGACCTATGGTACCCCACTAGTGACTGGTCTCTTAGAGGTGGTGTAACATCCCTCCTCTGGGCCAGTAATCAAGGCGTCTCAGTCCTCACAACTGACACCATTAAGGGACATTCACTTGAAACAAAAATAGATACACCAAGCACAGTTTCCATTAAGAGTACACAGAGAGCACACTCAGTCCTGGGGCTGAATTTTCCTCTCCAGGCCCAAATAAGACTCCACATTTCTCTCTACAGAAACCAGTGCTCGGTGTCCCTGTTCCATGTAGCTGGCATGCACACTATTTTAGATTTGATTTTCAAACACACACACACACACACACACACACACACACACACACACACACACACACACACACACACACACACACAAACACACCTGGGAAAGGCTGGACCAGATTTACTAGCTCTATCACCTCTGCCCAGGCTATAGGTAGTTTCATTGCCACCAGCCTACTACTCTAAAGCTCTTACAAAGGTACCCCTACTGAGTAAAATTAATACTAAAATACTAATACAAATGTTAGTGTCTGACCAATGCAGCAAGGCTTTCAGGAGAGGCTACAGTGTCACTTAATAAATATAAGTACTCTCAAAGGTTACAATATCCTCTAAAAGACCAGCCACAATGAAAAGTTTAAATATATTTAATAATAAATAATAAAAGAACATGAAAATATTAAATATCTATTTACAATAAACACCAGAGTTTCAATCACAGGAGATATTAAAAATAACATTGATGGAAAGATTCACACAGATACAGAAAAACAATACTTAACTAATCTCACTATATTTTCCTGACTGATCTGAGGAGTTACACTCCTCTGGTTCACTTACTAGAGGAAGGTAAGATGAAGTGGGTGAGTGGTCCTTCTTTGTCAGGATTCACAAACAGACTGCTCTGAGACTTCTGTCTCATCTAGTATTCAAACATTATTTCAGTGCTGAATTACAGAATGAGATCACATACATCTGGTCACCTGACATCTGGTTCCCATACAAACCCCTTTACTAGAAATTGAACCAGAATCTTGTACATCTGTCACCATATACACAGACAGAGCTTTGCTAAGATGTGTTATAGCATCTGGAAGCTATAAAAATATTTTAAAGACTTCCACCCTTACAGAATAGCAATTAGTTCACCCCTAAGGACAAAACAGCAGGGTTCCTAGCTCTGATTTTCACAGACATTTGTCTAAGGCTGCAATCAGAACTGTAAGATACAATCTTTATTGCCTAAATCAGGTAATTTATTTTTCAGACTATTTTTCAAAGTTAGCTGGACTGAGATTAACCTCTTCTCTTCCAGTATCATCTGTTACAATATATTCATTTCAACAGGCAAAATACAGTCTTTAAAAAGGTGTATTTCTTTTCTGTCTAGCAGGACCCACTATTGGTACATTTTTTAACACAAGCAGCTTTACAAATCAGTTTGATACACAAATGACATATAATTCTTTACAAACTTCCAGCTGGCTATGCTGGCATATGTTACACATACCCTACCCTGCTTCTTCTGGCATAGCTGGCAATACGTCACATCATCACAGGTGGTATCACCAGTCCTGATTTCCTGGGTCTTGTCTATGAGCCACCTGGCAGTCCAGCAAGTTATGTAGGGGTTTATGCCAAGTTTGTCAACTATTCTCAAGTGGGGTATTGTACAAAACACCTTAGTCAGGTCCAGGTGCACAGTATACCCTCATCCATTGGCTTGGTGACCTTCTCATAGAAGTCCACCAGGTTTAGTAGGCATGATCTTGCCTTGACAAAGCCAAACTTGGTTGGGTCCAGTGACTGAAAGTATCATATATTTTTATTGATAATTTCCATGAAAAATTAATTCATGACTTTGCATATTAGACTAGTCAGAATGAATAGGTCTGCTGTTTCTGTGGTTGGTTGATGGTCCACCCCTGTGAAGTGGGATAACCCTTGCCATCCTCCATTCTCATGGTACAAAACCTGTTTTGAGGCTATATTTGAAAAGTGACTTAAGTGATTCTGATAGGTCATATTTCAAGCTATTTAAGAGGCATCCCAGGATATTGCCAGGCCCCACTGAGGCTGTTTTTTGGCCTTAGTGAACACTGCCAGGAAGTGCTTCCTGTTAATAACAGGGGAGGTTATGATAGTAAGTATTTCATGGGTGGAGGCTGGGGTGGAGAGTGAGGGGTGAAGTTTTAGCTGAATTTGTCAGCCAGCAAATTCTCTAGTCACTCTGCTCAGTAAATGTGGTATCACTGGCCACTAGTTTGACAAATGGTTGTGTGTTGTCTTTGATGTTTTGGACTTAGCTGTAGAAGGCCTTGTGGTTGTGTTCAGCCTGTGAAACTATACTGATCTTGTAATTGGTCTTGTTGGACTTAATTAGTCCTCTTAGTTTCCTGTTTAGTTTAATTAGAGAGCTCCTATCATTATGGCAGTTACTCTTCCTGATTTTAGCAATGACTTTTTTTCCCCTTTTTTGTTATAGACCCTATTCAGGTCAGGATTCCACCAGTATGGTTTGTTTTTAGAGTTTGTTTTGGGATACTTCTAATAAGTACAGCACCCTCTATACAGACATTTACATGGTTGTGCAGGGTCACTGAGAACAATTTTGCACAGGCTGCTGTGAACTCAGATTTGGAAGGGGCATTGAAGTTTGACAGACTATACCTTAATAGGTTGTAGTTTGCTTTGGAATAGTTTGCAACTGTGTTTGCTGGGGTTACCAAGTGGATTTTTATTTCAAGGACACAGCTTTGTGGTCCAACCTCACCAGTGAGGAACTGACACTGGGGCTGGGGTGCAGCTTTCTCCCATATTGGTGAGTACTATATCCAGTATGTTTGAATCTCTGGTGGGTGTGTGTAGTGCTTGGGCAGAGGTACATTTGTTAATTCGGTTAGAGGCATTTGTGCTAATAAAGTCCAGGAAACATTGTGCCTACAAGTATGAGGCAGTGTATGTGCCCAGTCTATATGTGGGTAATTTAAGTCTCCCATGTATAGGGTATTTAGTTTAATGATGAGTGTCTCCAGCAGGTCTAGGTATGAGTAGTGGGATTGTTAGGACACAGAGGGTGACCTATAGCTTCCTAGGATATGGTATGGGACTTTGTCTATGATGATCTGCACATAGACAATTTACAGGGCATTTGCCTGCTTAACCATTGTAAAGTTATGCTTGTTGCTAATATAGATTATGACTCATCCAACTTTTGGCCCTGTCTGTGCAGCTAATGGTCTAAATGTCTAGAATGTGCTGAAGCCTTGCTTTGCCAGAACACTTTCTGCAGATATAAACCATGTTTGGGCAATAGCACAGATGACAATGTTCGACAGAGTGATGAGAGCTTGGATGGTGTGGAGTTTCTTGTTTAGGTCCCTAGCTCTGAGCAGTAACACCTTTAGGTTTCATTGTATTTTATCTGCTATGTTAGTAGATTTGTCAATTAGGCATTGCCTAATAATGACTTTAAGGGGATGGATAAAGTTTTAGACAACATTTGGAAGCCTAGTGGAAACAGGTGCTGACCATCCTTTGCAAAGCAATGTGGTTTGTTATGTGAGAGTAATGGTATAACAATACAACTTAACTTCAAGTATTAGGAACCTTTAGAATGAAATCAACAAATAAAGCAAAAATAAAACAGCATCAATCTAAACAGGTAACTGAAGTTCAGAAAAATAAAATAAATTTCTTATCTTCCAAGGATGGAACAGGATTAACTTAGGACCCCCCACCCCAAGAGTGTGGTGAGGGCACAAAGTAGATGGGAGCTCTGGGAAATTGAGCAGTAGACAATTTGTAGTAAGGGAGATTTACTCAAGTCCAATACTGGTTTGCTGGGTGGGCACTTAGTATTATGATATATAGAAAAATGGTTGTGAAAATACTTAAATAATTTACATAACAGAGAATGGCAATGAAAGAGGGGAGGGAGGGACTTTGGAAGTCAGAATACCATAAGAGTCAGAAGTCAGAGACACAGTCTTTTAAAATAACAAGAGAGGGGGTGGAAACATTTAAGCTGGAGCTTTAGTCCTATGGTTAGAATTTCAGAAACTTTTAGCTTAAAGTCTCAGTAGGGAGGGGGTGTGGGGCAGATTCAAGGAAAAGCAAAAACAGTAGCAAGGTACACAAAAAGGCCCTGGAATACAACTTTAAGCAGATATATACAGATATAAGAAGTACTGAAGCACAGATCCTGGAGCAAAATTCACAATACTGCCACTATAGCAATCCCACAACAGACTAAGGCACCAGACTATTGAAATTAAACTTTAAGCTTGCATAAACAGCTATAAAAAGTACGGAAGCAGAAATCCTAAAGTTGAATTTTCAGTACTGCCACTATCGCAATCCCATAACAGATTAAGGCACCAGATTACTAGAATGCAACTTTAAGCAGGTATATGCAGCCATAAAAATTACTGAAGCACAAATCCTGCAGCAGAATTCACAATACAACCACTATTGCAATCCTACCATAGATGAAGGCACCAGACTATGCAGAAATTTACTAGTAACACAGTAATAAATGACTAAATGAGACTCAATTCTGACAGTAGATCACAGTCCTGCCACAACTGTGAAAGAAGCGACAAGACTGATTGTAGCTCCAGACTGGATTCAAAATACAAAACCTACCTTTTACATGTAATTCTACTTATCTGAATAGAAGTGCAGTATAATCTATAAACAAAGCTAAAATCTTGCATTAATACACAATCTTCACATAACTGTAAATGAAACTATAAGACTATGGTCCATGAACAAGCTAAACAAATTGCAAACAGATTACTTTCTTGGTTAAATTATGGGGAAAAAGTAGAAAAGTGCAAAATAGTATCGCCAAACATGTCACTAAAATATTTAAGCAGAATTTCATTATAAGCTTTTTTTCTTCCCTTTTGATGAAGTACTCAGCATCATTTATGAAGCTGTTGGTAATAGGTTGCATAATGTCTTTGAAAGAATTCTGAACATTTTTTTCTTCTGCATAATTTGTTTTGTCATTGTTTTTCCCTCTACTTGGGATTGAGGTGGGGGGTATCAATCTGAGGACAGCCCCGGGCACCAGTTGACCTACCTTTAGCTCTGACCTATCGCTATTAATTGCTAATTGCTAAATGTTGCTGGTACTTCTCTTTGATGTTCTGTGAATCTGTCTTTGTTACCATAATTTACTGTAACACAGTTTTGTATACCTCTGCACTTTGCTTATCAGAAAATATCAATACATGTAAAGCTGGGTTTATATTAGAATATCGAAAGTTTAATGGTTCGAACCACTAAAGGTTGACCTTTAATGATCGAACCATTAAAATTTTGAATGTTCAGAAAAAATAAATTAAAAAAAAAAAAAGAAAATCTAAAGGGTGTAGGCAGGGGGGCAAGCCCCACTGCACCCCCCACCCCGCTACTACTTAAATATACCAACTCCGAGACAGCACTACATTGAAGTAAATGGAAATCTCCCATTATGGAGATTTCCGTTAACCCATTCAATGTTCTGCACTTTCGCTATTCTCGTGTAGACAATGTCGGATTCGACATTGTTGGCTTTTGAGAATATAACAGGTAACCTATAAAGCTGCATTAAAATGTCAATTTCCATTAAAACTTATACTTTAAGACATGCCATACACTTGCACTTGTTTTCTAATATGTTTTTTTTTTGTCTCTATACCTGCTGACCATTAAAACCTTTTCCTATCAGCCAGACTCATTCATTTCCCCAATGAGGGCAGAATTTGGTTAGGGAACGACATCATGCTGGAAGCCTTAGCAGATGTTTGTGCTCTCTCTGACGTCCTAGCAATGAGAGGTCTATTTGACATGCTCCAAACCACCTCCCCTTGTCAGGGAATAAGCAACTCACATCACCATGTGAGCCACAATGGCTTTCCTGTGTGAGTGCATACCTCATGTAATCCCAATGAGAGCTACTGCATTTGCGGTTTGGGGAGTGAATGCACACAATTGGCCCATCATTTGCATCACTACCCTTGTGGCAGCCCCAGTCTACCTGTCCCCATGGGCAGGCATATCCATCTGCCCCATAGCAGCTCCAGCAGATGCCTAAGCAGCTGCTCAGACTCCAAGCATCTGAGGGGTAAATAGGGCGTTTTTCTCCTGTATGCTAGTAGAGCTCCAATTACTTGTACCATAAAAGGTAGTATTCAATATTTTCTGCTTCAAACATTTGATGTGTTATTAATTCATTTTTCATCACACATTTTCTGAATGTATTTCAGCTATAGATTACATATAAGATCTACTGTTCATTGAGTGATATCCTTTAAAAATTATTCTTATCTCTTTGAAGGATTCACATTATCTGAAGGTGACTACAAAAAGTCTTGTGACCTTCTAAAAATAATGATAGTTATTATTTTTTTCAATATTCATATATTTTCAAATATCTAGTCCTATAGAAATGTTCTTTGACTGAATCAATAAATAATCTAATATAAGAAATCTGTAGTCAAGGCTTAGAAGAATTAAAAACAGAGAGAGATAGAGACATGCTTCTGTACCTCACCGTAGAAAGCAGTTTATATAATTTACAAAAAACACGGTATCATCTTTGTTCTTCATTTCAGGTACTACCAATATCTATACAAAATATACCCGAAATCTACATGCCAGAAGATCTCTCCCTCTAAATACATTTCCCTCTGAATAATCTTCATAGGTTAACAGGTTCATAGGTAAATACTAGGCAATTAGTCTGCAGATCACTACAAGGCTAGACAATATCCCATATTTCACATTTCCCCACACAGAGGGCAGTACTACTAGAGAGACCAGTGGAAAATAATTTTAAGACTGAACATTAAATTATTTTGGTTTACCTTGAAGGTAGCAAGGATGCTAATTTGCTTGACGTGTAGTGGAAGTTTCTTTGGTTCTCCCTTTGATCCCTTCTTAATACAATTATTTATTTATATATTTTTTATTTATTTATTTAACATTTGTTTTACAGGAAAGTCTGACTTGGAACAAGTCAGTTTTCAGCAAAGGCCCAGGGAGAAATACTCCAGAGGATTGTATGCTTTTATCTCAAGTATAAGTAGTAGTTATAGAAGAAATGTTGCAATACTTGTAGATGGGAGCAGAGCTAAGTGGCATACCACAGAAAAAGGATGCATCTCATGCCCTTGTAACTCATGAACAGCAAAGTCTAGTGAGAGTCTTTTATATCGAGATCAGTGATAAAGAAATAACACTGATATTTTCAGAGCCTCTGTTATGTATTCCATTTGTACAGTACCTTCTTTTTGAAAGGAATCTATAGTTTAGCTAAGGCTAAACTGATCAGTTAGAGTTAAAATTGATAATGAACTGCTGTTTGCCATTTCATTGCATATTGATATTATTGGGTTGAATGGGTTGAAATGTGCTGTGAGGTGGACACGTGATGTTGATCTTACTCAATGGATGTACAACAGTGGAATTATACAGTTATAGATATAGATATATAAAATAGAGAGTTTGGGGAGAATACCACATGCAGGATGCTGCAGTAATGAAACTACTCTAAAAATTGTTTTTATTGTATTTTGTGGAAATTTATGCTTACAGTACAGTAGATATCTTTGTGTATGTGCTAATATGAAGTTTTAAAATGTTGAAAGAGTGCAAGGGGCTGAAATTGGTTGTAGTTTTAGTTGGTATAGCAAAACACAGTAGAACTTTCTAAGTTTTCATTTATGCGACAATTAGTCATTTGGTAGTGTGATCAACTGTTTCCAAATGTTTCCATGATAGTCTGGTTTACAATTATGAAAGATTTGTTTATCCGCCATTAATTCTTTCCAATTAAGAAAAAATAGGATGTTGATGTATTCATGTCTATGGAGGATATTTTCTGACTTATATGCAGTTCTTAGCTTGGAGTTCTGATTTTATTTATTTTTTTTTTGTTTGTTTATTTTTTGGTTTCATTAGTGCCCTTCCATCCCATCAGCTCGTTTGCTCCTTATCACTCTGGGTAAAAGAACACTTGGAAGGGGGATCATTTAGAGAGCCAGCAGTGGTAGCTTGGGTTTTCACTTGCACACACTCCCCAAAATCAAGTAAAGGGAGCATGTACTTGGCTTTTCATACTGGTTGTCTCTCACTTTCACAAGAACCGTTGACAGCAAGGTCCAGCCCTCCCATCCACAAACATACTTTCTGGTTTCTCCAGTTTCCACCATACAATTTGTACCAACTCATTAGCTCACCAAGTACCCAAAACCCATCTGTCTCCCTGGTAGAGGTAAGTTGAATAAGCTCCTTACCTCCTCTCCCTCCTTCCCTGCCTGGATCCTTTGGTGCCAGGGCCACAAATCATAGTCTGGGCTCCATCCCTCTGCACAACGGAGCCAGGCTCACCCACTGCTCTATTTCAATGAAAGTATCAGAGATCTTCTTTATTCGGAACTTACGTCAACAAGCAGTTAGATTTGGGGATTGGTCTTTCTCCAGTCTCTATCTATTTCCATAACCCAGTGTTTACATTTGTACAGTTACTAATTGCAGTTAGTTCCTCTAGATAACAATATTATATGGTTGCATTGGCAAAGCATGCACATTTTATAGAGTGATGGTGATTTAATGTTTCCTAGTGAACCGCTGTGTAACCTTTGCAATGGGCCATAGAGATACAGTGGTACAGTTCTCTGAACGTACTTCTACCTCCGATTTTGGTCTTAGTATTTTCTCTTCTTATGTCTGATATAAAAACTAACAGACTTGTATTAAATAGCAAATGTGTTTTATGTTACTCATTAGGGATGCCATACAAAAATGCTTTATATGTCATTTCTTGTACTTGTTCTCAGGTAGATAGTTGTCAAACTACAAGAATATTTAAAAAAAGGATACAATATCACTTTCTTGAGATTAGAGTGGATAGAAATCCAGTCAGGCTGCTGTTTTTATTTAAAACACAACATGTGGGTAATGTGAATGAATTTCATTGTGCATCTTTTGTTTACACTAGAATGCATGCTCATGTTAGCTTTTCAAATACTGTTAAACACAGAATCAAAATAGTATCAAACTCTGTACCTTAAAGATACTAATGCTTCAACTGCCTTTAAATTTTCAGAGGTTTAAATATGGTTACTAGACATGCTGTTCAGAAAACCACTGCAGAACTTTGTCCAATTTCCTTCTAACCCCAGGCCAGCTTCTAGATAAGCTATTTTCTTAGACTCACACAGTAGACAAATGAAAAAATGGGGGAATCACACCCAGAACTACAGGATACAGCTTGTTAACAGATGCTTTATTTATTTATTTACTGTTGAGAAAAAATGATGATGAATGAATGATACAAAAGTTTAAAAAATAGAATAGTTATTGACTAATCCATATGTTTTTGTTCAGTGTATTGCAACTTGCTAATTCTTAACAGTGTGTGTCGTGTAATGCTCATCTATACTTCCTTGAAGGCTGTGAGACTAGACTGTGTGGTAGTTCTGCATCGATATTTCCAATAAAAGTTATAAGGTAAATAGTTATGTTTGATAAATTTCACGTGAGTTTATTGATATGTGCAGAATTTCTTTCTTTCTTTTTTTTTTTTTGTGGTGTGGCACGTGACCAGGCAAACAATTACCAAGCAACGATAGTATATAAGTAGACAGATGAAATGTGAATATCGCTCTTGTGTATATGCTGAGAGACGACTGTCTAGGGAAAGGTTCGATAATGGGAGAACTTAAGCTAGGAATATTGGTCCTTTTTACAGTAGCTAACGGATTCTTATCTCTAGCAGAATTCCAAATGGACCATGTTCAATGTTCCAATGCGGTTGAAGTCACTGGGTGAGAGCAGAGCTTGTCAATGCATACAAGTATATCAAATTTCACAGGGTATCAGTTGCAGGACTACAAAATATCAGTTACAAGAAAAGGAAACAATTGGTCTGTTCTGCAAGTGATGATGGAAAATGAATAATGTCTGAAGCACAAAATTTGTAATTGTCTACACAGAACCATAGCCTCAGAGACAAGACTTTAACAAAATGGACTCCATGGATTTTGATTGTAACTTCATAGTATAATACTGATGGTCTTATTGAATGTTAGCTCTCAGATATTGTGCAGTTGATTTAATGAATATGTTTGCAGAAGTAAGTTTGGACTTCAATACTGTCCTTTCTTTCTACTGTTGTAAAATATAGTAAATGTTTGGCAGATAGAATTTTGAGAGTGACAATCTATAAAGTATGTCTCAATGCATCCCTATGCTATTTGTTCTTTATATGTTTGTATGAGATATTTTAAGCTTATAACTGTGTTTCTGTCTGTGAATAAAATAGATAAAAAAGGAATTAGGTGCCAAAACCAAACATAGCTATCTTTGATGGCTAACCTAAAAGGAACATCCCTTGCACTAAAGTACAGAGCTGCTTTATCAAGTGACCATCATCAGCATTCTTTACTCAGCAATCCTATGGAATAGCCATCTAATGAGTGCATTATAAGAGCTAACATTCCTACTTACATGATGTAAAATCTAACAGTAGTACTCTAAACAATATAATTAATAACTAAGCTTAATGAAGTCCTGCATTACCCAATGATATACCTCCATGCACATTTCAGATGAACTCATACATTGGTACACAAACACCCTGTGCACTGTACACAACTGACTGCTTATGTGCACTGCACACAGCTGACTGACTCTGTGCATTGCTTGCAACTGACTGATTCTATATACTGCACACAACTGACTACCTCTGTGCACTGCAATCAGCTGAGTTATTCTGTGCACTGCCCACAGCTGAATGACTCTGTGTACTACGCACAACTGACTGCCTCTGTGCACTGCACACATCTGACTGACTCTGTGCACTGCCTGCAGCTGACTGACTGTGTGCACTGCACACAACTGACTCTGTGCACTGCCCACAGCTGACTGACTCTGTACACTGCACACAGCTGACTGATTCTGGGGACTGCACACAACTGACTGACTCTTTGCACTGCACACAGCTGATTGACTGTGGACTGCACACAGCTGACTGACTGCATTGCACACAGCTGACTAAATACCACAGCTTCTTATTCCAGTACTCAATGCTGCACCTCGTTGTTCTTTGTCATATTACCCTTTGCACTGGTTTATATCTGCAGAGTGGGATAAATGTCACACACTACAGTTTGATCCCATGTCAGATCAGGTGGGGTAATATACTACAGTACATATCACAATGTGATAGTATATAGTTACTAAGAATTTATATAATTTTTATGCTTATGGTTATGGAGAGACACGATACAGAGAGATGTGGGCAAAATATAAAGCAATGCTTTAATCCAGGACCATGAAAATTTAAGATTACATTTCTTTTGCTTGTTAATCAGGTAAACTCACTAGACACAACCCTAATTTTGGTGGCAACCAGGGACCGTTGTATGGTTAAATATGTTACTCAGAATTACAGACAAGGCAAATAGACACTAAGCATACACCTCAATAGCCCAGCATATTTTTGCATTACATTTTAGTGTATTCTTCATAAAATGTGTGGTTTTCTGTCAAATCATGGAGGACTGCAGTCAGTAAATAAGAGACATTTGAGTTTCAGACTTCAAATCCTTCACAAAATGTATGCTGACACAAAACATTTTATCCTAGCAACTTCTAAGACCAAAATATAAAAATCTATCCCTGATTTTCGCCCTTTCCCATCTAATTATTTTTTTACTTTGGCCAGATTTACTGAGGAAAGAAGTTGAGAGGTATGACTAAGTAAATCAAATGCCCAGCTTAGTAAATGAAGCTTGTTAAAAACTTGTACAGTAACTAATAGCTCAGGTAATTTGTCTTCGCACTGGTAATCAGAGCCTACTAATATCTGTAATATAACTGGAAACTCACCGTACTTGTTCTATGTCACCAGACAGTAGAACTTTCTGCCTACTTCATAAAAACAGGACAGCTGTGCAGCTAGCTTTAAGCACAACCTAAAACAGCACCTAAACTCCTCTTGGCTCTGTTCTTGTTCACACTCTGAATATTTTTCTCTCTCTCTCAGTTCTCTAGACTATTATCAGCCCCTAACTCTGAAGCTCACCTATCTTATCCCATAAATAATGTAATTGAATCCTATCTATATTTATAACAGTATACATTGCTTT
>NC_056742.1:431834208-431856708 GCF_019279795.1 Protopterus annectens | reverse complement strand
CCATAAGATGTTGAGATAAATGTAACTTTAAGTGCACACACTTTAGGACTCCCTTTTTAAGTACTTAACTGTGCTCACCTCCTAGACTGAGCACAGATGCACATGATAATGCTTGTGTAAATTCACTTCATAACGGACAGTCTGACTGACTATTACTTATTCTTTGCAGTGTCTGTCATCTGTTAAGTTGGATAGTGCCAAAATATGGAAAACATGCAATGCAACTCCTCTTTACTAATCACTTAGGATGAAGGAGAGATTCTGTTTAAGAAGGTAGTATAAAAGTTTTTGCAAATACCAAGTCATGCAGTGAAAAAAAATATAGTAAAAGCACTTACTAATCATGAGTCTGCTGTGCCTTTTGTTTCATTATGTAAAGTTGTTTTGCTTCAGTAATGTAAGTGAATTTGTATATCATTGGCGGTACACAGTTTTGAGTCCCACTGTACACATGGGGAGCTTAATACATTTACATAGGGACTGAGCATTTTTTTTTTCAAACTTAGGACTGTCATCATTTTAATACTACAAGGATTGCAAATCACATTGCTTTTCATCAAGACAGACTAATGTAGAAACAAAGGAACTTCAGTATGTTACACAAGGGATCTCTAGCAGAAGTGCCACAAAATTTAAACCCTTTCCTTATAACTTGTAACTATGACAGATAAAAAGTCACTGTTATTTAAGTCTGTGTTACTAATTGTATATGTATGTGATTTGTTGTAAAATCTGTCATCAGCACTAATCGCTGTTTTATAACTATCCATGTGTATATGTATATATACACACACACACGTGTGTGTGTGTGTGTGTGTGTGTGTGTGTGTGTGTGTGTGTGTGTGTGTGTGTGTGTGTGTGTGTGTGTGTGTGTGTGTGTGTGTCTATGCATACACACATATGTTTCTATGAGGGTACAGAGAAATGGTTAACATTGCCTTTTTTTTCTAAGCATTTATTGTTTCATGGAATTGGGCTACTTTGGCTATGTATGCATTTTATATATATATATATATATATATATATATATATATATATATATATATACACATTTTTTTGCGTAAGTCCTTATGTAGCCCCATTGTTTGAAGCTGTTTAAAAACAAAAAAACACCCCCTCATATTAGGTAGCACTTCACACTGCCCACATGGTTTCCAAATATCTTATACTATGCTTTCATAAAACTTTCAAACTATAAAGCATAGCTTTCCTTGATTAAGCAAAAGTACACTGAAGCTAAATCTCTAAGCCAGTCTGATATATTAATGATAGTCATTGAATTAATGTATATGTGTGCATGGATTTGTAATTAAGCACAAATACTGAATCCAAAAGAAACCCATGTTAGATATAAAACGATAATAATAAATAAAATAAATAAAACAAACTAGGAGCAAAACAATGAAGGGTAAATAATCCAGAGTGTACCAACTCCTTTCTTCCAAAAATTTCCTTCCAAAAATGACAGTCCAAGATAATCAAAACGAAGAGTTTAATTCATGTGCACAATATCAGAAGTGGTAAGCGCTTTCGCAAATGCTTCATCAGACCAATAAACAATTAGCACAGCAGGGTTTAAATCATGAAGCAGGCGGAAAAAACAGCAGCAATTCATCACTTTTAAAGCTATACACTTCTATATTGAAAATACTTAAAATAAGCATAATTAACATACAATCCAATTAGTAAATTCTGTTAAAAAACAAGACTAAATGTCCATAAAACTTCATTTAGAAAAGAAATATATGTACATAAATCAATAATTCATCTAATAAAATTACTTCAATGTAATTAATAGCAGCGAAGCATATAAATATATATACATCTCCCATCTGTTACATGTTAAAAATATTGATGCAGCATATAAGAAATATATACAAATACATACAATATACCACAAATATATGTGCACCTTGCTAACTCACTTCATTGTTTTGCTCCTAGTTTGTTTTATTTATTTTATTGGATTGTGGCTTTACCTAGGAGCATTAACTCCACGTGGAACTTTTGTTACATTAGATAATAATAAATAAATAAATCAGACAAATACAGGCCGCCACTAAAAATATATCATCAGAAACAGCATTGCATGTCATTCTATAACTCCACTTTAATATATTTTATAAAACATATGAATTAAATGTGATGAAAAATGAAAATAAAACATACAATGTATTAATGAATACTTAGTAAAATTGCACACAAAACTACTAAAATATTAATAATAAATAAGCTCACTTTTTTCAAGTTATATATTGTTTTATTTCCAGTATATTTTTAATGTGGCCTTATTTAATCTGGGCTACTGAAAAGCATTAAGCCTGATTTGCCAGCTATGAAGTGACATAACCTCGTCTGTCATTACAAATTACCTAGCCAATGACAAAAAAGAACATTTATTAAGATTCACACTAGCAGTAGAATGCTTAGATGAAGCATTCATTTTGCCTGTTTTTCATTGTCTAGTCATGTTCATAGATGCATTTGCATTCCTGTTCGTTTTGTCACATGAAAAATAACGAATGTGTTGTTATTCTTGGGTGCTTACATGTGTGAGTGTGTAGGAATATATGTGTGTGTGTGTGTGTGCGCGCGTGTGTGTGTGTGTGTGTGTGTGTGTGTGTGTGTGTGTGTGTGTGTGTGTGTGTGTGTGTGTGTGTGTGTGTGTGTGTGTGCATGCCTGTCTGTACTGAGATGTTGCTCTGATGGTAGTTAGGTAAATAAACAGTCTACAACATAGTACTTCATAATGGGTTTTCAAAAATATATTACTGTACTATACAGAAACTTCTTAAACGTTTACTCAGACCACAAAATACAGACCTAAAATGTGTTTGCTTGTTTGAGGGTACATTTGTTTGATTGTGGCAAGATAGCAGTGCACACTACTGGAGCAAAGGGAATACTCTCTTTTATCCATGTTACAAAGCTGAAAACATTGCTGTAAACCAAAGACCCAGCTTACAGTGAGGCATAATTTATACATTTTAGCATAGGTTTTAATGTATGTAACCTACTATCCTTCAAATAAGTTTAACTCAGATTAAGCATTATTTTTTTCAGGAGTGTGATGAAATCCAGCTGTACTAATTGTCAGAACAAACATGGAAATAAAACAGGTTAGACAGGACGAAATTCTAATGACAGGAGGAAAACATAAGCTATTGATAAAAACTGGATCTGCATTTTCTCAAATGGTGAGAAAAAGGGGCAGTCCAGGTAGGCCAACTGGCATTTATCTCCTGTCTCAATCAATATTTCATAGTGATTAGTGAAACAATGTATCTACTCGGAGAATGGAACAGCAACATCAACAAACTAGTAATTGATTTGTATTTTGTAGATTAGCGACTTTATCGTAACTCAATACACCAGTACCCATCTACATAAACAATCTTTTTGGACATTTTTCAGGGACATTAAAAGTAAAACATACTGCAAAATATTTGGTACCACATTATGCTGCCTGTAAACAAGAATACGTTGATTATGTTTCTAGGTTTGTTATACTAACATGTAGCAAACATTTGTAGAATTTACTTAAGAAAGTCATACATATATACCTTGTTTATGTTACCTGAAACAAAAACATACATGTTTCTGTAATTTAAAATACTAGACTGCATGGCCTCCATTGTTGTAGGAATATATACATGCTTTTTCAAAGATGCCATTAATGAAATGAAGGCTATGAACATTCAGCACTCAAGGGATTAAACACACAAAAAGAAAGTCTTACTATACTATAAAATATCATACCTACTTAAAGAATAATCATAACCAAAGTAATAAATGAAACATTAGGTTTTAGTTTAGCAGCATTTAATTTCCAGCATTGTTATTTAAAGTAAAAGGGGAAAAAATGATAATTGAGAAGAAAGGAACACATCGCTTACTAAAAAGAAAACAGTTTTATGGTCCAAAACCTATGATAGTGCATGTTTTCCTACTGGGAGTTTATGACATGTCTCTCAAAGCATAGTGCAATATGTTGTATTACTTCCATGGAATCTGACTGATTTCCAGTGGATGTACAACAAAGTATAGTTTTGTGAGTGTCCCAACTGTGAAATATTTTTCAAAAATGTTCCTACTTATGACTGATGGAGACAACACAAACAGAAATAGCATCACAAGCCTGCTCAGGTATCATACTCAAAAATCTAAACTACCACAATTAATACAAATAAAGTCTTCCTCTGTTATAAACCTGAACTAAAAAATTCTGTAACATATAACTTTAGCAGTATACTTCTAACTCCTCTGTCTCGTTTTATAAGCTCGTATAACTTTTGAGTGATCTGATGAATCCTAGTGAGTTTTATATAGGAAAATGTGATGCAATGGACTTCAAACTAGGAAATCCAGAATTGAAACTACCAACCCCCAGTTGAACATTGCTGTCCTTTATAGAGTTATTTAACATTTTAATGCTTTTAGGGTATGCAAGCGAAGAGGCATTAGCTGTTTGTACCTTATAGGTAGATTTTTCCCTCTTGCTTTTGTATATAAAAAGTAAAACAAAACATCTTTAAAAAGTTCTATTTATTTTTTCTCTGACACTTGTTTCTATTAAAATATTACTCTTCCAGTCTTTGCTGTGTTTCTCTGATTAGTAATTTATTTTAGATTAGGTGTTTGAAGCAGGCTATAAAACTATCAAATGCCAGCATGGTATTACAAAATAAACACAATTGCATTTACATGCCACATTTCCTTATTTGTGACCAAGGGCAGTCACATTAAAAATTGCAAATCTGTATGCAGGACAGGGAGAAAAAAAAAATAACAAAATGTAGTAAGAGTGGCTTTCTATCAGCGATTCGTCATTGAGCACTTTTTAAAAAATGTGACAATCTTAACTAATTACTGGGAGTTACTTTTCCAGCAAGTTTTATGTGAAAGCAAATATGTTAAATTTCAACCAGATCTACACTGAAGACAGTCTGCAAGCCTGGTAGAATCAAACAAGTTACTATAATTAAATAATAATAGTATTAAATAATGAGTCTAGATATGATATGGAATGACTACACCACCACAAGAGCAAAATAGCAGACTGCATCTAAAACCCACAAAGCCAGGAATAGATTTATTCACTACAAAAAAAATAAAAATTAAAAAAAAAACACAGCACCCAATGTACCTACATAAATTACCTCATCTTTTCATTAAATGATTATACAAGTAGCAATCTGCTATTTTGCTCCTGTTTGTGGTGGTGTATGATGAAGGTGGGCTTAATGTTAAGAATTTAACTTTCTAATAGATGGACCACAGTTGAATTGAAATCCTTAGTTATTCATTTCATCATTTATTACATTTCCTTGATTCCAAAACAGGACTAGTAAACAGAAGCATGATACATATTTCACATTAATGCAGACATTTGTATATAGGCAATGTGATGAACTAAAATGTGTTGAAAATGTAGACTGCAATATCCTGTTACCCAAATTCTGTGTCTTGGCCACACAGAGGGAGAGGAAAGATCAATTGTTTTGAATTCCTAGGGATTTACAGTAAATATAATACATCAGTAGTTGTAGTGACAGGAAGTTGCTTGCAGTAAAGGTTTACAAATGTAAAAATGTTAATTGTAAAGCCTACTGAAACCTTGTAAAATCACAGGAATTATGCCAGCAGTATGTTAACATAGAAGAGAGTCAACTTATCCAACAATGATTATCTAAGGTGCTGGAAGAAGCTAGAAGGGAGAGGGCACCAAGGGAGGGGGCACCAAGGGAGGGGGCACATTGGAAGAAATGTATTGCCTCATAGGGAACTGGGAAATATTAACCCTGGAGATGGAGCTTTCATTAGCAAGCCACTGTCTTGACATTTCTGAGTCTGAAGAAATCTATATTATCTAAACCTGCCATATATCTCCAGGCACTATGTTATTTAAACAAATGCTGTAGTTATGCAGTATGGCATAGAGTAGATAGGTGGGGTCAGGGAGGCACAATGAATTATGACTGGTGTTTAAAATATTAGTGCTCTGCCTCCTTGGAAAACATTTGCCATTTGAATTTCAGACTTCTCAAGTATCTGAACCCTGTTGTACCTGCACAGGGGTCTGGTCAAAGCAGATCAAGACAGTGGCAACTGTTTTACAGTGTTGGTTATTTACTGTGTGCATTTTGTTTTATGTGATTGCGTGAGATGGCATAATTTTTTATTAAATGGGGGATTATTTGACTGCAGTTCCATTAGGATCACCCTGCAATTTATATGATTATTATTTAAGAAGGGTACGTACCTGCTTGCTAAAGCCATCAGCTGATACAAGGTGCTAGGCATCATGCATGCCATTTGCAGATGGGACCTTCCTTTGAAAACTGATCTAATATTATTTTAAACTCACTGTTATTTTACTGCTTAAAGCTCTGAATACTCACCATAAAACACAGCCCTTCAAATCCCCAATCGTTTATCAGAATGAAAGTTACCAAAAAAGCAAGAAGTCAATTAAAAAATGTCCTGCACTGCCCCCACACTCTTATCTCTGCTACTTATATATATCAACGCTGGATTTATACAACCGTAGTGTAAAGATAACAATCAGTAATTTGAAGAAGTGAGACCCTTTCTTCCTGCATGGTTTCACAGCTGCCATTTAAATTAGCAAAAATGTAAAATTAAAAGATAATGACCTGCCACATTCAGCTGGATGGAAATATGATGCTGATGCTAAAGAGTCTATAAATAAGATCGAAAGCACAGGGCCACGATGAGATGGGATGTTCACTACTGCAGTGTGATCTCACTTTGTCTGACCTATGAACACAGAACAAGCTCACAGAGGGGTAATAGAAGAAAAGTAATTTCAGCATCTTAAATCTCTTTTTCTTTACTAGGAAGAATGACATCTAAATCTGGATCTAGATCTAGATCATAAGAGATTTCCAGTAGTAAGTGGAAATGTCACCAATGGTAGATATTAATGTCTGCATAACAACTCGAGTCTTGCATAAATGAAATTATGAAAATGAAGGGATTAAAATGCTTTTGGGTTTCCTGGATTTTGGAATGCTGTTAATGGTATTCTAATGCCTTTACTGTACCAAGAGCAAAGTACTAGTTAATGCCCCCCTCTTCTTCAAAGCAGTCCTGGGTGAGAACACAATTTCTTTCGCTAAGGCAGAAGTTGACTTGGGCAGGGAAGACATCCTAATGAAATCTAGGAAAGGTAAAATAAGAGAGCCAGGTCCTTGTAATAGACAACAAGCAATGATGTAACAAAGAAGGGCAATTGGTGGCTGATTGAATTGTGGTACCTGCAAGGTAAATCAATCAGAAACCCAGTCTGCATAAGGTGCACATAAAAAAGGTGGAAGTGATTTGTCAATGTTAGTTATAATGACGTATGCTCTCATTAACAAATCAAGTGGGACAAATTTATTTTAATATTTAAAAAATGAGGATTTTGTTAATGAACGTCACAGCAGTTTCCCAACCCTGTTTAAGCTGCTTAACAATGTCTGAGACAGAGAAATGGAAATGGATAAACTGTATTGCCCAGCATGCGGGTAATCTCCATAGGTCTGTATTACTTTTAGTATTATTTTTATGGCGGGTGTAATGTTATTTGTACTGCTCCTGTTTTATCCCTGAAGGCACTTTCTGTTCCTGAAGCTGTAAACCCTACTTTGACCTGTTGTGGAGGAATGTTTGTCATAAAACTCTACCTCTTTGTCTAAGTAGTGTATGGACTATTATGTGTCTACGTAAGTAACAGAAATGCATCAGTTATCTGCACCTGCACCACATAATGCCTCCTTCTCCTCCACCTGCTTCTGCCTGTTACATCTCTGGTGATGACAGAGAGTTATGAAATAAAAATCATAATATGCTTCAGTGTCTAAAGCAATACATGGACTATTGCATGCTTTTGTAAATAATGAATTACTTCATTTAGGATGTCTTGTTTGAATAGATGCATGTCTGTAATACCTTGTTGCTGGAATACAGTGCAAAGTAAAATGCTTCCCACCTGCAGAAGTACTTCTTTCTTACCCAGATCATTACCAAAAATACAGTAACATTATAGCTACTTGCACTTGGGCTTACAGGTTTATACCTTTCACAGTACTCTCTCCCTGATACTTGTTTCATCCTCATATCCTTTCTCCTCAGTCCAGTCTTGATGACTTCCAGGGAAGCCTCGTTCTAGAAGGTGGGGGGGGGGGTCAGGACAAAGACTGCTCCTAAATTTCATTTTTCAATTAAACTAGCTTGACTGAGATTTACTTTTGTATCCATCAAAATAAATTCTCAATTTCTTGCTGAACTCTATACTTTTTTGTTGTATAGTAGTTGTTGTCAATGCACTGTTTAACGACATTAAAAATTATGGATGGCAAAGAAAATATTCAGTATTCATGTCCAGCAATTTACACATAAATACATACACAGATGGACATGGGCACACACACACACACACACACACACACACACACACACACACACACACACACACACACACACACGCATGTATTCTACACATATCACAGAATTATGTACTATGGTGTATTAAAATAGCAAAGTACAAGAATTGACAAAAATATGCATTTTTGTTTCATAATAAAACAAAAGGCAATTGTGCAAACATTGTCTTACTGTCTCGAATCACAATAGTGGGTAATGATCTGTAAATTCTCTCCTAAGAAGGTAACACTTTAATGAAGGTCATGCTGGTTTGGTTATTGAGCTTTAGCTCTTAATTACTGAATATCTGCTTTCTGTTGTAATCACTCTTTTGCCTCAGAAAATACATAGGTTGTTATTCCCTCTCCGTGGTCTGTGATACCTCAATGTATACTATGAAAAGCTTGTTGAAATTTGTAGAGGATAATTTAAGCTCTAAACATAATATTTTCTTAATTTCATTAAAAACATTGTCAAATTCACCTTTCAGAGTATCTTCTCTTTGGGCAAATTTGTGCCCCTCTTTGGGCAAATCAGTGCCCAATCTTGGTTAACAAATGATGGTCGAATGAAAGGGATGAAGAGGTGAAGAGCATACCTCTCAACTGTATAGATTTTGGTCTGTTTCTCATAAAATTGGGGTTTATGACAAACCACTGTCAAATCATTGAGAACTGAAGTCAGAAAATAATGACAGACATTTGAGTTTCCGACTTCATATCCTGGAAAAATCCATGCTAATTCAAAACCTGCTATTCTATCAACTTTCTAAGTTTGTAAGAGCAATATTTATAATTTTCTTATTTTGGGCCTTCATCCCTCCATTATTTATAGCTTTGTCTAGATTTCTTGCTGTAAGAGGTTAAGAGGTATGGTGGATAGTGTTATGAAATGAGGAGTAAAACAGTGTGCAGACAAGAGAAAAGAGAGCTATAGGCAGGGAATTGTTGATAGGTTAGTAAGTAGACTGTCAATGAGTGAAAGTTGATAGGAAATGGGAGACCTGGGGAAATTCGGAGTTAAGTGATTACTTGTTTGGAGAAGTACTTTCAGGCACCCCTTACTGGTACAAAATCTACCTGCATTGTCCCTTTTCCCACATTTAAAATAGATTATGTCTCTAGGTGACATTTTCTAGTATGCGAATTTCACACATGATGTATCATAGGTCAAAACTGAATAGTTTTAAACATACTTTAATGAATTAAAATCTCTCCAACACTATTTTCAGTGTCCTTAGGGTAATTTTGAAACACCCATTTTTGTAAAGTAGGTGTCATGGCCCTTTTAAATTTCAAAGTTTAACATTTTTATCATGTTACTATGGCCATCTTCAGGATATAAACACAATTCAAGTATATGTCATATATCACATGACAGATGTCTTACCATTTCGTTAGGACAAAATGTCCACATATGAAAGTTCTGAGCATGTCTGTCACATGTAAATCCGGCTCAGGCTAATTCTGGTTTATTTATACTTCATAATCAAAATAATCAATCCCTTTGACATCCATGAAGGATTATATGGGCTTCACAGTAAGTTGGAGTGATATTAATTTGGCCCCCACCACTTCCAGCTTAAGACTGTTGGTGGGGGCACCCTCAAAGGCTAAAATTTTATTTTTATTTATTTATTTTACATTTGTTGACCGGGCTAGTCTAACTGGATACATGTCCATTTTCAGTAGAGGCCCGGGGAGAAAAGCTCCAACTCACACACACACAATACAATATAGAATGTTGCAACAGTCCAAGTTTAACACAGCTGTTGTTAATAAAAATACAATACTCATAGTGATCATAACAAAAACAGTATAATGTACAAACAGATGTTACTATATACATATATACATAGATTTAAATTGCAATATCATGGTCCTTTTGGTTCTTTGTGGATAAGTCTGTAGTTAGTACAGTAGAGTAAAAGGTAAAGAGTATTCGTTAGTATAAAGAAAGAAAGTTAGTCAGGGTTAGTACAAGGGCATAACCAATGTGTACTGAGATATAGCTTTAGTTTCTGTTTAAAACGTGTTATTGAGGACAGAGATAACAGTTCAGTAGGTAGAAGGTTCCAATGCTTTCCAACAGTATTAGAGAACAGAGATTCTCCTGCCAAGTTGCTGGATCTGCTAGTGCAGATAAGTAGTTTATTTCAGGAGCGTAATTTTTTTAAGATTGCTGTAAGAGGTAATGAGGCTAGAGAGTATTAGAGTATTGGTGGGTTGATACAGGGTCTTATGGGCAATAGCAAGCTGGTGAAACTGAAGCTGGTTTAGGAACTCTAGCCATCCTAGTTGCTTTAGATTAAGACAATGATGAGTTCTAAAAGGAGAGCCAGTGGCAAATCTAGCAATATTATTATAGGAGATTGCCAGTTTGTTGAGGTTGTTTTTAGAAAGATTAGTGTATATGAGTGAAGCATAGGGCAGAGTGGAGATTAGGTGAGTTTTGACTATTGTGGTCCTGACGAATGGTGTTGACTGTTTTTATTGTGTTGTTTATATGAGTATCAAAGTTAAGGTTGCTATCTATTGTTATTCCTAAGAGTTTAGTGGTTGGTTCAGGATATATGAGAGTGCCATTATTAGATACGAGTGTGAAACATACTGGGGTGGACTTCTGGGTTGGTGTGAAAAGTAAAAGTTTAGTTTTTGGTGGTTTAGGAGGAGACAGCAGTTTAAAAAACATTGTTCTACTGTGTTAAATGCTTTTTGGGTAAGGGTCTGTAGTTCAGTTGGAGAAGTGGCTGAACAAATTATTGTGGAGTCATCTGCATATTGAATACACATGGCTTCAGGAATTGCTGAGTTAAGGTCATTAATAAAAATGGAAAATAGGAGTGGGCCTAATATGGAACCCTCAGGAACACCAAGGGAAATGGGGAGGTGTGTAGATAGATTATTATCCCATAGCACAGCCTGCTGTCTATTGTCTAAGTAAGATTTGAACCATTTTATGGCTAGAGGTTCAAGTGAAAGGGATTCCAGTATATTTAAAAGTAGCTGGTGATTAACCATGTCAAAAGCTTTAGATAAATCATTAAAGACTGCAGAGGAAAGAATAATATTATTACGGTTTTTGTTAATGCAGTCTGTAAAGGATAGCAGGGTAGTGGTAGTACTGTAGTATGGTCTAAATCCATGTTGACAGTTCGCAAGTAGGTTATTTTGGATTAGGTGGTTAAGTAGTTGCTTATGGATGCATTTCTCCATTATTTTTGCCAGAGGAGAGAGTAGAGCTATAGGACGATATTTTGAAAAGTCATTAGAGTTCCCACCTTTATGTAGGAGGATGATGTGTGAGATTTTCCAGATAAATGGGATAGTGCCTTCACTTATGGTTCTGTTAATCAGAGTGGAGATGGGACAGGCTATGGCTTTAGCTCCTTTTTGCAGGTATTCTGCTGGCAGTTGGTTAGCTGAGGGGGTGGTAGGTTTTAGTTTTTGGAGACGGGAACAAATGAAGGAAGTAGAAACTGGTTGTAACTGAAATGATGGAGGTGGGCTAGTAGTAGAAGTAAGCAGATTTGAGGTACCTGGAGATAGCTGACTAGCAAGGGTTTGGATGGCATCTGTGAAGAAAGAATTGAAGGCATTAGCAGTTTGTGTGGGATTCTCAAGGTTAGAGCCTTGTGGGTTAGGTGTGATAGATTGACCTGGGTATAGTAGTTTGTTAATGCTAGTCCAAAACGTTTGTGGTTTCTTTTGATAAGTTTGCTGTAGTTGGAAGTAAAAGTTTTTTTATTTAAGAGGATAGCTTTGTTTGTATTATTTCTAAGTTGTCGAAAGTTTTGGTGGTCTGTAGGATTCTTAGCAGTACACCATTTTGCCTGGGATTTGTTTCTAAGAAGGATTTTTTGCCTAGTAGCTTTTGAGAGCCATGGGGTAGGTTAAGCTCTATTTCTAATAGAGCATGATAGGGTGTGGTGGTCAAGGATGGCTAAGAATGTGGAATTAAAGTATTCCACTGCTTCATCTAGTGGGAGGGATTTTAGTGGTGACCAACTACACTGCTTGAGTTCTGTTTGGAAAAGTTCAGGGTTAAAATGTTTTTTGGCGTCTTCTGTGTGGCGACATGCATAAACAGGCGTTCCTTCGTTGAAGGTGGTGCGTTAGGCCTGGCAAGCCAGCATGTAAAAATCTACTGCCAGTCATTAGCGGAACGGAGTTCTGCTGTGGCGACCCCTAACCGGGAAAAGCCAAAAGACACAAACAAATTGTCCTGAAAGTATTTGGGTAAGTTAGGTTGGTTTTATGTCTGATAATATAAGTTAGAGAGTGGTCACTTAGATCATCTGGCAGGGTTCCTACTTTAGTAAGAATCCAATCTAAGGTACCTTATTTGTTATTGGGTTTATTTAATCCTGGTTGGGGAGGTAATAGTTTGTGAGAAGCCATATAGGTTAATATGGGTGGTAGGGTGTACAGTACTACAGGACTTCCAGTCAATATTAAAGTCTACAAGGACTATAGTTTCTTGTGGGAGATTAATAGAAAGCCAGTTAAGGATATTTTCAAGGGTATTAATGTTATTTCCAGGTGGAAGGTAGATACAAATGATATATACATATATGGATTTACAAGTGTTAACCTGAAATTTAGAAATGAGGATTTCAGCATTATTGTCCAAAGGAGGTCTAAGGTTTGCAGTGGTAACTTGTAGCTCTGCTTTATAAAGGATTGTTACCCCTCCTCCCTTTTTGGCTGTGCGATCTTGTCTCAGGATGTTGTAACCAGGTGGGGTGACTTCATTGTCTTTAATTGTAGGTTTTAACCATGTTTCAGATAAACATAGAATGTCAAATAGGTGGACATCTAGGAGGGTGTGGAGGTGGGCAATTTTGTTGTTTATGCTATGTATATTGAGATGTGCTATATAGAGTGAGTTAGAAGGTCTAGTAGGGGCTTGGGTACTAGTGATGTCAGGGCTGCTTTGTTCAGTGGCAAGAGTATTGTTAGATAGGCAATTGTTAGAGGAGGTAAGAGTGAGGCCAAGACTAATAGTTTTATTTGGTTTGGGATGGGTAATATAGCCATTATCTTAGTTTAAAAAGTGGTAGAAAATGGGAGGTAAGGTAATATCAACAGGTGAGGAGATGTATCACAGGTGAGGAGCTGTAACAAGGAGGGATGGGAGGTAAGGTAATAACAGGTGAGGTATTGTGACAAGGAGGGTTGGGAGTGCTAATGAGGTGGGCTGCCAGATTGGAGCAGATGTGATGGGGGTGTGGTTTAGTGGAAAAAATGTAGGAGCAGTGGGGGCAGGTTAGGGGAGTGGAGTGAGCCTGCAGGACGAACGGAGCGGGTAGAGACAAGTGAGTGAAACAGCCAAGGTGAACAGTCAGTGGAATGCTGACTGTTAAAGGTAAGTTAAGTTGAGGTAGGTGTAGAATGAATAAGAAGTAGAGTGGAATATTTCCAAGGAGGATAGTGTGTGATTACAGCAAAGCAAGAGGTGTAAGAAAGAACAATAGTAGCAAGGTATAGACAGTAGACTGTAGAATAAGCATTTTCTGGGATAGTGGGATAGACAAAAGATAGGGACTGGATGAGGCTGCTACCTAGTGGCCAGGGAAATGTATTACATCAGTAGTATATTCTGGGGAAGGCTGGTCTAAGGCTAAATAAGACAATCTGTTCAGCTAGGGGAGGTAGTAATAAAGGAAGTCAGAGGCTACACTTTAACTACAGGATACGGAGGGGGTATGGCTGCTGGCTGACCAGGCTGAGAAACTTTTAATTACAAACAACAAGGAATAAGCATACTACAAATAAGCTTTACAGCCAGTATGAGGAAAACACATACTTTCTACCTTTCCTTCTTGGAAGAGCACAGAGGTACACTTATAGGGTGATGAGACAGCTGGTAAGTTGGGATGGGTCCTTAGTTGCCCAGTGGGTCCTTAACTCCTAGTGGAGGGTAAGCAAGCTGAAGAGCTCAGAGCAGTTACAAAAAGACAGCAAGCAGAGAGAGAGAAGAAACAAAAACCCTTATAAAGTTAGTTCAGACAGAGATGCCTAAGCTAATACATAATCTACCACAATTATACATTCATCCCACAAAGTTATGGCTCAAGGTCTCTTTCAATGGCAGAACTGACGTTTTATTGATACAGATAGCCCAAGTAAAGGATATGGTTCAACAGTGGAAGTGGTCTGCATGTAGCCTTCCTGGCATCTAGCAGGTTGGATCAATGTGAGCACAACTCAACAGCACATACTACAGGACTGGCTGATTTTTAGCAGAACAGAGATGTTTTCTCTAAGTGGGTTTACTCTTTCAAATACAGCTTGACTTCATGCAGACATTGAAAGTTAAAGGTCAGGACTTTTGTCATAAAAGATACATCACTACACCCAGAAATGTGATATATTAATACACAAAAAGTCAATTTGTTATCAAAAATGCACTTTGTCATGATAAAAGACAGTTATGCAAACTCCTTCTTATACAATGAAGTGCACCAAAATAACTTTCAATACAAAAGGAAAAGTACTTTTTTTTTGCAAAAGTCCCAAAGACTCCACAAAAAAGCGACAGTTGCTTCCGAAACAGTTATTCCTCTCTGCATTGGCAAGAAGCAGGAATCAAATTCTATCATATATAGATGTTCCTCTGTAGAATTTCTCCCTCTAGATTTCTTCACAAGTAGATATCCAGGTCCTTTCTGAAAAGTCCACAGCGATTCTTCCTTACTGTAGCATACCACCCAGAACTCATGTTCCAAGGAACCATTTACCTTCTTTGACAAGCCAGAGCATTTATACAAACTGCTATTAAACTCAGCAGCTCTTCATTAGCTCGCCCCTCCCATTTTTACATTTCACTTTGGAAGCTTCTCCCAGTCTCATATTGTCTGATCATACTAGTGAGCACTAGAAGTTTAAACAATGAAGGACATTCTCTTAGACTGTGAAAACTTCAGTTACTCTTTCACATCTTCCCACTGTTTAGTGCACACTGCAATACAAAGAGTAATAATCCATTTTGTTCAATTCTACTTTTGAAGTCACAAACATCAAGGCAAGTCTCTGAGTCATTCGTAGCCTACAAAATACATCTCAGGATTCAGCTTGCTATTAGTGCTTCTGTTTTGCTCCTGATTAGAGAAGGACTACAGGGGTATTATTTTCTAGTCTTTGAGACTAGCAATCATTATAAAGCCCAAAAAGCCTAAAAACTGCTTGTTAGCAGCCATCTAGGGGGGTGGGGTTTATTTTGTTCCTAGTGAGAGAAGGAGAATGGAGACACAGATTTCTAACTGTTTCTGATTGGGAAGTGTGTATGGGACTTCCCTGATTAGCCTGGTTTTGACTGTTGCACATATTAGCTCTATTACACTTAGTTTCTGTCGATGTTCTCCAGGGTGTCTACCTGGAAAAAGTTGCAACAAGCCTACAGACCCATAAAGCATTTGGGATGAGACTGTTGATCACCAGATAACCTGTTTACTGCTTCTTAAGAATCCACTTTAGAATAGTACTGCTGTTTTGCTTCTAGTGAGAGAAGCAAAAAAGGGACATTGATCCATAGCTGCGTACCACTGTGGTGAGACCAGCACTAGCAGTAACCAGATAGTAGCCAAAAGGCAAATCACCACTAATTATCATTTTTGTCTGATGTACTGATTGGTTAAAATGTTGAACTTTAGATGAAATTAGTTTACTGGTTCCTTCTGGTGACAGAATAATGTTACCAGAGCAGTTGTGGGTATTCCTTGCTATTCAGGCTAAATTCAAGCATCTTCCCATTAGGTGGTATGCTCTGTTATGCGTTTTGTAGCTTATTCTCAGTGTTATAAATAAAGAGATTTAATTCAATACTTCCTCTTGAGCAGTGGCATGGCCCACTGCACTATACAGACAGAGGCTTTGCAGTCCCAATTTTCTCTATACAAGCTACTCCCACAAATTCCTACTGTACTTTAAATAGACAATAGTTGTGCAAACAGACTCTGGTTTTTGCTAAGTGGCAGATTGTTCTTTCTGTATAGACTTTGTTTCTTTTACACAGATAAGATTGCTCTAGGTGGTGTGTTACTCTTAGATTGTTTGTTTTAGCAGATAGCACTTCCAATAAAACAACTCCAAACCTCATAGGCACAGCTCTCCTTCAGCCCATATTAGTAAGCACCTGGGACCATGGACATGCACTTTTCAAATGTCTCTGTAGACAGCCAGGTTAAAATGGGAATCTTGAGACAATGTAGCAATTTTCTCATGTTTACTGACCACCACTTACTACTTAAATCAGTGAACACAGTGTGTGAGAGATGCGGTTATATAATGTTATAGGAGGCAATGATCTTATACAGACCGACAACAAATGTTAAGCAGGTTGTGAGTACCCCAATTCACATTAATCAAAGCGCACTGCTCAGACCAATAACATAGACCTAAATATACTGCAGCACTTAGATGATGAAGTAACACTGTGAGAACATGCCTCTCAACTGTACCAAATTCCTTGGTTAATACTGGTTTTGAGGGCAAAATATTGGGATGTCAAGAATTCCGGAGTGGCCCATTTAAGTTCCAAGTTTCCAGTTTTTTTTTTTTTTTTACTTTTGTGGTATGCATGCATGGTGTCTTCACAGACAGCCTGTCAGAATGCCAAGCCATTCATTATTACTTAATTTAATTTAACTTGAGGACTGGTCCACATGTTTATTCAGTGCACACCACATCTTTCTTTCTCTGGCTCGTCCAGGTAAGGCAAAAGTGCTTTGTTGCTGTGTGAAAAATTTTGCATATGGAATGTTTGGCACATGCTTTTGGTCTGTTCCTCTTAAAATTTGTGGTATTCTGGCAAATCCATGAGAAGTGAATTCACTATATAATGTGCTTCAGTCTTCCTATCTTTCAGGAAATGAATGGTAATGCAAACATTTTATTCTAGCAACTTTTCAAAGATTATCCAAACAATGTTTAGAAGATGTCCCTGTTTTTAGGCTTTTGCCCCCCCCCCCAATAAATGTTGGCTTTTTCCAGATTTCTTGTGCTGCATAGTTCTTCAGGGGGAGAGAAAATTAGTGCTGCTTATGCCCAGTTTGTTTGTGTTGTTAGTAGCACAACAGGTAGAATGCTTGCTTTTGATGCAGAAGGCTGTGAGTTCTACTCCCACAGTATATAGATGGATTGCTGATACTGTACTGTGTTGTATGTTTAAAGGGGATGGATGCTGCAGTCCTGATAATGTCCTTGTTTGTGGAGATACCTAAAAACTATGAGCCTGTTATCAGTTTGCCATCCATTCCCTATTGCAATAGCATTTCTTTTAATGTAGCATAGGCAATTTATTCCTCAAGGTCAACAGGCACTTTATTTGTAGATAACACAATGAAATATAAAGTTGTTTGCTAGCAAAAACCTCTTCATTAGTTACAGATCTCTTTAATGTGGAATTATTTAAATGACTTTTACTTCTGCAGAGATTGTGCATATTTACTATTACTGGTGGACTGTAGAAGTTTGAGTAGACTTTTATGATGGAAATCTTCTGAATTCGGCAGTTTTGTCATTATTGGTTCATGCATTTTGCTTCATTGCTTATTGGAAAAATGTTCAAAACAATAAATTTAAAACACAGTCTAATAAGTGTGCTGTATTATACAAGGAATATAATTTAATACAATCAGGAAGGTTTATCAAAGAACACATGTATGTTTCTTGTGCAAGGGGCCTAATCTTTATCCAACACAGGCCAGATGCATTTTCTTTGAATGTGGGTTTCAATGCAGTTTTAATGAAAGAAGTTTTAATGCTAAGTCTATTTTCATTGTGAGACTATATTACTTTGTTTAGCAGGTGTCTATTAGTAGTTGTGCTATAAAATGTAAAATAAAAGTTTTAAATGAAATCCAAATAATCATTGTAGAAATAAAGCAGTATGCACATTACAATGTTTATGGTAAATGGGGCAAAATAGCCAAGTAATGGGACACTGGAATGGCTGCAGGGGGGAGGGCTATGTATGGTGTGCCCCATTTGACCATGATTTTGTGAGGGGGAAGGGCAGAAAATTCAAAGACAGCACCAGGTGGCACAAACTTTAGCTATGCCACTGATCAGTAGGCCATGGAGAATGACTTTTGGTGACTTTTGGAGGTCTTAACAAACTATAGCATTCTTTTGCTAAGATTAGAATATTGCCTACCATTAAATGCCTTACTTTTACCACAAAACCTACATACTGGAAGTCAACAAAAGTAAATTACTAAGGTTCATCTTCCCCTTTTCCCAGTGAACATCATTGCTACACATTTAAACAAAATTTTTTACCATTTACTATAGGGTCTAGGCCATATTATGGTTGCCTGTTCTTCAGTTTGGGTTTGAAAGTTGGTATCCCACAGTTCCATAGGAGTGGGTGGGGTTACATAATTATATATGCAAATTTTACATTAATCAGCATACAGATTTGTACCTATTTTTCATGGGCCTTTGTCCAAATTTTTGATGTTTCCATGTTGAGAGGTATGTGTGAGAGACAATCAGATTTATATATGCCCAATGAAATGGGCCATTTCATTGAGTAGAGAGAACCCAAAAGAAAAGTTTATTGACCCACTGTTTCAGCAACTTCACAACTCACAACACAGGCAACACCCACCATGAAACATGCATCTAAGAGTCACAAAAACTCAGATAAAAAGGTGAATCCTTAGTGAGGCATACAGATGTGTCATTCATCAGGTTGTGCAAAGACAGGGTCACACTCAGCTGCTTATCAGGTGACAGTATTGATTATGCTATGTAAGCACTGAGGTCCTTGAACCACAAGTGCATTTATGACCTACTCATAGAGCATGTGGGTGTAGTTGAATTAAGACATATCTTCCTGGACTATATGAAGACAGGCATGATGGAGCTCTTGGAATATGTGACTTGGCCTGTTGTTTTCCTAGCCTTGAAAGGCATTCTATCATCACTAAGAAGGATGCCACAATACAGACAAAAAGATTACTGTCTTCAACAATTGGCTTAGCTTTTGGTGTTACTCAAAAGGGGTACAATATACATTAGTCTAGGAAGAAATGGTAGACATTCCTAACTGGTGTATAATGGATGCCAGCACTCTTCCCCAATGCTTTTGCATATTGGCTATATCCTTGTCTACCTCAGTAGTACTTTTTTTAGAAAGTGTCTTCTAAAGCTTCCATCATAAAAAAACAGGATCTGGATAGCATTAAGGTATTGCTACATGATTTTAGAAGCCTTAATAAAAAAAATATCCACTACATACAAGCATTCATTACCATGGAAAACACTGATATATGCATCACCCATTATCACAAAGACCTGGGTCATGACCAGTGAAAGCACTCCATTAGTGCAGGGTTTTAATGCCTATCATATCTTCAGGCCTATCACATTAGACAAAGACAACAAAGGACAGAGTGTCTCCATATTCTTAAGAAAACATTTCATTTCTAGACTTGTTAAGCAAGATAAGGACCTGGAAATTTTTCATGTCCAACTTACTATTAACAAGACCCCTTATCATATCATCACTAACTATATAACCCCCTCTAGAGGTGTGGGTTATGTCTCCACCCTTAGCCCACACCTCCTACCTAATTAATATGGAGTCCCTTTGTATTAAACCAAAAACTATTCTCCTAGGAGACTACAACTACCACTCCATACACTGGCATATTTATACATCCTCAAATATGTGTACCCATAATTTTTTGTACTTCATCAATACAAACCATACTTCTCAACCTCTCGGGGCAAGAAATCTGGGCAAAGCCAAACATAATGGGGGCCAAAGGCCCCAAAATAGGGACAGATTTTAACTAATGCTTGTATAAACTTAGAAAGTTGCTACAGTAACAGCTTTTGTGTTAGCATGCATTTTCTGAAGGAAATGAAGTCTGAAACTCTAATGTCTGTCATTATTTAGTGACTTCAATCCCCAGTGATTTGCCAGAAAACCACAGATTTTCTGTCGAACAGACCAAATATTATGCAAAAATCTGCACATTCTGTGAAAATCTGGACAATTGAGAGGTATGAAACTCTCTGATCAAGTTAGTCTGCCCCCCAATAAATATGGGCAAACTTTGCTACCCAACATTTGTATCTTTCTCCCTGGTCATAGCAAACCAGAAAACACATTTACAGTAATGCCGAAGCCTGGAGCAAGTTCTAATACCTGTGTTTTCAGAGATTAAGTGAAGAGTAGTCTACAAAAACTGAATGATGACCTGGCTAAATTCAAAAGGCCAGTGCTTATGCAAAATCACTTACTATCAAATTATATGCACATTTAAATAACTGCATAGATGCTTCTGTCCTCTCAGAAATAAATGCAATACTAAATTCAAAAATAAACCTTATGATGATACCTTAATATAAACAAGTTCTATAATAAAACTCACTGCACTCAAAAATAAAGTTAACTGTCAAGATGCCAAAAACATTCATACTAAACTAATCAAGTAACTCCTGGCCCTTATCAAATCAACAAAAGCCAGATATAAGGCAAAAATAGTCAATCAGGTGAAGGATACCACACAGGTTTTCTTAACTATGTTAGAAACTTAGAAACAATGCTCAATGCTATAATATTAAAAGCTATTATATTCTCATATCCTCAATCCCAGATGACTTTGTATATCTACTAGTGGCGCTCAAACGTCACTCCTTGTACCCTTTCAATGTTCTTATATCACATACCAGCATCTACACATGCTGACAAATTTCCCCAAAAAAAAGTGATCAAGACATTTTTTCTAACAGAAAAAGACTGCTTCTATGGGGCTGTATAACATACCGAGTTACTTGTTGGTCACCCTGAAACATGATTTGTCAGACCCCCTAGAGAGACTATTTAATATCAGCCTCAAAACAGGCTTCATTCTGGATGAATGGAGGGCAGTAACAGTCATTCCTTTGCACAATGATAGGCTTCAGTGGACACAGATAATTACAGATGAAAAAGCCTGACCAACCTTATCAGTAAGGCTACAGAAAGGATCATTATAGAATTAATATATCAGTAACTTAGAGATTCTTGGCCAAGCCAATTCGGATCTATTCAAGACAAATCCTGACTATTTATCCTGGTTAACTTTTATAAAAAAAGTTACTGCTGCAATGAATGAATGAAAATCAGTACATACTACTTCTCTAAGCCATCTCACACTTGGATATAGCAGATAAACTCTCTGAGCTAAATGCAAATCCCTGTGTAACATATTGGAGAGAAAACTGGCTCATAAATAGAACCCATGAAATAAAAGTGGGCAGAAGTACCTTCTCCAAAGGACGTGTCACTAGCAGGTACCTCAGGGTTCAGTCTTTGTGCTTCACCTCTTTTGCATTTACTTCTGAGAGGCAAAACTAATATTAAGGTTTTGTGTCTGACAAGGTTTACAGGTAAGTGCAAATTCGGTGAGCTATCATAAACTCCACAGAGGACAAAATGACCCTTCAGGTGGGCTTATCCCAAAAAAGAATTGCTTGCATCAAGACCACAGACTAAAATTAAATGCCAAGAAATATATAATTGCATCATTCAGCAAGCATAACTCCCCTTGTAGCTATCACAGTGACAAAACACATCATAAAATTGATCCTGTACTTAGGGATTTGGGACCCTGTGTCAACAATGAACTGTCCATTGACCACCATGTATCATTTTTAGTAAGTCCTTTTTTCATTGCATAGCTTATCTCTAAAGTTATGGTACCCAGGTCCTGGAATGTACTCATTGCACTGTACTCAGCACTCACTAGGCAGGTCATTGAGTATAATGCCTCTTTCAAAGTGCACTTGTCCAAATGCTTGAAACTAGAATGACCACACATTTTTTTCAGTAACAATGTCAAGAGCGTAAGTCATAAAAACTGTGTTGGCTGCCACAAAACATTGTCCCACTTCTTAGTATCATAAATTCTACTGACAGGTAACCTTTACCTCGTTTATAGATCCTCAGGAGATGTGATTGTGCCAGTTCTATTACACGTTTACATGTCCAGTGGTGGCATTATTTCACATTCAGGGGATCTCAATCTATTCTGAAGCATGTAACACATATAATTCTTCTCCTATGAAACCA
>NC_056742.1:431816708-431829208 GCF_019279795.1 Protopterus annectens | reverse complement strand
TTTCTCAATAGTATGTAGGGTGTCAGAAGTGGAGTGTAACATCTGCATCTGGTTCATTGTTATGAATTGTGGTATTGTAAACTTTTGATGTACCGATGTTTTGATTTTGTTTTTTTGACATTTTAAGTTTTGGTAATCTATCATTTTGGTAGACTGAAGTAGACCCATTTATATATATATATATATATATATATATATATATATATATATATATATATATATATATTTACATAGGGCACATGTCTGTTATTATGTATATATTCAAGAATATGTGTGTGTATTTGTTTGCGCATGCAAATATATGTCATATGTGTAGGTAAATGCTTATATGTTGTTTCTGCAATATGTGGCAGTCTAGTGTGCAGTTTTACGGAAAGAAACAATTTTCATTTTGAAGTATGAAACACTGATTCCAAAGGGCTTGAATACAGATTGCTGTTGGAAAAGTGTTTTGTAAATGCATTTCACTTTAAGAATGGTATGTGATTTTTTTATTATTGATTAATTAATTGTTTAAGTGTTTTATTGAGTAGAGCTGGTATTATATAAATGAATTTTAAGGTTTTTTATGTTACTCCTTGAAGGCTTACTGTTGCCGAGGCGCTAGAGGAATAAAAAAACTTTTTTCAGTGGCTGTTGCTGTGTGGTTCATTTTTGTGGTGAAGCAATTCTTGGTTGGTGTAGTTACTTCTATTCAAATACTTATATGTTGTTTGTGCAATATGTGGCAGTCTAGTGTGCAGTATTTCAGATAACTTGTACTGTAGGTTTAGAAGTTTAAATGAAAAGTACACCATTTATCAGTCAAAAAGATCCTGAAGTAGTCCATTTCTTTTTAAGTTTTTATTTGCTGTTTTGAATTACTGTTTCCTGTTCATTTCATTAGGAAGAAGTACTTGTACAGCTTACCTTTTGAGTATGCCTTCACATAGTTTTCATGTTATTTTATGAGTGAGTTTTTATTTTTTTGGAAATTTCTCTCTTGTTTAATTCTGAATCATATTTTAATCTTTAGTATCATTAAAGACTGCGTGCTATTCCATAAGCAATACAGTTACGGTTATAATAAGATCTCTTAGTTGCTTTTGTTAATGGCACTTAGGTTTTATTTTAGGCTCTAAGGTTATTAAGCTAGCAGTTTTGTTTTCCAACTGGCTGCTTGCAGTGATAATTTTCTTATTTTCTTTTATTCTCAATCCATTATTCTGATAATGCTGCCATTTCAGTGGCTAGATGCAGGTGTGATTTTCTTTTATTTGCTGTTACTTTATATTTTTATAATTTAATAAAAAAAGCACTTCTGCTGAGAATAGTCTGAATGTGGCTGAGATACAATGATTATGACCAGCTAGTAACAATAAGTATTAGTTGACATACATAGTAGTAATAAAATATATAACCTGTCAGAAATGAATATTTTTGCATACACTCTGCTTTTAAATTCTGTACATACGCACACACACACACACACACACACACACACACACACACACACACACACATGCACACACACACATAAAATGTATATTCTTTCATATGCATAAACACACAGATATATACATAAATGTTTGCATGTGTGCATGTCTGTGTGTGCGTGTGTGTGCATGCGTGTGTGCACGCATGTACGTGCGCGCATGTGTGTGTGTGTGTGTGTGTGTGTGTGTGTGTGTGTGTGTGTGTGTGTGTGTGTGTGTGTGTGTGTGTGTGTGTGTGTGTGTGTGCGTGTGTGTGCGTGTGTGTGTGCGTGCGTGTGTGTGTGTGTTTATGCATGAAACTAAATTGTGTTGGCTGCTGATGCTGCAGAGCATGTTGAGAAATTCAGATTTAAACATTCCATATTCTGCATGGACTTCATCATTTTTAGAGCTCTCTTTTGTAGAATATCACCCAGAACTATTTCTATTTATTTGTATTGTCACCATAATTAAAACAAGTATTCTAAATGTAATTTTTAGCAATATCCTTTCCCTTAAGGCTACAGTTTCAGCTTCTCAGGAGTCCATTAACCTTGCTATGTATGGAAGAAGTCTAGTGGCATTACCCACTATCCTTTGACCCTGCTCAGTATACTTCACTCTAGTGACAATTGCTCCTTTGTCTCCCTGGTACTGCCCCAGTTAATTTTTTCTACCTGAATTACACTGGATTACCCTTAGCAAAAAACACAACCTTAAGTTCTCCCTAATTTCTCATAAGTCCTCAGCTATATCTCCTTCAACTTTGGTAGCAGGAATGGTCTTGTTGTTCTTGCAGCTTAATTACAATATGGTATACAACATATGCAAATTAATCAGCTTCACTTCATATTGTGTTACTCTCTGCTTATTATATTTTCTTTGGAATAATGTGTCCTCAGCCAGTATATCCTTTCAAGCCTATAATGCCTTTTTGCATACTTCCTGTTAACACACATAGCTCCTTATGGCATTCAGAATTTCTTGGGTCTGACTTTTTAACTAAGTGACTTACCAGCTTCTAATAGGCAGACGTAGTACTATATCTACCTCTATATTTTCTTATTTATCCTTTTGTTGACTGGTTTAGTCCCAGTAAGCTAGAAGCCTTTTTCAGGTGAGACAAGCATTTATACTAAGGGAAATTTGTCCAGGACATCAGGAAACTTGCCATACTGTTTTGAATAGGTGCTGTGGGATCTTTTACATCTACCTGTGCTACCACAAACTCAAGTAGATTAGACTTTGGTTTAACATTGCATCCAAAAGACAACATACTCAAAAGTGCAACACTCACATTATTATAAACTGCAGTGTAAGCAATCGATCTACCTGGGGTGGGAACAGAACCCACAGTCTTCTACACCAAAGGCAATCTATATACTTATATATATATATATATATATATATATATATATATATATATATATATATATATATATATATATATATATATATATCTGAGGCTGTCCTTATATCTCAGAATGTGTAAATTAAATGAATTGAACATACTGTTCACAAATGTATATTTTTAAGGTGCTTAGTTTGCAATAAATTTCCAAAAGTAGAAAATAAGACCGATAATATGCTTTAGGTAGACTAAAGACAATGTATGATGGAAAAAATTATTTTCTACAATTTGCTGAGAAAAAAAAAATCCACTCAGTGATACAGCAGTGTAAAATGAGATTTTAATTGTCTAGTTTAAGAACATGGGAACACCTTTTTTTTTTTTTTTTTTTAAGAAAAGTGAGCTGATAGTAGCATTCAGTGAAGATGTAATAAAATCGCACAGAACATTTAAGGAAGCCTGAGGAGTGAATCCCAGCCATTATTATTCTAATACTAAGGTGGAATAAATTAAAATGTTATTTAATCTGTAAAAGCAAATGAAAAATACCAACAATGTTATAATGTACAACTGCAGGACAAGAAGACAAGGAAACAGTGGCTTTAAAATTATATCTTTAATATCACAATTTAATAAACATTAGTAAAATAACATTCTCTAAAATGTATAATCACATCTTACTAGAATGTCATCCATTGTTTTCATAACTTCTGGGCATGATGGCATTACACAAGTCTACAGAAGGTTGCAAAGCATGCAGCGTTTCAATAAAAAATTTGTTTAAAAAAGGTGTAAATGAAATTCATGCACTTGGCATCATGAACTTATCCCTCTAAACAAAATCATTTATAAGAGTTTCCTCCTCATAGGTATATTTTTTAACAAAACTAAAGAGAACTGTACTACAATTTACACATTTTCTTAATTTCAGTAAAGTGGTATTCATAGTAGGTGTATTTGCTGTACCAGATGGTTTGTATAATGTTTGCTTATACTGACATCTTTATTTCATTGAGATACTCACAACAAGCATATATTTTTACAATGTGCCGCATTCTGCGAATTATATTTCCTATCTTTAAAACAATATAACAGCCGAAAAATCTGTTTATGTCAAATTTTAATTCATCCTTACAAAACCTTCAATTTTCTTGCAGGCATTGTAATGAAATGGTATATAAAAAGTATACTTTAGATCTTATAGCCATACATATTTGTAATGATGTTTTCTAGATAAACAAATCATGGAATGCAATCAGGCATTTCAGAGTCCTTTAGCTTAGTTAGAACCTAAATCAAATGTGACTGTTTCTGTTATGCAAGGCATGCCTGTATTTTGTAGGCATGCTGCTGCTCTGCCAGAATCCCTTAGTAGTAATTATTGTGCCAAGCACCCTGTTGGCACAATTATACTAAAGCTCTAATTAACAGCGGCAAGATTAGAACCCCTGCATGTAAAATCTGTACAAGTGATGCTGAGTGAAGGGTTTTAAACAGTTTCAAAACATTGTGCTGTCTTTATTACAGTCTTTATTCTTTGATAAAGAAGGGTTTTCTATAAAACGTACCTAAAATAATCTTGCAGTACCAATAAAATAGGAAGGAAAGGTGAATGACATTAAACCTTTCTTACGGGTTGCTTTTCTTAAGTCTTACATCTATAATTAAACACATCCTGCAAGATTAAGTGAACCTTTGAAATTATTTCTACATTAATTGAAAACCATTTATCACTAGGAACGTGAACAAGGTTGCAACAAGTGTTGGCTTGCAAAAAAAAAAATGACTGATATATCTTTAAGATACTATTAATTTATGCCAGCATGTGAAGGAACAACCGTCACATTTTAGACCATTGTCTGATAGCATATAATCATTCATTTTGCAGAACAGTTTTGTCCAAATGGTTACAAGGCAGGTTAAAAAAGCATTCAGACATAATGGCATTATGTGGTATTAATCATAATTATTACTATATTTTTTTTTAAATTGTTACAATCTAAGTGGCTTCCAGGGTTTCAGCTAAAAAGTCAGTCAGTACCCTGTGGATCTATCATTGTTTTCATAAATTGAACTGTTACAATCTTAATTCAAAAATTGCATATTATTACCTCATGTCATTAATTAACTGTATTAGAATCCCAGTCAGACTTCTTGCTCTGATTTCACAAGTTACTGCATACAGAGCACTTTTAGGATCTCTCGATATAACTACTCTAGGAAACCAATATGCAAGGTGATGATTAACTTACAAGCAGGATTGTTAGATTTTAACATTTTGAAAGCACGCAGTTCATTCTCCTAGACTTCTGTTTAAATATATGATTATTTATGGGTTTAGGCCTGGACTATTAAAAGACGTGTTTGCCCAAGCTCAAAAGTAATACTTTTATTTTGATTTTGATCTATGTGCAAGTACATTGCTTATGTATCCCACCTCTAGTTCTAATTTTGCATATCTGGAAATCATGAACAAGAAGTAATGGGAGTCAAAACAGAAAATGACATAAAAAATTAAGTAAATAAACATACAAATTAATAAGGGTTAAAAAATGCTGTACACGCCTCACAGAATTTAATCACAAATTATGACGGTTCATTCTTCTAAACTTCTTTTTAAATCTATGGTTATTTATGGGTTTAGGCCTTGACTATTAAAAGAAGTATTTGTCCAAGCTCAAAAGTAATATTTTTTTTGTGATTTTGATCCATGTGAAAGTACATTGCTTATGTATCTCCTCAATGGATATTTCTTATAATATAAGAACTGATTTTTGTAGCAAACCTATAGAAAAAAACAGACTGCAAGGAGAAATCTGAGAAATTCTAAGAGAAAAGTTTCTAAAAGTAGACAAATATGTTGGAATATTCATAAATTATAGAAAGTCATTATCTTTATGATGGAATTCTGTTATAAACACAAAATAAATCCTCAGCTCTGTGGGGGTTCCTATTAGATGTTCAACGGCTTTAGTTGTCAAATGCCTAATTATCGACACCTAAGTGCTAAAACTGTAAAATTGTGAACGGCCACATACGCAAATTCTTTCCTCTGGAAAGAATTTGTTTGGCCATTATCGAAGATTTACCCTTTTCCCAATGTAGAGCAATCTTGGAGTTAGTATATTTAGTTAGGGGGGATGTGGGGGCACAGCCCCCACATCAGGTGGTGTGAGGGGAGTGAAGCTCCCCACTATGTTTGGGTTCAGAAATATTTTATTTCCTAATGGCCTAGCAAATTCTTTCCCGAGGAAAGAATGGCCGATCACAATTTTTAGGTTTTGAAGCTTAGATGTCGATGTTTAGACATTCGACAACCTAAGCTTTCACTGAAGTAATATAGATGCCTCTGTTGCACAAGGGACTGGAGCACTGACAGCAACCCAAATGACAGAGGTGTGATTAGTGCCAAAGAAGTTTGAGTAGCCAGGGCATTGGAATTGCAATGATGGGTCTACATTATAGTGGAGGGAAAGGACATGTACAATCATGGCATGCTTTTGCAGAGACCAGGTCATGTCTCTCTGGTTATAGTCATGCCACTACAGTGACAGAATGGTATAAGTGAGGTGATGACATATTTAGTGATGCTCAATGCATCGAGGTAAGGTTTCCCCATTATCTAAAATTTCCATCCCCAGCTGAAAATGCCATTGCTATCCCTGTGCTTTGCTTCTCTTTAAGGGGGAATAACATGTTTTAAAGGCCATAGAGTGCAAGGACATTATGGCCTTAAAAAGGAAGTGTCCACCTCTAGTTCTAATTTAGCGTAGCTGGAAATCATGAGCAAGAGGTAACGGAAGTCAAAACAGAAAATGACATAAAAATTAAGTAAATAAACATACAAATTAATAAGGGTTAAAAATGCTGTACAGGCTTCACAGAATTTAATCACAAATTTTGAGTAAACAAATGAGGATGTGTGTATATATGGAATTCAGAGGACCCAAATTAAAAGAGCTTAAATGAAATTGTATGGTACAAATTGATATCAAGTGCATTTAAATTCTATTGGCAGTGGTTAGGTTTGGAAATTAGTCATCAGATGTTTATTTTCTAGTCTTCCAGTCTGTATTTCTGTATTGAAACTGTATATGGACACATCCCAGAGGTTTAGCGACAACTCTACAAGAAGATTTGTCTACAACAACTGACGTGAGCATAGAACAATCCAAGAAGATTAACTAAACAATTTGCTATAGCACTGTAACATCCAGTCCATATACTTACATAATATTACTTTAGTGACCCAGTATGCATCAAATGCTCAGCTCTCCTCTGACCTGTTATATAACCCTTCAGATTATTTACCAGTTTCCCATCAGCACATTCTGGGGCTATAAATGGCAAAGTCAATCAATAACACCCAGCATCAGCAGAAAAAAAAATATTCACATTTCAGTACTAATGCAGAAGGATATTTTCCGAAAAGTGGCCTTCTTAACTAATGATTCATATTCAGAGTAATAAATATTCACTGCAAGCATCTCCCAGTCATCAATAAATAGTGAGGACTTAAAAAAATATGGGCATAATCCAATGTGCTGAGGTATGCTTAACCATGAATTTACCTGCTTTTCAATTACAAACATTGCCATATGTTATGAATTGTTGAAGCCTACAAATGTATTTAGAAAAGAAGACCTCCACAAAATGTCACAGCCATACTTTCACTGTCTTTTTTATGAAAACTAATTCTTCACATTACTTTCGAGTCATTAACCTTCTGTATTCACAGTACTGTCCATGTTCACTCACACTTTTTTTTTTTTGTTATTTCCGAGAGATTTTCCCCCATTGAATACCACTGTTTCGCTTGAGAATATGTAAATGATCAAGGCCTTGTACAAATGCTGGTATACAAGTATTGACTATATGCTCATCTCCCACTGCAGTGAAGCCAGAGAAAAAAAAAAAAACAAAAAAAAACAACGAACCAATCATTACTTCCCTATTCCTATTATCTCACAAGTAGAGTAAATACAAAATTGTTTAGAAAAAAAATGTGACTAACATAGACCAAAATAAAACACTGAAAAAAGACAAAAGTTAATGCAAGTGAAAATAATACAGAAAATAACAAATCCTAAACTGTTTTGAGATGCCAAAGCTGAATACATTGTAATATGTATATGATGCAGTTATTTTATAACCTTAATTTTCAGTAACATATTTTGCAATTTTGTATATGAGAGAATGATACAAATATATGTTTTATTTTTCACTAGCAACAACATTCAACGTTAATGTATCACAAAATGAGGCATTAAATATATAAAGGAAAAGCAGACTGCACTTGTGAAGTATAAATTGTTCATTCACTTCCAGCGTACAGCAGTTCTTTTCCTGTTTTGCTACTGTCAAATCATATTAGCACAATCATGCAAATTTAATAGGAACAAATAGGACTTAATCTTATCATAAGGTTAAGTGGGTTTACTTGGAGCAGGGCAGATCACAGCTGAATGGTTTTCTTTATAAAGAATAGCTTTAGTCAGTGACAGATGTTTTCTAAGTCCTAGTGAACATGATTATAGTGTCGAGGATGTATTAAAATAGGCTAGCATACCAAGAATTAAGTTTGCAAAACTGTAATATATAGTTGCATTACTAAGCAACTTTTATCAAGCAAATTAACAATTTCACAAATATGTCTACCTGCGTAATCACATTAGTAACAAAATATAAACAGTCAATTAATTTAATTTTAAAATCATTTGCTCAGCAGTGTTTTGTAAGAATGATTTACTGTAAAGACAGAGTATATTTAAAATAAACTTAATTTCTCTTTTAAATTGTACTAATGGAGTGTCAGTACAACTGCATGAAATACATTTAAAATAGGAATGAATGTAGAAAGGTCACATTAGGAAGTAACTTAAGGACTATCAAACCTAAACACTGTTTTATAATGTACTGAATATGCATTATATATTATGTATTGCACATTATACTTGATTTTAACTATCATATTATTTGAAGGTTTTTTGAAAATCCTGAGAAATCACCAGCTAAAGACTACTAGATCTATAAGCTTTCTGGTGCCACGAGACTCATCAATGCAGTTTGTTACATTCTCCTGCTGTAATTTGTCTGATTTTTATGACTGACATAGCAATAACTAGACAGCAGAGATATTTATGCTGTCTGTGGCTTACCAAGATAATTAAAAGATATAAATTAATCAGGTGCAATTAATTAGAAACTTTATATTCACAGTAACCCTTCTTTCCATGTATAATTTATATTTATTGATCTTTTTGGCTTTCATTATCCTATGAGATAACAGAAAAAAAATGCATTAAAGAGGAAAATGTACAATTAGTGTGAGAGTGACCCATGGCAAAATTGACAGATACACACGTGTTTAGGACATATATAATGCTTTGTTAACTGCCATAAGTAGTTACTGCTGATGAGAGGTCTTTTACCACATATCTCTACTGATTAACAATAATTTTACAGCACCAATTTAAATGTGTGGCTCAAAGGCAGTATATGTTTCCTTTATTAATCCCTGCATTTCGTGGACAAAAATAAGATCTGCAGTGCAGTTAAGCTGTTGAATATTTGATATCTGCGTTTGAAAGAACCTGACAATAATTTGAAACGTAAGTAGGCGTGCTTCACCATGCAGAAAATATGCATTGACAAGAGAGGTTTATGATCTTGTGTTACAGAGCACTTAAGAAAGGACAACTTAATGCTAAATAGCTTATAAGTTAGTCGAAAATATTACAAGTTCACAATTGTACACATAATGTGAAAAAATGTTCAGTTGTTTAAAGGTCTATGAAAACAATACTATAAACATATACTCAGAGAGGCGCACAGACACACACACACACACACACACACACACACACACACACACACACACACACACACACACATGTGAGCATGCACCAATGTGTAAATCCAAAGAGACACTGCAGACAGGACAGCTATATATATATGTGTGTGTGTGTGTGTGTGTGTGTGTGTGTGTGTGTGTGTGTGTGTGTGAACACTGTATAAGCATTAACACTCATTTGAGCGAACCCTTTTCACTGATGAAATAAAATCGAATGTTCATATGAGCGAACATTCTTTTTAATGGTAGTTTTCCTGGCAGTCTTTTTTAAAAGATCCCATCTCAGTGGGGTAAGGGAATCAGACCTTGTGTTATTTTGGAGTTGGTACATATTTTTCGTAGGAGGTGCAGGGTTGCTTGAACCCCTTGAAAAGAAAAAAAAATAGTTTTATTTTGTCCTGTTTTTGATCATTTTAGATTCACTCTAATACAATTGCTCTTTTTACATTCACTAATTTGAGTGTTCAGTATTTCATGATACACTCACACACACACATATATATATATATATATATATATATATATATATATATATATATATATATATAGGTTCTACCATCTTCATCAAATTTAATTTTTGTCAACAGGTGATTTTTAGATCAATAGAATACTTGATTGACATGCATGTGGGGGATTTCTCTCAAACCAGGGAAAAGATTATGCCCTTTCTTCACTATTGCTCAGTGCTGGAATTGGTATATGTTTATAGCATGAGGTGGTGGAGCAAAAGGTCTCCACACAGGAAACAACTAATGTTCGGTTTGTGTTCTCCAACATTATGTGCTGTGGGATGTAAAGTTTTCCATCACTCTTTTAATACTGATGAGTTTTTATCTATCTATCTATCTATCTATCTATCTATCTATCTATCTATCTATCTATCTATCTATCTATATTTTTATGAATATGGTTCAAAGCCACAGAACGCGCTCTAGCAGTACAAAGCTATAATACCTTTCATACATTCTGAGCACCCATTGAACATGAAAGAGCAAAAGATGGAGGTGTATCTATCTATATAAAGGATAAGCACACCTCAAGGCTGGTCGAACAATATGACATGTTTGGGCTACTCCATTGTCCAACTAACCATGAAAAAAAATCCATTACCATATTCTTGCAGGACCCCAACTATGAACCAAGAAACCCACACATCATACCTAAAGTGATTAAAATCACTTCACATCCAGCCCAATACCATCCTCATGATTTTAACTAACCCTCCATTAATTTGGAAGCATACACAACCACTAACATGCAGGCCCAAAGATTTCATGACTTTGCAAATTCAAATGCCCTGAAACAGCTAGTCTGCACTTCTACTAGGGGAACAAATATCCCAGATCTAATACTAAAAAATATGGTTGAGTGCTGCACCCCCCCACCCATGTTGTGTACTCACTGGTAAGATCAGATCACAGGTTTCCCTTGAAATAAAGGTAAAACTAGTCCCCTCATCAAAACCCCAAAATCTTTAAGAACTTCCCTAAGGTAAATTACCCCCTATTAAGGGATGGCTTAACTAGTGCCCATTCTCACCCAAATCCAGAACACACAGAAACCTATGGTGAGGCCTGTATGACTACATAAACAATTGCATAAAAATGGCAGTACCAGACCAAAATAAAGCCAGATCAAACTGTAAAACAAGCCACCCTGGTGGATCCTTGTTATTAGTAGGTTGCAAAACATATGAGAAACAATCCTGTCAAGAAAAAAAGAGGGAATCTGTACAACAGAGCAAAAAGTCCTTCATTTGTCTAAATAAGTGAATCACGGAACTAGTCAAGTCTCTAAAAGCAGACTCTGAGGCAAAAATAGCCTCCAAACCTAAGGATAACCATAAGACATTTTCCAGTGATGTCCACAGTCTTAAGGGTAACACCCAGCCATTGAGGGAATTAGTTGCAGGTGACTTCACTGATGCTTATTTAGAAGATATAGAAAATCTGCTGACTGACAAATTCAGTTCAAATTTCACATACCCATCATCCCTAGTTATCCAGAAAGAAATACCTTCCACCTCTCTACCACCAATTATCACCAAAGAACAGATTGCTACTGTAGTCTCTAAAGTTAAAAACATGACTTTAATGGGGTCTGATGATATACCAGGTTACCTCTTAAATAGCTTATATCAGGAGTTATCAGGACTGTTAGGATTTCTATCTAACCACATACTCAAGACTGGCTTGTCCTGATGGAGTGGAGGACAGCAACAGTCATTCCTCTGTATAAAGGGGGACCATCTACTGAGCCAGGAAACTACAATCTTACTTCTCTGAAGTCAAGGTTAATGTGGAATCCTCTGGTTGAAAAAGGTTGCCAATGACTTCACATTAAGGCAATAACTGAATTCCCCTATGAAGTAGATTTTATTTTGGATAGTCTAGATCAGACAAAAGATTGGTGCCAGAACTCTGGAATAAAACTAAATGTGAAAAAATACATTATCATACCTTTTGGGAAGTTAAATACCCCTGCAAATTTCAGCATCAGTAATACACCCCTAAGAGTAATCTCAGGGGTGAGAGATCTAGGTACACAGATAGATAGCAAACTGATCTTTGACTGCCATGTGTCCATAGTAGTAGCACAACTTACAAGAGCCAAGGAAATTATAGTCCTGCTTTATCCAGCCATCATTAGACCAACAGCCAAGTACAATGCGCTATTTGGCATGTACTTGACTAGGCACTTACAGCAGCTGGACCAACTTCAGAGGTTACTCAGAAAGAAAATACAGTTGTTCTATGCAATCACACAAAAAGACCTATCCATTTACTCTGTCTCCTACCGACTATTAAGGGGTGACCTGTGTGTGACCTACTAGGAACTCACA
>NC_056742.1:431809208-431811708 GCF_019279795.1 Protopterus annectens | reverse complement strand
TTTGATAACATGATGAATTTTAAAAGTATTTCTTGTTTAATATTCAATGAAGAAAAAACTAAAATACTACCTATATATACACGAAAAAATATTCTTATTAGTGATTTTACTAAATATGTACCCAATTCAGGTCAGATAACTTATTTAGGTATAATACTATCTAAAGATATTAAATCTATTATATATAATAATTATAATACCTGTTTTCTTAATATACAAAATCTTTTTAATACCTGGAATAATATGTTTTTTACTATGGAGGAGAGACTTACAATTATTAAAATGATAATATTCCCCAAGATTTTATACTTAATACAATCAATAATACTTCCACCTACAAAAATAATTATCAAGAAACTGAACACACTAATGTTAAATTTCTTATGGGCACCTAATAAACCTAGGATTGCATTAAAGAAACATACTAATAGCTGGTCTCAAGGGGGTATTTCTTTTCCAGACTTTAATTTATATACTATCTCTTCTATTGTAAAAGTTATTACTTTATTAATAGATCAGTCATATGTCACAAAATGGAAAGATTATTGGGAGCTAATTAGTATACACTTCATGAAAATCTCCTTAACACATAAAAATATGATTGTAAATAACTCCATGTTATGGTTACTAAAGGAATTTTGTACTTCACCTATTACACCTAAACATATGGTTTGTTACCCATTAAATATTATTATTAGTTATTGTAACTTTATATTCATGCACCCTAAGTATAGGGAATGAAATTTTATTGTATTTCCTATAATGTATACTCAGGGTATGCTTTTGTCATCTACTTCTGAAGGAACTCATTTAGCTATAGATAATGATCTAAAGTACTGGTATCAGTTGATATCTGATAATAAAGTTAAAAATCTAGATTTCTTAAAACAAGAATTTGATCTAAGAGAAACTTGCTGGTTAGAGGTTCAGACCTTTAGACAACATCTCATTAATAAAATATATTTAATGTCTATAACTGTTAAAGAATCTATTCCAACACTGATTGATTACTTGATATTAAATTTACAACATAAAGTTTCTGATAAAGGTAAACTTTCATACATACATAAAGTTATCAGACAAGAAACTTTTACAGTGTAGATTCATACTGGAATTATTTCACTTCTATTAATGGGGACCCACCAAATCAACAAGATAAACAATATATATTGGAATCTGCTTATAGAACTATGTCTTCCATTGTCTGGAGACTTTATACATGGAAATTTTACATAGATCTTTTTATACACCTTTGATGATGAATAAAATAAATAATAAAGATAATCTATGTAAGAGATGTAATGTAGAAATTAATGCTGACTGGGCTCATATGTTTTATGACTGTATAAAATTGAAAGAATACTGGAAGTCAATTAATGAATTTTTGCAGGCTCTTTTTACAGATAATTTAATTATTTCTAAATCTCTTATATTATTCAACACACCTGTACCTCAAAGTGTTAAAACGGTTAAGCTTCCCTTGTTATGGTCTATTCTAGCAGTGGCTAGGAAAATAATAACTAGAAATTGGATTTCAGATACACCTCCTTTGTTCAATGAATTTAAAAATGTTATGAATATAGTGTGCCATATGGAAATAAACACAATTAGGACTAGAACAAATAGAAAAACATCTTATTTTATTGTATGGGATAATTTACAAAATTTGTTAAAAAAATTTAATTTCAATAGCATGGTATTTTAGTTTAATTAATTGATCTGATTGTAGTGGATGTCTTTGTAAATACTTTAGTTGTTTTGTTGAATATTATAATAATACCTATTTTTAATTACTTGTATAAAATTGTTATGATATTTCTCTTATATGTTAAAACAATAAACCTGTTTTGAAAAAAAAAAAAAAAGACTGCAGTTTAAGTTTGCAATGATTTCTGTGCTTTTTTAAATGCATGATGACAGCGCATCTTATTACATTCCTTATTGTGTGATGTCTTCATGCTTTGTCTTCCATCATGGCAAATGATAAATGTATTCATATGTAGTCATATGTTCACAAAGAAAATGTATCTCTAGCACTCCCTTCATAAAACTCAAAACTTTTGAATGGAGATTGCAGTACAGTGAAGATCAGGAAATTTATCCTTTTCTTCACTGTAGTGCAATCTCAGACTTAGCATATATAATTTGCAGGGGGTGTGGGGGATACAGGGGGCTTGACCACCCCCTCGCATAAATGTAAAATAAGTATATTTTTGTTTTTTGTTTTTTTTGATGTTCACGTTATTGGAAACTTGATCATATGGTCTCGTCCATATGAATGTTGCATTTCTGAAAACTCAGTCATATATATATATATATATATATATATATATATATATATATATATATATATATATATAGACACACACACACACACACACACACACACACACACACACACACACACACACACACACACACACACACACACACATATTTGCATGTGTGTGATATACATATGCAGATCATACACACATATATGTTAATTATCAGTAGTGAG